>NC_134847.1:10450688-10765982 GCF_965363235.1 Mytilus galloprovincialis | reverse complement strand
CCAACTTCTTTGTCAAGTATTTGCACATGTTTTTAGTAAGCGTTCTTGTTTTGAGAAAATAATAAGACTTTCCTTATCACGAATTTACGACAAAATCATTTCTTAAAACAACAATTATATAAAGAGTGAGGTACACATTGACATTATGTTAACAAAACAAAGATTTTCTTACCGTGTCAGGTAAAAATTGATGATGCTCCGCTTGCTTAGTACCTATATCCGGTGTACTGATGATACGCGGTCATGTCATTTTTAAAAGGGGATACGAACCTATGATAAAGAGGTGGTTCTATCATATGCCTGCATTAAAAAGCATTACTTAAAAAAAAAGGGGGGGGGGGGCTTTCACAACCCCGGACCCCCTCCATGGATCATCCACTGGCATGCATTAAACTGTATATCAGAATAGTAGGTATGGTGTATAGGTTGGACCGCGTGTTTTCGAGGGATTATGTCGGTTTAAGTGTGACCACGTGTTTTGCAATGAATATGATCAAATATATAAACAAATCGAGTTTTGTTATGGTAAAACGTAACACACGGTGCTAGAACCTAACAAGCTCATTAAAGATTAATATTTTTAGAAAGCATTTCAAAGATATTATCAACCCTACATTATTTTGTTTTAAAAACGTTTAAATCAGTTCTCGTTTTTCGATAGTTATCAAAAGTACCAGGATTATAAATTTATACGCCAGACGCGCGTTTCGTCTACATAAGACTCATCAGTGACGCTCAGATCAAAATAGTTAAAAAGCCAAATAAATACAAAGTTGAAGAGCATTGAGGATCCAAAATTCCAAAAAGTTGTGCCAAATACGGCTAAGGTTATCTACTCCTGGGGTAAGAAAATCCTTAGTTTTTCGAAAAATTCAAAGTTTTGTAAACAGAAAATTTATAAAAATGACCATATAATTGATATTCATGTCAACACCGAAGTGCTGACTACTGGGCTGGTGATACCCTCGGGGACGAAACGTCCACCAGCAGTGGCATCGACCCAGTGGTGTTAATAGTTATCAAAAGTACCAGGATTATAAATTTATACGCCAGACGCGCGTTTCGTCTACATAAGACTCATCAGTGACGCTCAGATCAAAATAGTTAAAAAGCCAAATAAATACAAAGTTGAAGAGCATTGAGGATCCAAAATTCCAAAAAGTTGTGCCAAATACGGCTAAGGTTATCTACTCCTGGGGTAAGAAAATCCTTAGTTTTTCGAAAAATTCAAAGTTTTGTAAACAGAAAATTTATAAAAATGACCATATAATTGATATTCATGTCAACACCGAAGTGCTGACTACTGGGCTGGTGATACCCTCGGGGACGAAACGTCCACCAGCAGTGGCATCGACCCAGTGGTGTTAATAGTTATCAAAAGTACCAGGATTATAAATTTATACGCCAGACGCGCGTTTCGTCTACATAAGACTCATCAGTGACGCTCAGATCAAAATAGTTAAAAAGCCAAATAAATACAAAGTTGAAGAGCATTGAGGATCCAAAATTCCAAAAAGTTGTGCCAAATACGGCTAAGGTTATCTACTCCTGGGGTAAGAAAATCCTTAGTTTTTCGAAAAATTCAAAGTTTTGTAAACAGAAAATTTATAAAAATGACCATATAATTGATATTCATGTCAACACCGAAGTGCTGACTACTGGGCTGGTGATACCCTCGGGGACGAAACGTCCACCAGCAGTGGCATCGACCCAGTGGTGTTAATAGTTATCAAAAGTACCAGGATTATAAATTTATACGCCAGACGCGCGTTTCGTCTACATAAGACTCATCAGTGACGCTCAGATCAAAATAGTTAAAAAGCCAAATAAATACAAAGTTGAAGAGCATTGAGGATCCAAAATTCCAAAAAGTTGTGCCAAATACGGCTAAGGTTATCTACTCCTGGGGTAAGAAAATCCTTAGTTTTTCGAAAAATTCAAAGTTTTGTAAACAGAAAATTTATAAAAATGACCATATAATTGATATTCATGTCAACACCGAAGTGCTGACTACTGGGCTGGTGATACCCTCGGGGACGAAACGTCCACCAGCAGTGGCATCGACCCAGTGGTGTTAATAGTTATCAAAAGTACCAGGATTATAAATTTATACGCCAGACGCGCGTTTCGTCTACATAAGACTCATCAGTGACGCTCAGATCAAAATAGTTAAAAAGCCAAATAAATACAAAGTTGAAGAGCATTGAGGATCCAAAATTCCAAAAAGTTGTGCCAAATACGGCTAAGGTTATCTACTCCTGGGGTAAGAAAATCCTTAGTTTTTCGAAAAATTCAAAGTTTTGTAAACAGAAAATTTATAAAAATGACCATATAATTGATATTTTCGAGTGCGTCCATGTTTAATCGATCAAAAATCCTATGGCTCAAAAGAAAGATATTTACGTTTTCAATGCATTACACCAGTTTGATAATGCTATACACGTACTTTTCCCAAATTTTATTGCCATTTGAATGTATTGTTTTGCCAAGTCAACATGACCACCAGCATACTTTTATTTGGATAGACCAAGCATAGTGTGTACAATTGATACATTTGTAACTATATATGTTAACAGAGAATACATTATAAATGTTTCATTTAACTTTTGTCTTGATGGTTACATGTTTTATTGTTCTAGAGATGGAAAACAAACAAAAAGTGCTATTACTGTGAGGATAAATCTGTTAAAGCGCATGTTATGCTTGGTCATACAGAAATAAAGCATCATCATAGCTTCCTTTCCATCAGAAGTTAACAAATTTAAATCAAAGTACTGAAGTACTAAACATCGGATGACCGCAAGTTCTTGTTGATGGTCCGACAAGCACTTGTCTTAGAAAAAAAATCACACCTCTATACATAGAACATTAAAGTACAGATATATTATTTTCTGGGTCAAGTTCGTGCGTGGATGATAAATTAATGACAGGATCCATACTCACCGTAATGACTATTATATTGTAGTGATACAAATCAGTATACTCTGGTTTATTGTTATATATTATATTTATTTTAATACTTGTATATTACAGTTACATGCATATATAATTTTCTTGCGTTTGTATATCATTCTATTCAATTATATTAATAATAGTGCAGTGCAATTGCATGATGGACACGTTACTCTTCTGTAATAATTCTATTTGTCTAATAAAATGGATTTTAGTAGGCATTCGTATTTTCCCGCAAAAAATGTTTAATAATTCCTGCAAAGTTATCGTTCTTTGAGATTACCAACGTTCTTGAGATTACTAACATTCTTGAGATATTCTTCCGTTTTAATATTGTTAATTTATCTTCTTTAAAAAGTATTTGATGAGTATTCATTGAAGAAATGAATTTATAACAAACGATAAGGAATGTAAGTTTGCACTTGATGATGTCTACGTATTCATCATATTTATAGATCGGTTAAAAACCTAAAACGAATATTACGTAATGGAAATCTAGGCGATACATGTAGTAATACACTAGAATGCCCTCTAGGTCATCCGCTGTAAAAATGACAATTTATCTGTGTGAGGTGTTCGAATATTAAATACACATATAATTTTCGGTTTTATGCCCTCACGGTCATCAGCTGTAAAAATGACAATTTATCTGTGTGAGGTGTTCGAATATTAAATACACATATAATTTTCGGTTTTTTTCTTTTGACTTTGTTTTTGTCTTATTTTCTAATGTTATTCTTATGAAAACATTGAATAACTTACCGGGGTTAAAATAAGATCAGTAGTTAGAACTGTCATGATTTACTAGTATAACAAACCTTTCTATAATTGTTTACCTTAAGGGGGAACTGGGAGTAGAAATATGAGGTTCCCTTTCGATCTGTACTAATACCCTTTATAAAAATACATAGACACGTTCCACCAGCATGCGGCCTGTAGATAGAGATTCACGATCTTTGCCTGTTTAGAATCCTTACAACAACTTTATCAGGGGTCCTTGCTTGCAATTTTTTTTCAGTGGCAGTGAACAAATTTTCGAATTTTACTCTCATAGCAGTACTTAGTGTCTGTTTGTTGTTGGAATATACAAGTATCCTGCCACGTCAATTGGTTTTTGTTAGATGCAGTTCTGTTTGTATCCATCTGATGAGTTAAGTGTTTAACCCTGCCGCATTTTTGCGCCTGTCCAAAGTCAGGAGCCTCTGGCCTTTGTTAGTCTTGTATTATTTTAATTTTACTGTTTCTTGTGTACAATTTGGAAATTAGTATGGCGTTCATAGTCAGCTCAAAAAGGCCCTGAAATGACAAAAGTAAAACAATTTCAACGAGCAAAAATAACGGCCTAATTAATGTACAAAAAATTAACGAAAAACACATCAACAAACGACAACCACTGAATTGCAGGCTCCTGACTTGGGACAGGCACATACTTACAGTCATATAGAGAGAGGTGTACGGACCAAGAAACACAAATGTGTAGAACCAAGTTTTCAAATCATTCAACAAAAAAGATGTACGAACGCTAGGTATTACGATATTGACAAATACATCGCCTACTCATGTTCAAAAAAGAATAAAGTATGGCACGAAAGAATTATTTCTTAAACTTAAAAATAAAATCACCAATATTTTGTGATCTATAAAGAGTTTAAAATAATTATCAGATTCGCCACAATACATCAATGATATATGGGCCTCGTAAATTTCATGACCTAGACCACAGTACTGCCAGTTGTTTACACTTGCAAAATCCCTAAAACTGAAAGCAAATTTTGTTTTTTCATACAGTTCTGATTGATTTTTTCATTTTGTTTTGTCAACTTTAAGGCTATCTTTTCTGGGCTTTATTTACTATTGAATACCAAACGGTGACCTTACCTTGCCGATATTTAGTCTCCACTAGATAATGCTCGACTCATTACTGAATTTTCACTTGAAATGAACAAACGATGACTGTTTGTGGAACCCGAATTGCTCATCGATATAAAGCACTTTAGTTAGCTATCGTTTTAAGTAAGATACATGTTGCTGAGTTTTTTTCTTTCTTTCTGTATAGTGGTATGAAACATGTTTTATGTTATTTTATGTAGGCCATGTTGTTGTCCTTATTCGGAGTATTCTTGTCTAAGTAGGTCTTTCCACCTTTCCGTCCGTGGAAAGACCTTTTGATTTTGATTTTGTTGTGATTATTATTATTATTATTATTTTTTCTTCCGCCTAATTTTGTTCTTGCGTTATATTAATGTTTCATAAGATGTCGCGTAGATATTTGGAATATGATATGGTATAGTTTATACGCTTTACAAATTAACAAACGCCTAACGAAATACTTTATGTTGTAAGAGTTATCTCCCCAAAAACTGTTTTTCTTGTGGCCACTACTCCTTCGCAACCGTCAAAGATTACGACAAATTTATGTTACCAAATTGCTCGTTACATCTTCAGGATTAAGATTTTAATTTTGACCGAAGCTATTCAGAGACTCCATATGAGAGTTATTCCCCTTATGTAAAAACTATTTGATATAAGTGAAATGCGTTTATAACTGGTAAACCATAAGTGATAAGATCTTTTGATTTGACATCCTTGGTTTATAAAAATAAAAATTAGGTCAAGGTCATATTCTTAATTTTGATTTTGGCTTATTTTGGCTTATTTTCAAACACTGTATAACATATCGACAAATTATTTTTACTTAATTGTTAGTTGCGACATGTCGTTACTTATATATTTTGGTTGAAGGGGTACGTAGACAATTAATGGGAATTTTCACCCATCCTTTATTTAGAATTACGCGTAAAGTGATATAACTCATTAACCATACATATAACAGACCTAGGGTCTTTTGATTTAAGGTTCTTTGTTTGTGACTTTAAAATTTAGGTCAAGGTCATAGGCTAATTGGACGTTCTTGATTTTGACCTTTGCTTCAAATTCATATTAATACATCATAAAGCCATAGGAACTAACATTTTAAACTGATTTTTCATATTTTAATTTCAAAATAGATCTTTACTATTGGAAAGACCTTATAGAGTTTATTTGTAATCTGCCAATAATTTTTAGTAATAATTTAAAACGTGCTACAGAGATATGTATCTATTGAAAAACTCATTAAGGATGCTCGGTTTATGTGATTGTTTCATTATGACTATAATGTATTAAGTAATGTTGCAGTGCTGCAGATATTTGTGTGACGTAGATAAAGTTCAAGTATTGCTAAACCGATCATAAATATGTATCTCTCGTTACTTTGTTCAGACATTACAGATCTTTAATATACTCCATATGTTAAACTTGGCATATCTGGTTTGTTTCTTATGCTTTAATTTGATATTAATTTACTTGATGTCATCTCTTAACTACAGTGAGAATCATAGAAAGTATGTTTTTTTCTTTCAAATAACAAATTTGATATCATTTTCAAGAAATACCACAAACAGACAATGCACCTGAATTCATTTGACATAGTAACCACACAGTTGAATAACAAAGAATAATAACAAATAAATTTGACATTGCGAGCAGTGTAGCAGATGGCAGGCTTGCCACCAATTGCTACTATAACGACATCAACTTTAAAGCTTTCAAAATTGAATTCATATGTACATTCTGTCTGTAAATTTTCATAAAGAATAGAACATATTTTTTTTATCATTATAACATTATCCATGGAAACCCCGCTGTTAACTAGGTGTAAGAAATTCCAAAAGAAATGCAACATCAGGACATACCAGTTAAAATTTCTGTGGATATTTTTTCAACTTTTAGAATTAAATAAAAATCGCTTCTTTCCTGTTTCGATTGTTGCGATGACCATTCTGAAAAGCCAAAAGGCAACAGTAGTATATCGCTGTTCAAAAGTCATAAATCATTGAGAGAAAAAAAATCCGTGTTACAAACTTAAACCGAGGAAAACACATCTACTATAAGACGAAAACAACAAAACAAAACAAAAACTGACGTGTAACAAAATAAAAAACAATTCCAAACACACAGTAACCAACTATTATAGTATCTTCCATTTTCCTGACTTGGTACAGGATATTCTAAAAAAATATGCTGGGTTGACCTGGTTTTGTTGAAAGTCAAACCTTGCGCTTTTATGGCAATGTTGAATATACCATTAAAATGACAACATTACATAACACGAATGTTCTGGAACTAATTCATCATTTGTTCTCCATTTGATCATCATTTTTAATTGTTAACGTTTCATTGCGTACATCGCAGGCCGTGTGCACAACTGCAAAGAACATTCAGCGGACACGTTGTCCAAAGGAACAAGTCGTGGCTAACCACAGCGTGAGTTACCTTTAAAGCATTACAAATTATGTATTTACATCAGCGATGAACTGTTTTA
This sequence comes from Mytilus galloprovincialis, assembly GCF_965363235.1. Taxonomy (NCBI): domain Eukaryota; kingdom Metazoa; phylum Mollusca; class Bivalvia; order Mytilida; family Mytilidae; genus Mytilus; species Mytilus galloprovincialis. The sequence goes on along the minus strand of NC_134847.1, from coordinate 10,758,667 downwards.
ATATATTTTCTTATGTTATAAAGAAATTATGAACATTTTACCGTTCAAACTTCGTATCTGCGATAAAACAACTTAATTCAAGACAGAACCCGACGTGTACAAGAATATCCATCTATTTATTATTATAAAGGACTTTAACAGCTTTATATATCTACGAACTGTTTATCCGTATTTTTTATGGATATTAATTATCATTGAACACATTGTAAAATTGTATTTATATTTGTATTTTCAGTTTTTCACCATTTGGATTGGTAGTGAAATAAAAGTCAGCTCCTGATTGTTTTATCTTTACTTAAACCCAGTCATCTTGGTTACACTCACTGGTCCGGCCAGTACAAGGAATACAGTACAAATAAATGCAAAAACATTCAGGACATCGAAATACACAAATAAACAATACTATAGTTTATAGTTATATTGACTCATTTATAAATTGACTAATATATTATCCATTTCATCTGTTTGATTTCATGTGAGTTTTATTTGGTTTTGATGCATTTTTTATGTGTTTTCCCACAAGTATAATGTTAAACTTTCCCTATGTTCATGACAATGAAGGCCATTTCGGAATTTCTTATAACTGCACATTTAAGCATATCACTTTAAAAAGATTGTACTATCAAGTTATCAAAACATTTACGTTTTTTTTTTACATTTCTGAATTTTCCATGAAAAGGGTGACCATCTTTAAACATTCCAAAGTCAGGTTAACAACTGCAATGGGATCCTCATTAAGGCTTAGGTCTACCATTGGCCCATTTAATTCCTACCACAGACAACAAATGTGAGAGAAGAAAAACAAGAAAGAAAAAAAAAAGAATCGTAGAATAACACTGTGTAACCTAAACTCCGTTGCAGTAAAAGTTGTACTGCTATTTTTTTGACGTTTACGTAATGTTAGGCAATAGTAATATCTCGCTGTTCAATAGGTATAAATCCATTTAACTGATTTAAATCCTGGTCATACATTAAAACTGGAGGAAATACACCAACAAAAGGAGGGGAAAAGGAAAAATGGACCAACAACAACAGATACACTATTAGTGATTGTGAACTGCTACAAAACAAACGCTAACAAACATAGAAACGTATGCCGTAAATACTACAGGGACGTTCTTAAGAATGAAATTTATTTATATATTCATCTACATTCAAGTCCACGCGCCCCAAAGTGAGGCACATAGTAAACAAAAATATCATAACCACATCACAGCTTAAGACTTCTTCTAAACATTTGAAGGTCCCAACTATGTATTGGTTACCTAAACTATACACCAAAAAAACCAGTAAAATATCGTTTGATCTCGACCTCTTGTAAGTGTTCTACAGCTACAAAATTCCTTAACTACTATCAAGAGATGATCATAAACTTTTGTAATAAAATATATAAATGTTTTAGATAAATTACGTGCTTTTCAGGATCCTTTTAATTCTTTTGACATTCTTTTCTACACTTTACACTAAACTTCCAAACAATCTTATCAAACAAAAGTGTCCTATTTAATTAAATGGTCATTTGGTAAATCTGAACGTAAATATATTTGCTGCAACTCATTTAAAGCCTTCTTCTCTAATGAGAAAGGTAAATATGCTAGATATTCTTAGTGGAGGTGTGATGAGATGATTGAAGCTGTTAATTTTCTCCTTGATGATATTTATGTACGTTTCGGCAACAAAGTTTATCAACAGGTTGTAGGCATTCATATGGACACTAATTGCACCCCTTTAATAGCAGGCTTGTTTTTGTATTGTTATGAAACACAATGTATGACCAAACTCAGTAAAGACCCGTCTAAATTGCATTTAATTGATAAATTCAGCAACAATTACCGAAATCTTGATGATATTTTTTCGTTAAATAATTAAGAATTTTCTCAATTAGCTGCGAAACTTAACCCAAATGTACTTACTTTAAATTAATCAAATTTAAACGGTTATAAATGTTCTTTCCTAGAAATGAAATATTTCAGTTTTAAACGGGATACTCTACACTAAAATTTACGACAAAAGGGATAATTTTTCCTTCCCTTTTGTTAATTTTCCCTTTTTGGATGGTGATGTTCCTTCGGCACCATCTTACGATGTTAATATTTCACAACGCGTTCGCTTTTTCCGTGTCTGTTTTTGATTTTAACGAACGTAATCTATGTATTCTTGTAAATTACTAAGCCAGGGATTTCATTACCACAAATTACTTAAAACCTTTACTTAATTCATCCATACATATACAGATTTTGTTTTGAAGTTTGGTTGTACCTGTAGAAAACTTATTTCAAACGGGATAGCACATCCTCATTGTTACGGAAATGTTGTTTACCGTGCCTGGAAATTTAGAAACGATCCAGGTAAACTTATTGATCCTTTAGATAAACTTATCCTCAAATGAAATTGAGAATGGAAATGGGGAATGTGCCAAAGAGAAAACAACCGGCCATAGAAAAAAACAACAGCAGAAGGTCACCAACAGGTCTTCAATGTAGCGAGAAATTCCCGCACCCGGAGGCGTCCTTCAGCTGGCCCCTAAACAAATATATACTAGTTCAATGATAATGAACGCCATACTAATTTCCAAATTATACACACGAAACTAAAATTAAAATAATACAAGACTAACAAAGGCCAGAGGCTCCTGACTTGGGACAGGCGCAAAAATGCGGTGGGGTTAAACATGTTTGTGAGATCTTAACCCTCCCCCTATACATCTGGCCAACGTAGAAAAGTAAACATATAACAATACGCTAAAGGTTACCAATTCAACACTGTAATTAGAAAGTAAAATCACAAAAATACTGAACTTCGAGAAAAGTTCAATCGGAAAGTCCAAAATCACATGGCAAAATCATATGACAAATTACATCAAACGAATGGACAACAACTGTCATATTCCTGACTTTGCACAGGAATTTTCAAATGTAGAAAATGGTTGATTGAACCTGGTTTTATAGCAATAAACCTCTCACTTTAACGACAGTCTCATCAAATTCCGTTATATTTACAACGATGCGTGAACAAATCAGACATAATAAATAAAATAGTCGACATATGGGTACAGCAGTCATCACTGTGTTCCAATCTCAAAACATACAATTTTAGAATACTGAATATTGTTTTTTTGGTATTAATATTGATTTTGTTATCAGTAAATTAAAAGCAAACTACATTTTATTGTTATATGACTTATACACATTCATGGATCTACAATCTACCGATACTTGTATCTTGGCATTGCACAAGGTCATGTTTTTTTCTGACTATTTATGACGTCTTTACATTAAATCCATCGGATGTTGGAAGTGTACTGATTAATAATTTAGTCTTAGATGCATAATTTTTTTTATTAGTTCTTAGTTGCTTTGAAATAGTTGTCTGTATCTGCGAATACTCTCTGATATGTACTTAGTGTCTTTATGTTGTTGGGATTTACAAGTACACGTCCACGTTCACTTGTATAAAGCAGTATTTCCGGTAAGGACCGATTTTGGAATCAAATTTCAGGTTCATCTGACGAAAATTTTGACCACTTTTTAAACAATTAAGTGTCTATTTCATTTGATTCAATTAATTAATGTGAAAGACTTTAACTAATTTAGTCATTAAAAATTATCAGATTCAAGCTCAAATATGAAAAATCTACCAAATATGCCGAAAAATGTCACTTTTCAGATGGTTTTGTCAAAAATGAAAGTGTTCGCATCTGTGTTCATCTTCAACCTTTAAATATGTTATGTATTATCATAAAATACAACTTACATTTCAATATTAAGGATGAACACGAATGCGGCCACTTTCGTTTTACACGGAAACCGTCTAAAATTTAATTAAAATGCTAGAATTGTGAAGATTTCAGTAATTTAGCATGACTTAATGGTTCTAGTACCCGATATATGTGCATTATATATTTTTTATAGTTTGTTCTCATGTTGTACTGTAATACCACTTTCGTCCCTCTTTTACATAATTCAATATTAATATCGTTCATTTTATATACTTAAATTAGGCCGTTAGTTTTTTTGTTTGTATTACTTAAAGTTGTGATTTCAGGGCCTTTTAATGCTGACTATGTGGTATAAGATTTGCTCATGGTTGAAGGCCGTACGGTGACCTATATATAATATTTTGTGGTTACAGAGGAAATGAGGAACTTCAAACCCGGTCGGACCTGCCAATCGGATGTTTATGTACTTTTGTTTTCATCCACAAAATCGTTAAATTGTGCCACCAAATATAAAAAAAAACATTAAATCTTCAATTTTTGTTATTGTCCCACCAGTAAAAAGTAATGTAAAGGTATCAGTTGATTATGAGGATCACTGATGAGAAATTAATTATGTGGTGTAGTAAAATTTATACAACAGTGTTCTAACAATTGAACTTGATGTACAGCATTCCATCAAGTTTCCCTGTTAAATTACCACTGAATACCTGTAGCTAGGGAGAATATTCAGTAAAATTAACTAATCAAATACATTGGTTTAAATATCTGAATACATTAAACTATTATTATAGTTGTTACAAATAGTCTTTGCTACTTCACGAAACGTATTTTCGGTTATATTCATAAAACATATCTACATCTTTTCTGTAGAAAGACCTACATTGTATTTGATCTGATTATTAGAGACCTTTTGTATTTCTGCTGAATATTATTAAAAAAAAAATCGCCAAAATTTGAAATTTTGGTTTAGAAATATGTTTTAATTCGCCCTGCTAACCGAACAATTTTCTTTGTAAGAGTTAATCTCCCTATTCACTGTTTATCAAATGTGTGCATCTCCTTCGTAACAAAAAAAAATATCGACACAATTCTTTTTACACATTGTTTGTTACATCCTCAAAAATTATATAGGAGTTATCTACCTTTACGAAATAAATTTGTCGGTATGTTTTTTTTTAACTTATTAACCTTTAACCGTATAACCGTGGAACTTTTTTATTTGAGGTCCCTAGGTCCTAACTTAGAAAATGAGGTCAAGGTCAAATGTCAAGCTCAAATAAAAGAACAAGTGCAAAATGTTTGCCTTATTGTAAAGAAGATATGTTACATTTGGTATGAAACAATCCAATGGCATTTTATAGGAGTTACTGTCCCTGAAATGTTTTATTATAAGGTTAATATTACTTCAACTTAGTTCATTATAAAGCAATAAGACCTTTTACAAAAGGGACGATGACAAATGACCTTGAAAATTGACTACCGAAAGTGAACTTGAGAGAACCGGAAGTAGCCATTTGCGCACTTTTTTAATGAAAGTGTACTCGGAATTCATATGTTTTTTTAAACTTAAATACATTAACCTATCACTCAAGACTAGACATGACTTCCGATCTACCGGAAGTGGCCAATTATCTCCTGGGTTAAAGGCTATAGTATATAGAAACTAAATATTTTTGGAATCAGTGTGAAAGAAGCCATTATATGAGACCAGAAGAAATATTTACTTCACCGGAAGTAGCAGATAATCTTCCTTATTTCACTTAAAAGTATATCCAAACCACTTATGTATCGCATCAGTATAAAGTAACTAGCTTCTTTTCAAATTTTCTTTGATGTGGAAAGACCTTCAACTATTCTCTGAACAATTGGTTTTTAAATTATTTTTTTCTTCCGCCTAATTTTGTTCTTGCGATAAATATTTGTTACGCAATAAGTCGCTTATATATTCCTCTTATTGTATCGTATAGTTCAAGCGCATTTTCATTTCACCCTGCTAAGACGAGCAATTTTCTTTGAAAAAAGTTATCTCCCCGAACACTGTTTTCTTTCTTCGTTTAATTTGTCAATTTTGACCGAAGCGATATGAACACTCCATATGAGAGTAATTTCCACTTATGCATTTAATATCAGTTATATGCATTTCTATCTTGTAAACCATAAGTAATAGAGACCTAGGATCTTTTTGATTTCATGTCCTTAATCCGGAAATAAGAAAATAAAGTCAAGGTCAGAGGACAAGGTCATATTATAAATTTTTGTTTTGGCTTATTTTGATTTTACTCAAAAAGCGTATAAGGTATCAACAACATATTTAAACTAAAATGTAAGTTGCGACACGTCCTAACACATAAGGTTTGATCGAAAGTGTACGCTAACAATGAACGGGATTTGTATCCCCCTTATATTGAAAATTAGGCATAAAGTGACATAACTCATTATTCATATATAATTAGGACCTACGGTCTTTTGATTTGAAGCCCTTGAGTGTATGACCTTGAAATTATACTCACGGTCATATATAATATTGACAATCTAGATTATGACCTTTGCTTTTACCTCATATGTACACATGATACAGCCATGGGAATTTTTGCATTACGTTGCAAGACACCTGACCACGGAAAAGCCAACCGGAAGTGACCTGGTGAACACCGGAAGTAGTGTTTTTTGTACTTATTTAATGTAAAACTATATTGAACAATATTTTTTTGGAATCAGTATCAAGTAAATTATCAAATTAAACCGGAAGTGACATGTTTCAAACCAACAGTAACAATTTATCTCCCATATTTAGAAAAGAATGCGTAGAAACCATATATTTCGGAATCAGTGTACAATAAGCTATCAAATGACGCTGGACATGACATTTCAAACTGAATTTTCATAGTTCTATATCAAAATTGATCTTGATGGGTGGAAATACCTTCAATTGTTTTCTTCATAATTGGTTTTTGATTAAATTTGTTATTGATTTCACCCAGATAAATACCGTGTCGTGACCTTTACCTACCAAATGTTTGTAAACAATGTAGCGTACATGTGTTGAAGTAGCTATATATTGAGAATGACACACACACCTACACATACTAAAACATCTGCAGTACCCACATTAACATTCATAGTAACAATATTGTACAAACATACTTCTGCACATACAGGGTCACATGACAAATTTTACAAACACATTTTTTTCCATAACTTGCACACATACTCCTACCATAGGCATAACACTTATAGATATTTACTTGCATAGTACATTTATAATAATAAAAAAAGTCACATACATTCTCACATAGTCTAGATAGCATCTGGGTTTTTTTACTACATGTAGCTTAAGTAAACTATGATATGACATCATTATCATTCTTCAAAATATTCAACACCTTTGTTAATAAACCGCTGCGCTCTATATTGGTCATACTATATAATGCTACTGTATTCTCTACCTCATAATAAAACATTCTTAATGTGTCTACTGCTTTAGTTTTATTTTATTACAAACATAATGTGTTTTATAGACTGAAAAGAACATGGAGCTAATAGACAGATGATTTAGTGCATAGTATGCATCTTCATGAATTTTGTATCCTATAACCAACGAATGAAGACTTAGTACATGTTTGTCTATAGAGACTATTTTAAGTAAAACCTTCATGAATTCTCAGAATGTTTTATGATATGAACATGTAATGAAAAAGTGATTATAATTATCTTGTTCATTGCAATATGAACACAAATTCTTTTGTGAAATTTTTCACTGACAAAGCAGCACCTCATTTGGCAAAATATAGTGCATTAATTTCCACCTAATCTTTTTCATTTTATTATCTTTAAGATATCAAAAAGTAAATTTAATAGAGTCTTTGAATTTATTTATTAGTCTCCCTTTGCTTAAGACTCTTTCCCATTTCAAAAATCCTACTGGTATTTCTGTTTTTTGACACACTTAATACTAATTTGTATACGTTTTTAGCATTTAATACTAGTTAGTACATCTTTATAATCTCTAAGTTTAGTTTTTGTTCGGTTGATATGGACTTTTGTTTTGATTAATTCTTCAGATTTTAATTTGTCTGCCCATTGCTTTGGTACAGATTTTTTTAGTTTTGAGTATTCAGAAATCCAATCGCTTTTATTTCTTAATTTTGAAGAAATATTTCCTCTTTTATCTATTATATCATTTATATATTGTATGTTACTATCAATCCAGTTATCAAATAACATATCATAACAATTGGATTGTGCTGCAGAGTATACAACTATGTACATTAAATTCAAAAGAAGTAGGGTGACATATGTTTGCCGTAATCCATGTCTTCTTTGTTCTCTTTGAAATGATTTAAATTGGAAATAATACCACTCCTCTTTTTTTAAGATAGATCAAGTTTCAAAGTACATAACTTTAGATACATAAGATAATTCAAATTTTCTGCTGTAAGCTTTCCGTTCCCATGTAGCCACATAACAGCACCATCTGCATATGTACTTACACTCGGCGCTGGTACACTTGTCAAATGTTAAAAACGTGATTTAGATATGTGTATTTAACTAAAGAAACTCATTTCAGATGACATGCTATCAGCTCTTTGTGTGTTTGTTGCTTTTAGGACAAGTTTGTTTGTTTCTTTTTGGTATTACCCAAGTGATATACTTTTCCGTTTTGATTTTGTCATTAAAGTAGGGACCTACGTCTTCAATTTTTAAAATATTTCGGTAATTTTGTTATTTTTCGTTTAGCTTGACAATTACCGACAAGAGAAAACTTAATTAGTATTACTTGATAAACAAATTTAGTTAAAATTAAAAACCAATTGTTCAGAGAACAATTGAAGGTCTTTCCATCAAAACAATGTATTTTGATATGAAAAGTTGTGAAACTAAGTTTAAAATGTCATTTCAATCGTCAAATGATAGCTCCAAGTAAGCTGATTCCAAAAATATATTGTTTCCATACATTTTTTTTAAATAAGGGAGATAATTTGTTACTTCCGGTTTGAAAAATGTTACTTCCGATTATATTTGAATATTTACTTGACACTGATTCCAAAAATATCTGGTTCTATATACTTTTATATTAATAAAGTACAAAAAAAATTGCTATTTCCGGTTTACAAAAGGTCACTTCCGGTTGTTTTTTACAAGGTTAAATGGTTTGATAACTTTTTCTAAAAGTTGTATATCTTTATCATGTATACATATAGAATAAAAGCAAAGGTCAAAATCTAGAACGTCAAATTAAGCTATGACCTTGAGATCAATTTCAAGGTCATAAACCAAGGACCTCAAATCAAAAGACCATAGGTCTTTATTATATTTAGTTAATGAGTTATATCACCAAACGCGTATTTGTATATACAAGAGGGGAGAAAACTCCCTTTTACATTCAATGTACGCTTGCAATCAAAATTTACATCTTACGACATGTCGCAACTAACAATTTAGTAAAAATAATTTGTTGATATCTTATACAGACTTTGGATATAAGTGAAAATAAGCCAAATTCAAATATTAGAATATGACCTTGACCTTTGACCTTGACCTAATTTTCATTTTTTGGGACCAAGGACCTCAAATCAAAAGATCCTAGGTCTCTATCACTTATGATTTATAAGATAGAAATTCATATCACTTATATCAGATGCATAAGGGGAAATAACTCTCATATGGAGCGGTCATATCGCTTCGGTCAAAATAGGACAAATCATGCGAAGGATAGAACGAGCAATTTTGTAAAATAAATTTGTCATAATCTTTTACGGTTGCGAAGGAGATGCGCTAACAAGAAAAACAGTGTTTGGGGAGATAACTCCTACAAAGAAAAGTATTCGTATACGCAGGGTAAATTTCAAAAGCGCATAAACTGTTCGATATCATATACCAAATATCTAAGCGACATATTGCGAAACAAATGTTTATCGCAAGAACAAAATTAGGCGGAAGAAAAAAAAAAAAAAATTAAAAACCAATTGTTCAGAGAACAATTGAAGGTCTTTCCATCAAAACAATGTATTTTGATATGAAAAGTTGTGAAACTAAGTTTAAAATGTCATTTCAATCGTCAAATGATAGCTCCTAGTAAGCTGATTCCAAAAATATATTGTTTCCATACATTTTTTTTAAATAAGGGAGATAATTTGTTACTTCCGGTTTGAAAAATGTTACTTCCGATTATATTTGAATATTTACTTGACACTAATTCCAAAAATATCTGGTTCTATATACTTTTATATTAATAAAGTACAAAAAAATAGCTACTTCCGGTTTACAAAAGGTCCCTTCCGTTGTTTTTTTCAAGGTTAAATGGTTTGATACCTTTTTCTAAAAGTTGTATATCTTTATCATGTATACATATAGAATAAAAGCAAAGGTCAAAATCTAGAACGCCAAATTAAGCTATGACCTTGAGATCAATTTCAAGGTCATAAACCAAGGACCTCAAATCAAAAGACCATAGGCCTTAATTATATTTAGTTAATGAGTTATATCACCAAACGCATATTTTTAAATACAAGAGGGGAGAAAACTCCCTTTTACATTCAACGTACGCTTGCAATCAAAATTTACATCTTACGACATGTCGCAACTAACAATTTAGTAAAAATAATTTGTTGATATCTTATACAGTCTTTGGATATAAGTGAAAATAAGCAAAATTCAAATATTAGAATATGACCTTGACCTTTGACCTTGACCTAATTTTTATTTTTTGGGACCAAGGACCTCAAATCAAATGATCCTAGGTCTCTATCACTTATGATTTATAAGATAGAAATTCATATCACTTATATCAGATGCATAAGGGGAAATAACTCTCATATGGAGCAGTCATATCGCTTCGGTCAAAACAGGACAAATCATGCCAAGGATATAACGAGCAATTTTGTAAAATAAATTTGTCATAATCTTTAACGGTTGCGAAGGAGATGCGCTAACAAGGAAAACAGTGTTTGGGGAGATAACTCCTACAAAGAAAAGTATTCAGTTACGCAGGGTAAATTTCAAAAGCGCATAAACTGTTCGATATCATATACAAAATATCTAAGCGACATATTGCGAAACAAATGTTTATCGCAAGAACAAAATTAGGCGGAAGAAAAAAAAAAATAATCAGAAGAAAAACAATAGGTCTTTCCACAGAAAAGTGGAAAGACCTAATAATCAGAAGAAAAACAATAGGTCTTTCCACAGAAAAGTGGAAAGACCTAATTAGCAATCAATCCGTGTCCTCGTACGATCAGTACCATTAGTAACAAAACATGATAAATATACTGATATTAACCTCTTATTGCATATATTTTATTTTAAGTGGTTTTATAAAAAGATAAGCTGTATTGTATATCGTCAGTTGACGATATCGGAATAATTATTTGTTAGTATATTAGTCTACAAATCTAGATAAATTGCGCATTTGTTAAAAATCTGCAGCAGAACACAAGCGTGTCTGGACTGTTACGAGATATCAAATATATTAAGGACGGAGAAAACGTCTTCACAATGAATTCTTTTGGAAAAATAATATCATTCATTTTACAAATATGTTTACTGATGCCTGTTCTTGTTTACGGTAAACCGTGTTCCAATTCAAGTGAGAAATGTCAGGAGGTTAGGTTGCCACTGGTTTCTAATAAACTTAATGCACCACTAATAGCAGAACTTGACGTAACGTCACTAAACAAACAACTAAAAACGTACATCCGAGATGACATTGAGTCAAGTTTTTCTGAGAATATTCATAGGATGGTGAAAAATGAGCAAAATAAATTAAAGGTGTCTATGGTCCAGGATTACTCATCCAAACTTAATATCACACAGACAGAATATGATAAAAAGATATCGCATATAGTTAAAAACCTTGAAGCAAAACAAGAGGAGTTACAACTCAAAATATTTGATATTAACACAAATTTAAGTGAAAGTCAATCAATCTTTAATACTGAAATTTCATATTTGTTGAGTGGGTTTCAACAAAAACAAGAACGTTTAAAATTAGCAATGATATCGAACTACACATCTAAGATTCGACAATCTGAAGACCTGAACAAACAAAAATTTGTCGATCTTGCCAGTGAACAGAAATCTCAGTTGGCTGATTTGTCACGTGAATTGAAGGAGGAATTCGTTAAAAGTACTATTAACTTGCAAACTGAAAGGAAGGAATTAGAAGAATGGAAAAGAAATTTGATGGCAACATTGAATGGTAAGATTATTCTTTAAATCTATGTCTAAACTTTGAATAAAAGTTAAACTATAATTTATTCCAGTCCTACAGTAGCTGAATGTGCAGTGTCCGTCATTTTAGCAAAAGAAAAAAAACAAACGAATTCATCTGTTGTATAAAATCGTATCAGTGGTCAGTTAAATGGAGTACGTTTATCGATCATTTAAATAAACTTATTGTGATGAGTTCCCAATTCAACACTGTAATTAAATCGTTGAGATTATTTTTGATAGGTATTAATATTAATTACTTTAACAGTAAGTTAAAATCAGATTGACTGTCGTTTGTGTATACATATGCGCATTTATGACTCTACACACTATCGATACATGTAGCTGATTTTCTCTGATTTTGTCATAGCGACTTTACACTAAATTCATTGACCGATGGATGTGTACTGAAGGATATCTGAGTCTTAGATACATGATTTTTTCATTAGTTGCAATTGTGTTTTGACTATCTCTCAGTAACTGATTGTGCTCTCAACTCTATAGTTAGTGTCTTTTTGTTGGGGAATATATAAGTAAATGTGTATCCACCTGATGATTTACGGCCTTTTCAGCGAATATTGATAGTTGTTTGTATGTTGTACTAGTACTTCGCTGTCGCTGAGGGTTTGGCGGCAACAACAAAAAAAAAAAAAAAAAAAAAAAAAAAAAAAAACGCCACGTTCTGTTTGTAACTGGTTTTCGTTTGTTGATATGTAACAAATTTCAATACATCTGCATGCATGCTGTGTCCTTAAAGTATCACTGTCTGTTGAATCACGAGCCTGTTACAACAAATGAAACAACAGAACAGATAGTTAAAATAATTTTACAAAAAAAGTAGTAAGCATTATTTATTCATGTTATTTACAGAGACTTATGCACCCCTGAAATACAAAGACTGTGGCTACATGAAAACAAAACCAAGTGGCGTGTATACCATATATCCTGATGGGTTTAACGGAATAAAGGCTTACTGTGATATGTCTACTGATGGAGGAGGTTGGATGGTAAGTTTAAGTGTTTCCTAAACAGATAAAGGACACCATTATTTCTAATTATTTTCTATTTACAACTTACTAATTAATGTTGCATCCATAATATTTTGAGTTCAGTTTTTATAGTAAGTCTTATAGAGACGATAAGCGATTCTGGCGTACATAGTTATAAGTTAAGTATATTTGGTGACTTTTTTAAAATCTCATTGAAACCAAAAGCGTGTCAGATTAATCATTATATGTGGTAAACTGTGTATAATTAAAAATTGTAGACACACTTAAGAGTTATATTGCTATATTTAGGCAAAGTAAAATGAATCAGGAACTACACCTGGACGACTGAAACACAGCCAGCTGACAAACCAGTTCATACGAAAAACGTGCACCAAACATACTCTGTGCAGTAAAATTCTTATGTCAAACATTTCCATTGCTTCTAACCACTATAGTTAAAAGAAAAATACAAAATGACTATTTCTTAAATATGACAGTGATTATAGATGGAATTCACTTATGATACTGCATAGAAATCGTACTAATGTAGTAAGTAATCATTGTGTAAGTAGTTTTATTGATCATTGTGTGTTTTGACCATAGTGTACACACAATGTATGCATTAATGAAAGTTTCATGTTTTTGGTGAGCATCTAGTTGAAACGCTATCATCTAGTTTTCATTGCATATTTCAGCTTTAAAAAATCTGCTATTTCAAGTGAAACACGAAAGATATTAAGATTCCTTTCATATAATTTTAGGTTATTCAAAGAAGAATAGACGGAACAACGAGTTTTGACAGGGACTGGGTTGAATATAAGGAAGGCTTTGGTGATCCACAGAAGGAATACTGGCTTGGTGGGTGCCATTTTAGTTAATTGTATTATAGCATTATTGGTAGCCGACGTATTCGTTTCTCTTTTAAATTTTATATTGTATTATATTTTTTTCGCACGTTTACCCAACACTTGCACTCACTAAAAACCGTTAGTACATTAAATTGTTCTAAATTAAAGCATGGCAAAAACTTAAAAAAAACCGTTGCATTCTATTTACAAATTTATCAAACACACAATGGTACTGTCAACGAAATGTGCAAACTCTGGAAAGAAAATAAACAAGTCCAACCAAGCAGCAAAGATAAAACGAAAAGTACAAAACACGCTTCCTTAGTATATCATATTTTTTCGGTATTTTAATAAGCATAACTACACTTCTATTAATTACAAAATATATTGCGTGCATTTATTTTTTCTGATTGTTGTAGAACAGAGAAGCATGGTAATTTAAGTATTCCGATATTTGGAAAATCTGCATATAGTTATGTGTATCCAATATTATAATTGTAGTTTGTATTTATACGATAAACACCCAGTTGCATTTTTAGCATTACTTAAAACTCACGATAAATGATGGTTTTACACTACCTCACTTATTTCATGCAACAACCAAATCATTCGGTTATCAGGCTATTTCTTGTATGGCTTATATCCCACAACGAAAATGTAGCGTCAGACATATTTAACTTGAGGATATTATTTTAAAATCCACTATCTGTATCATAAAAAGTAAAATCACAAAAATACTGAACTCAGAGGAAAATCAAATCGGAAAGTCCATAATCACATGGCAAAATCAAATAACAACACACATCAAAAACGAATGGACAAGAACTGTCATATTCCTGATTTGGTAAAGACATTTTCAAATGTAGAAAATGATTGATTAAACCTGGTTCATTTGTCTGTTGAAATATTTCATTGAGATGTCTATTATTTTAATTTAATATTAGTAGAAAAAAAATCCACGCTACCTAACTTAGAAAAACGTTGGTGAATTTAGGAGAAGAGGTTCTTTCTAATTTAGGCATGCTTCTCTATTTATTATATTATTTGTATCATGTTTGTTAATAAATTTTTCAACGATAGACATGTTGAATACACAATGTGTATACATGAATAAAACAGAATTGTATCACTTCAATATAAAATACGTTTTCTTGAACCTATTCCTTAAATTATTTTAAGTTGTATCGAATATGTTATTTTTTTAATTTTGAAATAAAATATCTATTATAAATGTTTTGGTTACGACCTGACTAGCTTCAAAAACAAATTATGTCGGGAAGCAGAAGATGAAAATCTGAAAAAAAAACTTTCATTGAATCAATGTGTTGAATCATTTAATGTAGTGTTGCATAATACTTTATTCCGCTTTGAATCATTTAAAACAATATATTGCAGTCGAGGCTCAACGTTTAAAAGAGAGGCGAAAGAATAATCACAATTTACTCATACAAATGATAAAAAAAATTTAATCAGCATATATTGCTTTGCATATAAAGTAATGTGTTTTTTGTTGGTTATCAATAGTAAAACAAAGCAAATGTGTGTGTTATGCGTTATTAAAAATATGCATTATACATTTATTGATGGGTAAATTTGAATTGAAATCACACCAATGTTATATTTCATTACAGGTAACAAATATCTAAACATTCTTACGACTAATGGTAAATACGAACTGAGATTTGATCTAGCGGACACTAACAACAAGACGACGTATGCTTTGTATAAGACATTTACAGTTAGTGACGAGAATTCACAATATAAACTTACCATTGGGGGACATAGTGGAACTGCTAGTAAGTATAGACAATGATACTAACAACAAGATGACGTATGCTTTGTATAAAACATTTACAGTTAGTGACGAGAATTCACAATATAAACTTTCCATTGGGGGACATAGTGGAACTGCTGGTAAGTATAGACAGGGACACTAACAACAAGATGACTTATGCTTTGTATAAGACATTCATTTACAGTTAGTGACGAGGATTCACACTATAAACTTACCATTGGGGGACATAGTGGAACTACTGGTGAGTTTTACTAAATAAAACTAATTCAATTAAGCAAACGACAAATGTTTTTAACTTTCCGAAGTTTGGAATGGACGTTAAGTATCCATGTTTGTTGGTTGATCGATGAACAAAGAGGGACAGTCAAACCCATAGATGAACAAATCAATTAAAATCGAACACTTTGTATCTAGTTGTAAATTCTGATTCTGAAAAGAGTCAACCGGTAAATATATTATTTGAAAAAAAATATTTTTTGGACAATAAAATGTTACTTGCTTTAGTATCGAATACAATGTACATAAAATATATTTTCAGAAACATCGTTCCAATGTTAACAGCATGATATAGGATTACAAACATTTATATTATGTGTCAGTGTATTGAGTCATTTCCCTAGTTTGCCTTTTAATTGTCCTCTCAATATTTAGTAAGAATAAGTTTTATAAGATATAAGTTTTTGTTTAAGGTGATATGATGGCATACAACGACGATCAGAAATTCACCACTAAGGATCGTGATCATGATACTTCGAGTATAATAAACTGTGCTAAGTCAAATGGCGCTTGGTGGCATGGTGACTGTAGTAATGTATTTCTGAACCACGACATGTCAAAGGCAAAATTGTATTGGGGTGGAATTCGCTATACCAAGTCAAGTATAATGATCAGACAAATTATGTAAAGAAACTTTTTTCCAGTACATTCAAATGATAACAAATATAAAAATTGAAGTACGTTCTGATAATACAATCGTATATATGTTATATCAAATTAACTATGAAGTTCAGTAAATTGCACGAAAAAAGAATGAACAAAATTATAATAAAGTATAAAAACATCCATTGTTTATTGCTTTCCATAGATCTGATTGACAATTGTTAACACAATAAACCGTACGTTATCTTTTGCATTTACAATATAGTTTTGTCATTGATAATAAAATGGTTGTGAGAAGTATATATATGTCCAGTAACAATAATGTCGGCGTTTTTTAAAATGGCACATTTTTCTAGTCTTCAAGGCATGCGCTAGACCAAAATTAAACAAGTATTTTAAGAATGTGAATGTAATTAATTGGACAATCATTTTCAAAGAATTTGATTTCCTAATAATTGGAATTCAACTATATCCTCGAAGGGCAGATCTTACGGGTTAACCATCAACAGACAATGATATATCAAAATTTGCCTAGAACCCAGTTTCAAATATTTTTTGAATTTTCTGACCGAAAATACGTTCAATAAAACAAAATGTAGTGCAGATTGAATTGTAATTTTCGAAATACCAAGCAATAGGTCAATTTTGTATCTCTGAACACCAGATATCATATACCTATTGAGAATAACGACCTGATTTTGCCCTGTATATACAAAATGTATATACCCAAAGAGACACAGCTCTTTTCATAATTAAATTTCATATTCGGTAGCTGAATACACTTTTGAAACAGTACAAAGAACATAAAATAATTCAGTAAGGTTGAAATAAATAAGTTTGCAAAGATGTATTTATTATAGTGCGTCGGAGAAGTAGTTCGTTGACAAATAATTCATCAGAGTTGTTTCAATGAATACACCTCAAAATCCACATTATATCGATAGTGAATAAAGATAATAAAAAACTAAAAATGTCTAAACGCCATCCTTACCTACGTAGTGCAAAATATACAAGAGTAGAACAGCTAACATGTTTTTCATTTCATGAAATTTGAGGTTTAGATAGCTATTAAACCAGGTGTAATTTACCATTTTATACATAATAAATTGCCTGTACCAAGTCAGGAATATGATAGTTGTTATCTATTTGTTTGATGTGTTTGAGCTGCTGGTTTTGCCTTTTGATTACGGATTAATTTTGTTTTTGATTGTTTCTCGGAGTTCCGTATTTTTGATATTTTAATTTTTCATAATTACCACCTTTTCCCTCCACTTTGTAGCTTTTAATGTATCACTAGTAAATTATCAAAACAGGGATTTCGTTAACGCAGACTTAATTTGTTAAGTGGAATTTGTTTTTATAGCTCGAAGGACGATTTGATCAAAATTTCTATTTTTAAAGGTTACAAAATGTGTATCAATTATACACTATAATAATTTTTATGTATCTTTTAAGTTTATCTTTCGTGTCCGTACCTAAATCGACTTTGTTTATTATAAATCTAAACCATATAAATAAATATTCTTTCCTTAACACAGTGAATACTTACATAAACCGTCTCGATGTATTTTATTTTCATTGTAGTTTACCACCCTTTTTAAAAATTCTGATGAAGTCTTTACACTACTCTTTTAGAAGTGTACTGACTAATTCTAGTCTCAGAAACCTAATTTATGTATTTTTTAAAATGGCCTTGGTGAAGCTCTTAGATTGGTATTTTATGTTTTTTATTCCTTGTGTTATGATGTGGTATGATTTCCAATAAGGCAACTCTACACCAAAAACTACATGTTTTGTTTGTGCTTAGTCCTAAATTGATGAGCTAAATAAAGGCAACAGGACTATACCACTGTTCCAAAGTCATAAATCGATTGAGAGAAATCAAATCCGGGTTACAAAATAAATCGAGGGAAAATATTAATTATAAGAGGAAAACAACAAAACTACAGAGACACTGAATTGCCACAAAAGCAAACGACAATGCAACACACTAAAAAAAAGAAACAGAAACTATAAGCTAACATTTATCACTTTTCTGACTAGATAAAAAATGATGGGTTGAACACGGACCTTGTGACCAGCCAAACCTCGTTGCAATGCCAACTGAAACACGTAAACGACAACACTACATTTCAGGAATACAGTACAAATAAACACAAGATCCATCTGGACAGAGAAATACACAAATGAACAATACAACAGCACCTATCGACATGACAATCACAGAACAAAAACGAACTCGCAAAACACCCTAACTAGGAAAGCACATGACAACAGCACAAAAGAAACCACGAACTATCTAAATCTTTTTAAAATATTTATGTTTTAATAACAAAATACTTCTACAAAAGAAGTTAGCGATAAATTATGTTAAGGGATAGTTGTCTGCTTTTGCGTTGAAATACATTTTTGGTCGAAATCAATAACTTAAGTATAAGTTCATTGATCTCTTTGAAGTTTAAGCAAAGGATCCAATGCCACCACATGATGGTAGAGATTTTTTACGGCTTTTATCCTTGTGGATTTGTAATTTGATGCCAAAAGTGAGTTGTGCCGGGTCAGGGTACATAAATAGGTTCACAGACAATAACTTCAGTGTAATTTATGGAAGTGTGACATTTTTTAGAGGAAGGTTCCATATAACAATAAGAGGGTTTTGAAATGATTTGGAGGGTTATTGTCTTAGATTTTTGTAATTAGCGACTAGAAAGAGACCAACAACAATTTATTGTCTGATTTTAAAAATAACTTGAGTAAAAGAAATATTTCTATGGTCAAAATTTTAACACACGGTTTAACATCTAATACATGTAATAGGAAGGTTTGATTTCTTTTATGGTTTTTGTCATATCTATTTAGGAATTTATTCACAATTTTTATATGAAAAAGTGGGTCGTCAATGCAGCGAGGAACTCCCGCTCGTTGACGCGTTCTTTAGCTGGTCCCTACAAAAAAATGTATACTAGTGGAATGATAATGGACGTCATACATTACTAAACTCCGTAATATACATACGAAACTAAAATTTAAAAGTATACAAGACTTACAAAGGCTATAGGCTTCCGACTTGGGACAGGCGCAAATATGCAGCGGGGTTAAACATGTTTATTGATAGTTCATTCCTCCCCCTACACCTCTAGCTAATGTAAAAAACATACACACAACAATACACACAGTAACACTCACTTCAAAAGAAATCATTTGTCACAAAAGGTAACAAAAGAAACCAAACAAAATGACAATGACACATAAATTGGAGAAGGATCTGCTTACCCTTCCGGAGCACCTGAGATCACCCCTAGTTTTTGTGGGGTTCGTGTTGTTTCTGTAGGTTTCTATGTTGTGTCATGTGTACTATTGTTTGTCTTTTTCACATTTAGCCATGGCGTTGTCAGTTTATTTTAAATTTATGAGTTTGACTGTCCCTTTGGTATCTTTCGTCCCTCTTTTTTAGCAAAAGACTTCTAGCAGTTACTAGCATGCCAGCTCCAGACCTTAATTAAACTGATTGAAAGATAATGTCTTCATCATATGAGTATCAAGTACAATTCCTCCCGCGAAGGGTTTAGTATTATACCATCATAATATATATGATAAAAAAATATCCCGTATCATGCCAACAACTGGTTTTAAAATAAATGTGTTCATTTCTGATGCAAAGACCCTATTAGTGAAGCAATATAAAAGCCAAAACATGCAATCTTTAATGAGCCCACAACAGTATCTAACTATGATAATCCCTTCTTAATAAGTCTTTTTGTCAGGTTTTAGGTAATCGCCGACATTTCTGTGTTTTGCATAAAATATTACCATAAAAATTGGATGTGAAATACATGAAAGTATAAGATGTCTGCATGTTGAATTATACATACGAATGATGTCCTTGTACCGATGATAAAATCTAGAAAATGTTTTGACTAGTTTGTGATATCGATAACCCTGGTGTAATTATTTTTTCAGTAATACACACATTTCTCTCGCTAAAATCTAATACGTTACACACACGAGCGAATCTTACAAGTTGAGATAAATCAACATCATAAGATGGTGACCTGGGAACGTCACCATCTAGAAATGGATAATAAGCAATAGGAAATGTAACATCATCTCTTTTATCATTGGTATTGAGTTTCCCGTTAATGATATAGATATCAAAGACGAGGAAAGGGGAGTGTTCATTATCAGTATTGACTATATTTCAAGTCAGTTCAACAGGATAAATTTCTTTTGTAAACATACTCAATATATCATCCAAATGTCTAAAAGTGGTTAACTTTTGTATCAGATGTAGTCTCAATGGATCTTTGTTGATTTTGGTCATAAATTATAACTCATAACAATACAGACACAGCTCCCAATAGATGGTGCACAGTTAGACCCCGTTCACACTAGGACATTTTTATCGGTTTTAATGTGTATGATTTAGGTTTTACCAAAAACCTTATCTCCGTTTGAGGTTTAAAATTTGACTTATGTTATTAACTAACATGTCAGGCAAAATTAAGACTAGAGAGATGCATCAGTACAGCTGTACTGAAAAAGTTATTCAAGCTTTGTCTTGTCTTCTATACTGACATTTTATAAAAATATTTTTTACAGACAACTAAACATCTGATTCAGAATATAATGTGTTAAACTAGACATTTCAAACAATTCTGAATGAGTTTAATGCAAAACAAAATTTGTATAATAAACGGATTAAAAGTATTTGTTAAAACCAAAATTATACACATTGAACATCTCGTCGTTTTACATTGTTTTTAATGGAAGTGTTGCTATACTTTTTTCCAGGTGCATAGATCGGTTCACTTTAGATAAAAAAAAAGGCTAATGTGAACGCTCTGAGTCGATATTGAATAGGTCTAAAATAAAACACCAAAAGAGGTAGTTGTATTTAAATCGATCTAAAGTGAACCAATCTTCCTTTAAATGCGAACGCAGAGATCGGTTTAAACTCGTACCATTGAATTGAAAATAATGTATGCTCATATATAGCGGCAAAACTACACATCCCTAAATAAGTTATCAGTGGTTCGTTGTTTAACACATATTTCTATGTCAAGTAAACACAAACAAAAATATGCTGTTTCACGTAGCATACATTTGCGAAACATGTGTTTTCCTTTCATGTTTTTCTTCTGTTGATTTTTTTTTAAGAAACCACATTATTTCATCATGTTGTAACCTTCTTGGGTTTATAGTTTTTGTTTAATCATGCAGTAACAAAATTTGAACTTTAGTGATTCAAGATAAAGATTATAAACTTCAGACAATTTTCATTTTAATTGCGCATCATTTTATCAGCACATTCATTTAAAAATGTTTAATACATTACTTCTATTTATACCCAATCTCTACAGTTTTACGGGTAATTAGGCTAGATCTTTTGCATTTTTATTTGTAGTTTTAACGAAGTGGCTGAGATTAGAACGATAGAGATTATTATGAATAAACATAATGTGAACGCTAACTGGTTTTGTTTTGATCGATTCAAATTAGATCGGTTAAATTAATGATAGTGTGACCTGGTTCTTAGTCACCATTGGAATTGCGATAACTAGACGATATACGGAATCTCCAAAACAAACAAAAATATTATATAGTAAAAAATCAAGAACAGTTATAGTATCAAAGCATTTACAATTGAAATAGTTCTTTTGTTTGTTGTTACTACAAAATGAAAAAAAAAGAGATTGAACATATGTATTTGCATTCTGACTTTTTAAATGCCCATTTAATTAGGGGTGTGATTTTTTTTCTTATTGAAACTATGAGTCAATGTGTTATATAGGGTAGGAATATCAAAACTTTGAACATTTCAAAATCACCAGTATAAGCAAGCAATTTATCAAGTACTTCCAACCAAATTTTGATCTTCCAAAAGACATTAATTCCACTATTTTCAAAGGCCTTTTTTGAACAATTTATTATTATATTTTTTATTGTACCAAATGTACTAGTAAGTAGAATATACAATCTAGTAGTGGAACAATGGCCTGCAGATGAAATCAATCTATATTTGTAAGGTGTTTTGTGAAGCGTCGACAGCCAATACATAGTTGGAACTTTCATTGTTTTATTTCAGATTGTAAAGAAGTAGTTATAAGTTTATTTTTGTTACAGATGTCGTATTCAGAAAATGAAGTCAATTTGAATGTTGGTGAATTCCTGATTTCCTTTTGCAGAACCTCAATGTAAAATTTACGCCAAACAATGATGATATTATTAGCAGCTTTATCAGCCTGGACAAAAACAAATTCCTTTGCGAGTTTATGTTTAAAACGTATAAAAATAATACTTTGTGCGTTAGAACATCTGCACTTTACCATCCTTAGGAGTGCCTTAACCCATTCTTTGAACGAAACATACATATTTGATCTTAAACATTTGGTGTTCGATTACAATATATTGTCCTGCAACTTTGTATCGCTTACATTTTGATTAGTTATAATCATTTGTTCTGTTTACCAAACGAAATGCGTATAAAAAACTGTTTTCTTATATTCCACTAGTAGCACGATTTCAGTCTGAAACGGTCATTTTGGTCTGATCGTATCTTAATTGACTGGATTTACCGCTAGAGGAAAACGTCAAGATTTGTCAGATCGTTAAGTCTCCATTCGGATCGATAGTCTCATTAGGTAAATTAGTCCGTTAAGGCATGTCAAGATATTTAAGACTGTATCTTCTAGCGAGCTGTTTAGATCCGTTAAGACCGTGTCAGACCAAAACAGACCATGGATACAAACTGACGTCAAGATGTTGTCAGACCGTGTCCAGTCGTGTTCAGATTTTAATAATTTGGACACAAAACGAGTGAAACTTTCCCATTATTTATCAGGGGTTGCTCCCCTTTCAAGAATAAAATAAAACTGTGAAAGAAGACGATTTTTTTTAACTGAAAGTCTACCACGTCCCCTTAATCATGTTATTTAAATAAAACAAATATTCAATTTGAATTCTAACTTCTTCCTATTTAATTATTTAACATTGTTTTATAATTATATAAATAAAAAAAAGTAGCTCAAAGTCATACTGCTGCACAAATCGCCGCGAATTGACTAAAAAAAATCAACAGATTGCCGAAATAATATTTATTTATTGAATATAAGCACCTGAACCTTTATATTTAATGGTTTACAAGTGATTGCAATACGTTTTATATGCAATTACAGACTGCCGTACGTGGTGAAGAATTTGTCATTCATTTTTACACCCTTATTTAATAATAACGGATGTCGGCCGTGAACACTTTAAAACGTGATCTTAATATGTTAAATTAAATTTAAGATGTAACTATTTTTAAAAAGTGTAAATGAATGCATTATCATTTATCTTTTTTATGTTACCTATATAAATTGCATTTGAGTAAATTTGAGGCAGGGAAAAAAATATATATATAACTCTGTCTTTTATCGTTTTCCGTTTATTGTCATGACATTGTCCGTTTATTTTTGCCAGACTCATGCGTTTGACTTTCCATCTTTATTTTTTAATGTGTCTATAATTCGAGAGCCTTTTGTAAAAAAAACTACATACCAGAAGCCTTCGTTAAAAAATAAAGTTTGAATATTATAGCAGAAAAAGGCTTATAAATTCATTCAATAATGAAGGGATATAATTACGATACTGTTGTCAAGTCATTAAATATTGCATATTTTGGCGTTAATATTGAGTCACTGATAAAGTCTTTGCATCGGAACTAAACACATTTATTCTAAAAACAGTTGTTGGCATGACACGGGTTATGTTCTTCTCAAATATGTTATGATGGTATGATACTAAACCCCTAACGGGAAGGATTGTGCCTGATGTTCATATGATGAAATCATAATCTTTCAGTCAGTTTAATTGAAGTCTGGAGCTGGCATGTCAGTTAACTGCTAGTAGTCTGTTGTTATTTATGTATTATTGTCATTTTGTTTATTTTCTTTGGTTACATCTTCTGACATCAGACTCGGACTTCTCTTGAACTGAATTTAAATTTGCGTATTGTTATGCGTTTACTTTTCTACATTGGTTAGAGGTATAGGGGGAGGGTTGAGATCTCACAAACATGTTTAACCCCGCCGCATTTTTGCGCCTGTCCCAAGTCAAGAGCCTCTGGCATTTGTTAGTCTTGTATTATTTTAATTTTAGTTTCTTGTGTACAATTTGGAAATTAGTATGGCGTTCATTATCATTGGACTAGTATATATTTGTTTAGGGGCCAGCTGAAGGACGCCTCCGGGTGCGGGAATTTCTCGCTACATTGAAGACCTGTTGGTGACCCTCTGCTGTTGTTTTTCATTTGGTCGGGTTGTTGTCTCTTTGACACATTCCCCATTTCCATTCTCAATTTTAAATTTATATTTGAAATAGGATAGATAATCAAGAAAATGTTTATACGTCAGACACTGTACTTAAAGTACATTTAAAGACCAGGTTACATATATATTACATGCATACAGCATAATAAAGCTGGTTTAATTTGAATGAATATCCATTAGGGACATTTTTCGACGATAATTAATCAAATCTGACAAGTTTTATTAAAAACGGAAAATGATTCTTCGCCCGTAAACGATTTAACGTTATCTTTATTTTTGTTGCATTCATGTCGCATGTGTGTCGGCAGTGTCAGCGCTTCTAATAGCAAACTTATTTTACACAAAATCGTTGACATGGTAGAAGGAAACTATAGTACAATATAAGCTGAGCTGGAAATTGCAATTGGTGAGTAGAAATGAATAATATTTTAATACATGTCTATCAGAATAATCATTGATCATGGATCATCATCCAAGAGTTTGAAGGAAAAATGTTCACATTTGTTAAATTTGTGCATACAGGTATGAATCAACGTTACAATACTCCACACTCTTGCATAGTAGCCTGTTCAAAGGCAAAGTAAGAATTTGGGCTTGTTAAAAAATTGTGCCTGTGATTGGACCCCCCCCCCTTTTTCATGTTTTTTGGAAGATCAATGCATGATTTGAAAAGTTACATATAAACTAGAATGGTTTAAACCCCCTTTTAAAAATGGCTGGATCCACCCCTGTTTATTGCCTAACATGCATTGTCATGTAGGGTATTCACAATGGTATGGTTGTGCGGGATGGCCTATTACAACAGTTACAAGACCTAAACCCCTGATCGAGTAATCCTACATATTGTATTTTAATGTATTGATAACTGTCACGTCCTAAATTTGCATGAAATATTTGTCACTTTTTTTTTTAAACCAATAACCAACCAATCTTCACATGTTACGATGTAGTCTGAGACAAGCTTGTCTGGCAAAACAGCCGTTTTGGACGTCAGAGTAATCTCGGACTAGTTAGACGATGATATACCTATTTATATAGCCACTGGTGGGTGATGTACAATAATTATAATTTGTCACATATGTGTTATGAATACCTTCAACATGTTCAAGGCTTGGGTTTGTATATATGCAATAACCTCAAAATTTCCCGGGGCAAAAAAAGAGTATATTGATATTGTGCCCTGACATGCCTGATTCCAAATGATGAGACGGCATTGCGTCCTTAACAACAATTTTTAACACTTTTCATCTTTTGTGATAAGAAATTTAAGATTTTACCGGGTATGATTCATTATTTTGTTATAAATGATTTGTTATGCTCTAAATTTTGTAGAACTTAAATTTATATATGTTATAACAGAAGAAAAAGAAATTATGTTGAAATTTCTATTTTTATCTTTTGTATATTATTCACTGTCATGACTGTCATGACTAAATAAAAATGAGATCCCACGCATGCACGGCATATTTAGATAAGTGCCCGACACGTTATCATCAGTTTGTTGATGGATTATAAAGAAGAAGAAGAAGAAGAAGAAGAAGAAGAAGAAGAAGAAGAAGAAGAAGAAGAAGAAGAAGAAGAATCTTATAAATACTATTTGCTTTGTCACGTTGGTAGTAATATTCAACAAATTCTATTTTAAAATAAAAAAGTATTATAAATTGATCACAACAAGTATAGTGCTATAGCCTCTATTAGACAGTAACCCTT
This sequence comes from Mytilus galloprovincialis, assembly GCF_965363235.1. Classification (NCBI taxonomy): domain Eukaryota; kingdom Metazoa; phylum Mollusca; class Bivalvia; order Mytilida; family Mytilidae; genus Mytilus; species Mytilus galloprovincialis. Next base: position 10,732,211 of record NC_134847.1, on the reverse strand, counting down.
CAATGAAGTATACACCTAAGAAAACATTGATGTAGAAAGAGAGAACATTTTGTTTTAGAAATAGAACCTCAAAAAAGGGTTTTATTCCTCTTCTCATAAGGGACTTATCAATTAAATTATATAAGTCATAAATTCATTTCTTTACATCATTAAACTTTGTTGTCAAGCAAATTATGATTCCTAGTTTTTCTTGTAGATAAATACAAGTTTATATATAATAAATACTTTATTCTTAATGTATATTTTTTTTGTAGATAAGATATCACATTGGTTTGAGCATGATTCCCAGCCAGATTATGAAGGGGCATATATCATGTATATCAATGTATATATAGGAAATATATAGTGTCACTAAGTTACTCTCATATGGTACCTCATTTTGTACCTGTAGCTATAAATTGTGAAATGGTGGATTCATTCATAATTTTTTGTTACTTATTGGTTTGGAAATAACGTTGATAGAGCTAACAGCATTATGTCATGATGAACAGTTGATGGGATGATCTGATTGGACAAAAAGAAAATTGTGAATTGAACAAATAGCAAAATTACAATTCATAGAAAAAAATGTAGGAAATACAATGTACTACATTACTTGGTGACAGAGCATACCTTTGATATATATATATATATATTTGAAATAAGTAATATTAACAATTTGAAATAAAGAGAATTTAAAGTTTTCTAGGAATATTAGTAGTGCATCATATCTTAATTCCATGATTATCGTCGATAGTTATATCATTAAGAATAGAAAATTGGAATAATGGAAATTTCTAGTTTCAGTGAATATCAATCATTGTCAATACTAAAAGTGCAGCATCATGATCATACATCATCTGATTCACCTTGGATAATTATTCATTTGAAATAAGAATTTGGATATGATAAGAGTTTCTATGCTGCCATTGCTATTGTTGGCTACATGTACCACCAGGGAGTGTTAAACCTCCTTTACGTTCCATGAGGGTCTGTCACGGTCCATCACTATTGGTTAGTGTCATATATATGCATGATGATGAAAGTTTTTACCAACCTAGACAAGCTTTACAGCCCTGGCATGGTTGTTGGTTAGAGTCAAATGACAGCTTGCTGTATAGTTATAATAGTCTGAATGTATCTACATGTATTTTAAGTGCCAGTCTTTGTAAGAATCAGGCAATTTTGAAAAAAATCAAAACATGGCTGAAAAAAACCCACCTACCCAGCCATCCTATTTTGAAGTAACACTCATCCTGAGTTAGAAATGGTAGGTCTTTAGTGTCTGCGTGTCTGGTAACTTGAGAAATCTTTAGATAAACTTTGGTTAGAATGATAGCAAATGACAGAGTTCGCTCCCCTTAATTGTTAATTTCTAGTGCATTGTAACCAAATTTTATCTCCAATTACCAGAACAGGACAAGGAAACGAATGGTATATTTTTGCATCATTATACATTTTGAACATAAATTAATGTCAACCTGAGTGGGGTTTTGTTTGTCATGTTTTCACCACTGCCTGATTCTTAGGTAGACTAGCACTTAATAATCTTCTAAATTACTGTTCATTCTGAAACTGGCATTTTATAATAATAGTCAAACATATTAAACAATACATGTACTTCAAAGTATCATTTTATTTTGTCTCGCCTTACACAAAAGTCATGAAAGTTGGTTGTATACAAGAAATTTGTATTAATTACAGTCTTGGGGTAATGATGTAAGCTATTTTATAGAGCTTTACATTTTAAAAGCTAAAAGAGCTGGATGTTTCTTGTCTTGTATTCAGATGCTAGTAGCTAATTAATATGTTGTGATGTTTCAGTTTGCCATTATATGTACATTGCACCTGACCCCATTTTCATGGTTCAATGACTGCATGTAAAATATACTGTTACTTAATCAATGAAATGTTCTCTTATACTGTATATTTTATATATGTAATTGGATACATTTTATTGTATATGAGTATCTTGAAAGATCTACTTGTCTATCAGGTTGGGTTGACCTGACCTTGACTTTATTTCATGGATAATTTAAGTGATCAAGGTTATTTCAGTTTAATACAATGTTAACATGGTTAGGTTTGTTTCTCAGTTTATACTTCCTAATAAAATTGACACTGGAAATGGGGAATGTGCCAAAAAGACAACAAAAGACTACAGAGCAGACAATAGCCGAAGGTCATCAATGTTTCTCATAAGCTACAAGCTACATTGTACATGTATAGGATCACTACTTTTGGCATTATTATGGAATAAATGTAAGTTGTACATGTTTGACATTTTTGAATGGCTTATTTTATCTGACAATGACACCATTTTGAATTCATGGTTTTTATGTTTAGTCTTTTTCTCTGTTTCTATAGTTACTATAAACGTTGAACCATAAATTTGGGGTATGGAAGAACTGTGTAAATTCAGAAATTCATGAAATTATCTGTCATATATCTGTCTGGCATGGTTATTTTGACTGGACTTCATTTTAATGGATTATTGATAATGTAAAGTTTATGTGATACTTATAGACTAGTAAAATCTTCTTATTACAGAATTTCAATAAAAAGATCATGAATAAGGCCACATTTAAAAGAATGTCTGTTTCCCATCCCAAGGGGCTTATTTTTGACCTGGGTGTGGGGAGGGGAAACAAACAATTTTTATTTTGGCCTAAGGAGATATGGTGAGACGACTATCAACCATTTAAACCATGTAGACCAAGTGATTTACTTCTTAGTCACTATATAATAGGTCACTACACACCCTTCAACAATGACCAAAAACTAAAACTTTATAATGAGCACCCTATAAAAGGTTCAGCCTGTAATGAGGCATCTGACACAGTTAATGTAAAATATTTAGACGAGAAACCCAACAGTGATGAAAATTAGATTTATTATACCATACCCTCTCCCCCCCCCCCCATTGAAGTTAAATGTCTAATCCCTTAGTGTACTGATATGAATAGTATTTTACTGGAAATGTTTCGGAAAATAGATATTGATGCTAACGTAAATATTTTATCCAATTAAAAGAAAGGAAATAAGTCGGTGAACCAAAAAGTTCAAATCTAATTGAAAATTAAAGTGCCCATGAACTCACTGATCATGCACGAGTGATTCTATTCATAAAAAGTGTCCATGTAACAACTAAGAAGAGTCTGTGTATCATCGAAAAAGAGTCTGTGTAACACCCGTTAATGTACTGTTTTTCTATAGCTCTGCAGGGGGGGGGGGGTCAAAGTCGTTCAAAGGTCACTGTACGGCCTTTGACAATGAGCAAAATCCATACAGCATAGTTAGATATTTTAAAAAGACTCTGAAATGACAAATGTAAAATACACTCAACACTTCAACCATAACCGCAGGTCAAACTTTGAACAACAGAAAAATCTGATTGGACATTCGTTACAATTTGACACGACCTCATGAATTGGGTCATGAATTATTATTAGTTATTAGTTTCCTGTCTATTCTGTCATTTATTGCACTTGATTTTTAATTTGTCCTCATTTAACACATATTTGTGTTTGAGTGTAAATACAAAAATGAAAAATGTATTTTGCGTTAAATGTGCAATGAAGCCATGGATTTGTAATCTTCAACAAATCGTTCTGAAACGGTTGGTAAAATGTGGAATGTCTGAATATAAATATAACGATTATGTCCACTGCGCGGTTATAAAATGGGCTATATTTGAACATTTTGAGAAACAATAGTATTTTTTTTCTATGATAGAAATTTGGGGGGCAAAACGACGTTTTTAATCAGTTGGATTTTCAATTTTGATTAAAAAAAAATTAGTTTGATTTTCTTCTTTTCTTTAAAATCATATCAAGATTCTTTAGTTTGAACATATTTTATTGTTAAAAAATGACAAATGGATTAGACATGTTAGACAGAAGTTTTTAACTTAGCAACGTTTTCTCCAATACATATATCAATATAAATATGAATGAATATTACATATGTCTGACTTTTATTAACCAATTATTTTTTTAAGCATAAAGATCTAAAATTAAATTTTACCCCCCCAAAAAAAAACATTTCCCGAAAAAAACAATCCATACATGTATTGACGTTTTGTCCTTTTCGGCGGTTTGTGACTTTCCAACCTATATCTTCTAATTCTCATGTTATGTTTGTGGCGTGCATCTTCTGTGGAGAAAAAAGGTGGTCAATAGCTTACCTCAAGATGTTGGTCATATTAAACTTTATTCTAGTACGGCATACGTTTTACCTCAGCGAACTCTCTGTCTTGGTGATGTATCAATCATTTGCTTCAGGTCGATTCATTTCGCATCTCGTCATGAATATGCTTGATATATTTGCCACTGGACATTAAGGGAGCAATCAATTTGTCAGTTTCATTTAGTGATGCATGCTAATTATAAATAGTTCTCAAATGATAATTGTCTAAAACTGTTTCCATTTTTGTGTATTTTATTTTTTAGCGTAAATTTTAGAATTTCTTTCCGAATCTTTCTCTTTGCATTTATTTGTTTGTAAACATTTAATAAAGTAGTCCATGTCAGGGGTTAGATTGTATACAGCCAATCTTGGACAAGGGAAGTAGAACAGAAAAGAGTCTCCATTGTACAATGTTGTATACATACATATGCATTTATGTTGAAGCGTAAAACAACGACATGTAGTTGAGCTCGTTTTGGTGAAACAATTACTGTCAAATCTTTATATATATATATATCTGGTAAAGTTGTCATTAAAGCAAAAACGGACGAAAAAGTTGGCAACAATTTATAATAAGACTAAACTTATTTTGGCCGTTTCGTTTCTTCTAAAGTGTTAAATTCAACCATGCGACTGGCTTACTTGGAGATTCAGATGACCTTTTTCGTTTTTAGAAATTTCAATCGAAGTTCGTATATCCCTTCAACGATTTATTCAATTTTTTTTAACGTAAAGATAGCGCGAAACTCTCACTACACCATGCATAGACTATTTTTTTTTCTCGACCAAATGCGGCTGCTTATTTATACAACCGAACAACCAAACGTCCGCACCCAATTTTAGCAAAGATATACTGTCGAACGGGGTAAGTCAAGAGATGTGAATATTTCTATATACCCAATCAATCATTTGGTTTTGAAAACAATTTTAAAGGTATACATTAATACGACATCAACCCAACGACACATATAATAAATCAAAACATTAAGAGTCAACGCACAGATTTTTGTAATAGAAAGAAACCTATACAGAATAAAAAGCCTAAACCGCAACAAGACTAAATAATACGGGAGCAGTGATTTTTTTTAGACAAAAATGCAAGTGTTCCGTAGAAATATTTCACGTACCATTTTTTTTATTTCGATCGTTGAAAATTATAGCAGGTGTGATATAAATCAGTAGATTTAGGACAAAACTATGATATGGAAATATAATATGAAAATTAAGCCTGCTTTGTACTAGACCGACACACTGAGATTGATATTTAACGTGTAAGTTCACAAGCTAACAGTTCGAAAGAAAGAAAAAACTCTTTGTTAGAGCCGTTTGGGATTCGGACTAAAGTCCTCTCGCTGTCGAGGTGAACTTATTCTCACGAGACCAACCAGGAGAGAGGTCGCATAGTCATACCAAAAACTCGAGCATAATAAACAATACAGTTTAAAACAAATTATCACCGTTACTAATGCGATTTTAAAGTAAATATGATGCCACACTATAATAATCTAAAAACGTGTCTGGAAAAATAATGAAAAAATAACAGTTCAATATCTTGAGAATGGGGCAACAGAGGACGATCGACCTCGAAATTTTCCGGTACTAAGTGACAAGTTTTGGAGTAATACACAAAATCTTGCATCGATTTTGTACTTATCTGCCTAATAATTTAAAGAATTGTATATCAGAAAATCATTTCTTAAGCGGCACCCTCATCAAATGAGTGGAAATGCTTTAAATTGAATGAATTCTTAACTTGTTTACTTTTTTTTCTATTTCTCTCCGCTTCGTTAGTACCCAATTTCCGGTGGCGATGATACACAGTACACACAGGTGTGAATATTTACACACCCACCGATAAGTTGTCATTAATCACGTATATATAAACTACACATACATCTGGACGTTTGTATTAAATAACGGCCAATTAAGAAGTCAAATCAAGCTCTGCTGTGATGAATTTCCGCTCTAGACAAGAAGTGGCAAACAAATTATGTTAGAACATTTTTTTGGAACCTGCATTGGAAGGGGGGTCAGTTAATCTGCCACTGCTGCTATATACATATGCATGGGTTAGAAAATAAACATAAGGATAACGTGATTAATTGTTTGGATGAAAATCTTTATACGGTGGTACTTTATTTATAGTTTTGACACTATATCTACACAGACTGAATGCAGTATCATGATCAGCTTCATGTACGTTGGCGACCTTGGTGGTGTTTAGACGCAACTTTGTGTAAAATAAATAATTGTTTAATGATATGTTGTACACTCTGAGGTTGTACATTGCAAAGCTATGGTAATAGAAGCGTTTCCGATTTTAAAAGAATAACTAGGACGAAAATGATAATAAAAAAACCCAGCTCCAACGGTAATAGTAAAGTAGGACATATCAACAGAATACGAATTAAAACAAAAATACGCATGTGTTATTTTTTGCTTTGGCTTCATTTCAATTGATTGTCTCGTTGGCAAATATACAACATCGCTTGTTTAGGTTATGTTTAAGATATTTCCGTTTCTAATTTTCAAATACGAAAAATATGTTTACAAAGGGTTCATGTGTATATAATTACCATACGTCCTTGCACTTTATAGCTAATATAAATACATAAACTAATATTTATTAGAAAATAAGCAACATATATAGACGAATAATTTATTAGTTACCCAACAAACAACAACAGAAATAAAGAATCAACAGAGGATTTAATCTTTAATTACTTTTTTTTTATTATTGTTTATTCGAGAGATATACATGATATAATACTTTAACTTCAAATAAATATATAATTAATCTAAAATGCACTAATCAAGCAGAAGGGGCGTAACTCGTGGTATCATACCGGCATACTGAACGGATCTAAACATGGTCTGACACTTTTGAATCTTGATTTTGAGTTTTGATCTGTTTTGGTCTGACACGGTCTTAACGGATCTAAACAGCTCGCTAGAAGATACAGTCTTAAATATCTAGACATGCCTTAACGGACTAATTTACCTAATGAGACTATCGATCCGAATGGAGACTTAATGATCTGACAAATCTTGACGTTTTACTCTAGCGGTAAATCCAGTCAATTAAGATACGATCAGACCAAAATGACCGTTTCAGACTGAAATCGTGCTACTAGTGTTCCATTCCAGTCAATGTTTTGATGAAGTAGACATAACTTATAAATTTTAAAAGTACATAGTGCTAACATCTTAATTATTTTTGCATTTGTAAATTGGTTGCTAACACTTTTCTCGTATTTACACCTCCTTCGTCTGTACAAACAAATTACTTACATCAAAAGAAATACAAGATGTACATTAAGGGCCTTGAGTATCAAAACTTATAAACTTAGTAGATATGTTGAAGTAAATGACCTCTTATTCCCCAATGTTTCAATTACCATGATGGTTTTATTACGTAGTCATGAAAGTACTTTGTACCTAATGTTGACGTAATTTGATATTTTGAGGGTTATTATAAAAGATATATGTTTTAGGTTAGTTGCATAGTTGTTCCAAGTCTTCATAAGAACAGTATTCAACCATTACAAAAACATCGTCATACAGAGAAAGGTTTAGGAGAACTCGCAATGAATGCTATGGAAAACATATTATCGTTTACTTTACATATAATTTTGATGACAACTATTCGTGTTGATGGTAAACCGTGTTCAAACACCAGTTCAGATTGTCAACAAGTAAGGATGCCTCTTGTGTCAAACAAACTTAATGCGCCATTGGTCGCCGAACTTGATGTCACGGCAATGAATCAACAATTAGCAACGTACATCCGTGACGACATTGAATCCACTTTTTCTGAGGATATCAAAACTCTGGTGAAAAAGGAGCAAGATGAGATAAAGGTTTCAATGTTACAGGATTATTCATCTAAACTAAATAAGACAAAGAATGAATATGACAGACACATTTCGAAAATAGTACAGAACCTTAAAGCAAAACAAAGTGAGCTACAGCTTGAAATGTCTGAAGTTAAAAGAAATATAAGTGAAAGTGAATCAACCTTTAATAAGGAAATAAAAGATTTATTGAGTTGGTTCCAACAAAGACAAGAAAGTTTAGAATTATCAATGTTATCCGAATATCTAGCAAAGCTTCAACAATCACAAGAAACTAACAACCAAAAGATAATCGATCTTGCGGATAATCTGAAATCTCAATTTGCTAATTTATCGCAAAGCATCAAAGAAGAATTAACAATAAGTACAACGTACTTGCAAACACAGGGAAACATATTTGAAGATTGGAAAATGAATTTGATGGACACATTGCATGGTAAGCTTGTTTTTAAAGTATTTGTTATGTTCAGTTGAATAGGGGTTGTCAATGTATAATGCAGACATATAAGAACATAACATATCTGTAATTCTAAGCTATTTTGAAATTATGATATGTGAGTGAAAAAATAAGTCTGCAAAGGAAAATTATTTGTTCAGTAGAGACCGTGACGTCAAGGTATTACAGAGTGTTTTCTAAATTGGCTTTAAGGTAATGTGTTCCCATCGATTCTCATCACTTGGCGTCCGTCGTTCGTCGTCCGTCGTCGTTAACTCTTACAAAAATCTTCTCCTCTGAAACTACTGGGCCAAATTTAACTAAACTTGGCCACAATCATCATTGGGGTATCTAGTTTAAAAAATGTGTCTAGTGACAGCGCCAACCAACCAAGATGGCCGCCATGGCTAAAAAAGAACATAGTGGTAAAATGCAGTTTTTTGCTTATAACTCAAAAACCAAAGCATTTAGAGCAAATCTGACATGGGATAAAATTGTTTATCAGGTCAACATGTATCTGCCCTGAAATTTGCAGATGAATCGGACAACCTGTTGTTAGGTTGCTGCCCCTGAATTGGTAATTATAAGGAAATTTTGCTGTTTTTGGTTATTACCTTGAATATTATTATAGATAGAGATAAACTGTAAACAGCAATAATGTTCAGCAAAGTAAGATTTAAAAATAAGTCAAAATGACCAAAATGGTCAGTTGACCCCTTTAGGAGTTATTGCCCTTTAAAGTCAATTTTTAACCTTTTTTCATAGTAATCTTTTAGAAAAATCTTCTCCTCTGACACTACTGGGCCAAATTAAACCAAACTTGGCCACAATCATCATTAGGGTATCTAGTTTAAAAAATGTGTCCAGTGACTTGGCCAACCAACCAAGATGGCCGCAATGGCTAAAAATAGAACATAAGGATAAAATGCAGTTTTTGGCTTATAACTCAAAAACCAAAGCATTTAAAGCAAATTTGACAGGAGGTGAAATTGTTTATCAGGTGAAGATCTGTCTGCCCTAGAATTTTCAGATGAATCAGTTAACCGCTTGTTAAGTTGCTGCCCCTGAATTTTGCCGTTTCTAGCTCACCTGGCACGAAGGGCCAAGTGAGCTTTTATCATCACTTGGCGTCCGTTATCAGTTGTCGTACGGCGTCGTCGTCCGTCATCGTCCGTCGTCGTTAACTTTTACAAAAATCTTCTTCTCTGAAACCACTGGGCAAAATGTAACCAAACTTGGCCACAATCATCATTGGGGTATCTAGTTTAAAACATGTGTGGCGTGACCTTGCCAACCAACCAAGATGGCCACCATGGCTTAACATAGAACATATGGGTAAAATGCAGTTTTTGGCTAATACATGTAACTCAAAAACCAAAGCATTAAGAGCAAATCTGACATGAGATAAAATTGTTTATCAGGTCAACATCTATCTGCCCTGAAATTGTCAGATGAATCGGACAACCTGTTGTTAGGTTGCTGCCCCTGAATTGGTAATTGTAAGGAATTTTTGCTGTTTTTGGTTATTATCTTGAATATTATTATAGATATAGATAAACTGTACACAGCAATAATGTTCAGCAAAGTAAGATTTACAAATAAGGCAACATGACCAAAATGTTCAGTTGACCCCTTTAGGAGGTATTGCCCTTTATAGTCAATTTTTAACCATTTTTCGTAAATCTTAGTAATCTTTTAGAAAAATCTTCTCCTCTGAAACTACTGGGCCGTATTAAACCAAACTTGGCCATAATCATCATTGAGGTATCTAGTTTAAAAAATGTGTCCCGTAACTCGGCCAACCTACTAAGATGGCCGCCATGGCTAAAAATAGAACATAGGGATAAAATGCAGTTTTTGGCTTATAACTCAAAAACCAAAGCATTTAGAGCAAATCTGACAGGAAGTGATATTGTTTGTCAGGAAAAGATCTATCTGCGCTGGAATTTTCATAAAATTTGTAAATTTTTACTTACATTTTCCACTGAAACTACTGGGCCAAGTTCATTATAGATAGAGATAATTGTAAGCAGCAAGAATGTTTAGTAAAGTTAGATCTACAAACACATCACCATCACCAAAACACAATTTTGTCATGTGTCCTTTGTTTAATATTCACAAAAACCAAGGTGAGCGACACAGGCTCTTTAGAGCCTCTAGTTTTATAACATTAGCAACACAACAGGTGCTACATGTGAAGCATGATCTGCTTACCCTTCTGCGCTATAAATAAAGGCAACAGTAGTATACCGCTGTTCGAAATTCATAAATCGATTGAGAAAAAATAAATAAATCCGGGTTACAACCCAAAACTGAGGGAAACACATCAAATATAAGAGGAGAACTACAACACAACAGAAACACAACACTTAAATGTAACACACACAGAAACGAACTATAATTTAAAAATTGCCATTTTCTTGACTTGGTACAGGACATTTTAAGAAAATAATTATGGGTATAACCTGGTTTTGCGGCTAGCCAAAATTCGCGCTTTTATGGCAATGATAAATATAACTTTAAAACTAAAACATTACATGACAACAGTTATAATTTAATACACCATACGTGCGTTTCAGCAGGTTCAATCCATCATTTTCTACATTTTAAAGTGCGTGTACCAAGTCAGGAATATGACAGTTGTTGTATAAAATTAAGAATGGAAATGGGGAATGTGTCAAAGAGACAACAATCCGACCATAGAAAAAACAACAGCAGAAGGTCACTAACAGGTCTTCAATGTAGCGAGACATTTCCGCACCCGGAATGATCGATTAGGGCTTTGCCAGATGTCAGTAAACATGTCTGATTGTTAATTGACTTTTTGTGATGCTAGTAGATAAAACAATTGACAAGAAAAAGACGTGTCACGGTTCTAAAAAAAAAGCTTCACTCAGTGCAGCCTGATACGACCGCAGAGGTCGAACCCTAAAGTTTTGGGGAGAAATTGGACGCAATATCCTAGCTTGAATGTCTGAATTTGGATTTTGATCAAACAATCCAAGCCTTACCTTTGTAGCATGGAACCTTGTAGTACAATTTCAGAGAGATCCATACACTCAAACACAACCTATTGTCTGAAAACTAGTAATTGTTTGTTTTTGGCCCTTTTTTGGGCTCCTGATTCCCTTCATCATTAGGACAAATACCCCAAACTCAATCCTAGCCTTCCGTTTGTGATAAGGAACCGTGGGGTACAATGTTAAAGAGAACCACACACTTAAACACAAGTTATGGTCCGGACCACCCCCCCCCCCCCCCCCCAAATCACGCTCAACCTTTATTTAGTGGTATTGCACCTTTCTGTAAAATTTCATCGATATTCATTCGTTAAAACTAAAGTTATTGTCCGGAAACCAAATGTGTCTTCTGACGACGGAGACGACGACGACGACGTCATAGCATTATACTAGACTTAAAAATATTTGCAAACGTATAAAATTGGTGGATCGTAAATAAGGACCAGTCTAAATGTCACCGATTGTACGGGCTGTGCTCAAAAAATGTGAAGTATAACTTAAAATTGTCTCTTTATAATGGATAAGAAAAAGGGTTGACATCAAGAAGTCCTTTCATCTTAGTTTCCAAGTTATTGTTTTGTTTCTTGTACGTAACGTAACATTAACTTATTAAACAACATGAAATTACAATTGATGAAAACTTTCTATATACAGGTATATTCGCACCCATCAAGAAGTACAAGGATTGCAGTGATATGAAGGAGACAATACATGAAAGTGGGGTGTATACCATATTCCCAGACCTTAAGCATGGAACTCGGGCCTACTGTGATATGTCTACAGACGGAGGAGGATGGACCGTATGTAATTTTAATCTAGTTTCGTACACAATATGTAGCAGTTAATGTATTTTGAATAATTCTTGGTTTCTTCATTTTGTTAACTTAGATATGGGGTGTCCCCTCTAAAATGTTTAGTACAATGTTAGTTATGTACATTTATAAATCCAAAATACTGGATCGTCCGAAAAGTGTCCGATCCATTTCAAAGCAAAATATTGTACATGTCTTTGGACAGTTGTATTGACTGATAAAAACATATTTAGACAATATCCTAAGTCTGAACAAAACTTTTCTATTTCCTTTGCTTATAAAACATGCAATATCATGTAAACATTTTGTTACAAAATCAGACATCAAAGGCTTTCTTTTATTCTTATAAAGAGTCAAGTAGTTTGTTGTCACGCTTTTATTTGAACTATACTTTGCATTTTCCGAAACTGTATCTGTTAACGAGTTATAGGTTTCAACTTGCTGTGCCTTTACTATGCACCTTTCTACATGTACTAACAGTGACTAGTCAATTTGCGATTAAGGATCCTACCGAAACTAGAAGGTCTGCTTCCAATGTTGTTGCCGACTGCCCATTTCCCAACAGTTTAATAACCGTTGGTCCATTGTAAGTCATTTACGTACCGCAATTGATACTATACGTCTCACGACCAAGAAATTTTCGTAGTCTTAGTTATTTCGTTGTAAAAGAGGGACGGACAATGCCAGAGGAACACTCAAACTTATAGATAACAACTGACAATGTCATGGCTCAAAAAGAAAAGACGAACATACAATTTATATTACAGAAGACACAACATAGAAAAACAAATAAAGACTAAGGTAGCAATACACAGTTATAAGTTTGGTTTCGCGTTTTGTCCACGCTGGATTTTTCAAATATGAAAGTTATTGTGTAATAAAATTCACTGTTTGACCGCTCAGCACTAATCTAGCCTTCAAAAATGGTTCATAAGAACATCGAGATGATATTTGACATGATTTATAGGCTTTTTCTGTTTGACTTTCCGTATTTTTACAGCTAGACCGGTTATCGGTCAAGAAATTAATGTAATGTTTACCAACAAAATTTCTACACGAAGTATTTGACGCAATTTTATAAAAAAAATGACACGTAAGACATATGATTTTCATTGGATTTATTGAAAGATATATGTAAACAGTTTCAGAAAAGGTATTACTTGAAGTGATTGAAATTCTACATTTGGACAAATTTTTGGAAAGTACGTGACATCTTCCCCCCTTTATTTTCAATATTTCATAACAAAAAATGCAGATTGTTGCCATGGATACACCCCAAATATTCAATATTTTACCATTTTATATACTGGATATAAATTTTATGGAAGATTTTGATTACATACACATATGCACATATATGACACAAACTGTAAGCCAAATATTGTCGTTAAGTTATTGTAGTTTGTAATCTTATCGATTATGTAGAATTATGGTTTTGTCCGTTTATTGAATGTGGATTTGTTTCGTACCTTTGTACCTTGAATTATTTATAACCAAACTCACACCTATATTTAAGAAAATATTGTACCATCAACACATTCTTCTTTTACATAAAAAAGATAACCTTTATAATAGATTTTAGCCACCTGCAATTTAGAATCGTTTTATTTTTCATAGACACAAATTGTTGTTCGTCAATTCATGTCATTGATAGAAATATTCTCTGCTTTGGCATTTTTGAAAAATGTCTCGTTAATGATATGGTACATGTATGTTGTCGATCTTAGAAAAAAGTATTGTGATGAGGATCGTTGATTGTTTATGTTGTTGTAATCGTCAGTGATAAAACGGGGTGTAGACGATTAATCCGATACTAGAGTATCTCCTAGTACATTGTAGTACAGACTATAGAACACCATAATTGTATTCGACAAATAGTTTTTAAGTGACAGAAGTGTCTCCCTTCATTTCATGAAATTTAGGGTCTTCCTTGTTTTTATTAAATTTATTTTCTTGTGCATCGCCCTGAAGGATTAAATACTAATAACCAAAACGTTTCGTTTTCGGGTTCAATTTTGGTTGCGGCTTATGTTGAACATGTCTATTAATAATGGTAATATAAAATTTGAGACGGATTTCGGAACGGATGGAACGTTTTCTTATCTTAAGTGCAAAATCATAGTACACTTACCATAAAGTTTTGTTGTAAGCATTTCTATCCATAAAACATTACTATTCAGAAACAAGTAATTTTAACTGAAAAAGTATGTCACAAATCATAGAATCAAAATCTGTGAATATCATTACGAATTACATTTTTTTTTAATCCAGTAGACTTTATACTTCAATCTATTGATTGTAATATTGTAAAAGAAAAGGGGGGCAAAAGATACCAGGGGACAGTCAAACTCATAAATCGAAAATGAACTGACAACACCATGGGAAAAAATGAAAAAGACAAATACCCATATCATACTAGTAGTACACAAGACACAACAAAGAAAACTTAAGACTAAGCAACACGAACCACACCAAAAACTGGGAGTGATTGCTGATGCTCCAGAAGGGTAAGCAGATCCTGCTCCACATGTTGCATTCGTCGTGCTGCATGTGTTATTTTAAATGTGGTAAATAGTCTAATTCGGTAGGTCATTTTTATGAAAAGAGAAGGGGATTGTAATTACGGCTTACGGAACATATCCAATATCATCTGTGAAACGGATATTCCATAACGGTTAACCACCTCTCGAAAGCGTCCGTAAAATTTACGTAGGGATGAGCTCAACGTGATTTGATAGCTTCCTTGTAATTGATCATACTGTGAATTGAACACAAAATGTATTGAAGGAACTTTTTGGATGTTTACTTAATATTATGTGAAATATGAAACATGTGGGATAAATAAATGAAATACACATTCAACTGAACCATAAATAATCAGTTATTCAGGATTTACCGCATACTTAAGTTTTGGTAAATCTGATATCTAGCTGAAATACAAAATGTATATTTATTTGTTTACATGATTGTAGGTAATTCAAAGAAGAATAGACGGAACAACGAGTTTTGACAGAAACTGGGTTGAATATAGAGAAGGCTTTGGTGATTCACAGAAGGAATACTGGCTTGGTTAGTAACATTGTAGTTAATTATATCATGACAACATGAACACCATTGAGAGCTGACATTTTCGTTTCATATGTAATCCTGTTGCAAATTTTCCGTAGTAACTGTTTCATTTACAAATTTACCATCACCCGATTAAAAGAGAGGCGAAGAATTCCAAAGGGACAGTCAAACTCATACGTCAAATATAAAACGACAAATTACATCATGGCTTAACACAGAAAAAGACATACAGACATGAAATAGTACACAAAACAACATAGAAAACCAGAAACTAAGGAATACGAACCCTATCAAAAACTGGGGGTTATAGAAGGTGCGTCTGAAGGGTAATCATATCCAGCTCAACATATGGCACCCGTCGTGTTGCCGATGTTAGTATACACCTGGTGAAATGTCAAATTGAGGGAAAGGGACGAAATTGTAGTAACGACTATAAGAACACATATTACATAATGGTAAAACCACTCGTGATGCTGATCGTAAACAGTATATTCCGCATAATGGTTTACATATACTGTATCATTTGTTGTACTTATTAATTGAAAAAGTAAGCAAATATGTGCGTCAAATGTTATTTAAAATATAACTGTACAATTTTTGATGGGCAAATGTGAATTAAAATCACAGTAATGTCATATTTCTTTACAGGTAACAAATATTTAAACCTTCTTACGACAAATGGTAAATATGAGCTAAGAGTGGATCTAACGGGTACTAACAACAAGATGAAGTATGCTTTGTATAAGACATTTACAGTTAGTGACGAGAATTCACAGTACAAACTTAGCATTGGGGGATATAGTGGAACTGCTGGTAAGTTTTACTTAAATGTAGTAACGTGTATTCATTGAAGATTTAAAACAGTAACAGGGAGAACGGAAATTGGTAATGTGTCAAATAAGTTAACCTCGCAACGATTTAAACACACACAAATGAGGACATAAGACAAGAATAAAACAACATTTAAAGACAACGATTTAGGGAAGGTCGCTGCTCAGTTTCAAATTGCATAGCTTTCCAAAACATAAGTATATGTTGATAGGGGATTAATTGAGGAATCAAAAAAGCAAAAATTATATAAAGGTCAATGTGCTTGTTTTTGAAATATTAGCGATAGAAATTTTGGCGGAAAATGTTCTCTCTTGATTTTTCATAGCTTTATCATTGACCAGTTAAAGTTTCAAAAACTATTAAAGAATAAATAAGATCTTATTAGACTTTTACAAATGGCTTATAATTATGCTTGTTGAAGATTTATAAAAAGAAAAAGGGGGATCCATGGGCAAATGTTTTAAGGCATTCAAACGGATAAAACCAAAGGATTTAAAAAATCTGACAAAAAATCCAAAACATGACAAGCAAACATCCTTAAATGGCTTGTAAACTGATGCAGCTCTGGTAAATACTTGAACATGTGTAACTTGCAATACCAAAAGTTAACAGTTTCGCATTCCAAAAAAAAAGCATAAACAAGAAGTTCCTGTTTAAAAAATAACCGTCCGCGCTAATTTAATTAATTCAACTAGGCAAACGACACATTTGGTAACTTTAAGAAGTTTAAAACGGACTCTTAGAATCCATGTGTGTTGCTTAATCGATAAACAAATACAAACAACATATATTTTATTGAACAATCAGCAATATACAATGTAACTAATGTTTCAAAATGGTATCAATACATTGATTTATATTTAAAACTGTGTTGCAATGAATAAAAAAAGGCACAACTCAATTAAAATCGTACACTTTTTAATTGACGCAAGAGAGTCAACTAATAAATGTAGTATTAAAATAAAATAGAGGCAACAATTACCAGAGGAACAGTCCAACTCATGCCGAAATCAAACTGACAACGCCATGGTAAAAAACGAACAAGACAAACAGATAAACACTATAAATAAAATATTGTTCAACAATAAAAATTCTACTTGATTTAATATCGAATACAATGTACCTAAAAATATATGTTCAGAAACATCGTTCCGATGTTATATATTTGTACAGCAATATTTTAACCCCTAAAATTGTCACATAACAAATAACGCAGGTATGTGCGTTTCATGTTGTCTCGTATAGTGTGGACAGATAAAGTCTTCTTTTTTATCATACGATTTCCATAACAAATGTTGTTTCATTTTGGCTTTTGATAAAAACAAAAATGAATTAAAAAAGTCTATAAAGCTTGTTAAGGCTTGAGACGGCACTACATGAAATAGGATTACAAACATATATATTATTTGTCAGTGTATTGAGTCATTCCCCTACTTACTTTCAATTGACATCTCAATATTTAGTAAGAAATTTTTTTATAAGATAGTGCTTTTTGTTTTAGGTGATATGATGGTATACAACAACGGTAATAAATTCTCCACTAAGGATCGTGATCATGATACTTGGAATGAAAGTAACTGTGCTAAAAGGGGCGGTTGGTGGCATCGTGACTGTGGTATTGTATTTCTGAACATCGAAATGACAAAAAATAAACTGTATTGGAATGGATTTTATTATATCAAGTCAACTATGATGATCAGACCAATTATGTAACGAAAGTGTTTTCCAGTACATTTAAATGTCAATTAATATTGATATTGAATGTTCTGATAATACACTCGTGATCTGCATATATGTTATAATTGTGTCAAATCAACTATAAGGTTAAGAAAACTGCATGAAAACTGCATGCACAAAATTATAATAGAGTAAGAAATTGTTATTGTTTATTGTATTTCATAGATCCGATTGACACCTTAAAACTATCAACCCTAAATAACATGTATGTGTGAAGAATATAAATCAAGTAACAATAAATTCACATTTATGTCGGTATTTTTTATATGACACACATCTTTTAGTTTTCAATGCACACGTTTAGCAACCAAAATGAAACCTAATTTTAAGGAAAGTAATTGCAACGAATTCAACAACAATTTCAAAAGACTTGAATTTATTACAATGGCAAATCAACCAAATCTTGAAAGAGTCGATCTTACAGGTTAACCTTCAACAACAGTTGATATATTAATACTTGCTAAACGCCAAGTGGCAACTATCTTGCAACTATCTGATTGATTTCCTAGATTAAACACATTAAAAACGTACAGCAAATTGTATTGTGCATACGTAATTGCTGCAATCATGTCTTTTACCAGACCTTTGACGTCATATACCAGATAGAAGGTGCACCTATATCCCTGCTCTACTTAAAGCCTTCAGCACTTGTAAAATCGTCATTATGTAGGGTAGTATAGAAATAGTGTATATTCCGTAAGTAATTTATCTTGTTGATGGCTTATGTGTTGAGGAACAAGAAAAGGCTAAAGTAAGTGAGTAAGTAAGGATCAGAGGTAATCCTACATCTCGTGTGACTGTGGGGGGAGACAATCTTATGGTATTTTAATTTCCCAAATACTTTGTAGTATAAAACCAATCATTTTCACTCGTGTGCTCAACACTGGTTGAAAGTGACGATGAATTCATTTTAGTCATGTGGGGATGGAAGTCACATGATAGATTTGTTTAAGAACCGTATCCTGGAACTTTCTTATCAGAGAAACAAGACACGGGTCAACTATGTATATTTTTTTTTTGCTTTGTATATACATAAGTCACATACATAACAAAATGCTAGTAGACGCAGATTTCCCCATAGGTTATGTTCGTCGAATTTAAACAGTCAAAGAATATACACCTATTCAGTAAGGTACCATGTTAAACTGTATAGTTTATTGCGACTGACAATTGTTTCGTTGACATATACATGTAATTCATCAGAGACGCTCGAATCAATGTACATGAAAAAACGACGTTATATTAATAGGTAATTAAGATATTTCAAAATTAAAAAGTGCATTTATATCCTGTCTCATTCAGCTAAGGCATTCCTTGTCAGAGTAAAACAGGGATTCTCATTGTTTCGCTGAAGTTGTTTGTAGGACGATTTGATTAAAAAAATGCTACAAAACGTATCAATTTAACACCATAATAATTTTGAAATATCGTTTATTTTTTTTCGACCCATACATAAACTTTATTAATTAGAAATCAAACCATATAAAACATCTATTTTCCTTTACACAGATGAATACATACGGTCCTATATCCTTCTAATATTTTGTCATTGCAGTTTGCAAAGTTTTTCTTAAACTGCTGAAGTTGTCTTTACACTGAATATATTTAAAGTGTAGTGATTTAGTTTATTCTGAAAAACCTGATATATTTATTATTGAAAATGGCCATGGAAAAGCTGTCGGTTACTTCGTGTGCTTTTAGCTTGTTAATTTCTTTCCTTAATAACTTTGAAATGGAAAAGATTTGGTAGGATTGCCAATGAGACAGCTGTAAACCAGAGACTACTTGTTTTGTTTGTGCTGAGTTCCAAGCTTATTTTAAGTGATGTTTATAGTTTGTTCTCATGTTGTGTTGTTGCATCATTGTCCTACGATAAGTAAGGTTCAACGCTCGCAAACTTGTATACCCCATCGCTAAATGTATTCATCAGTTTGTGAATCAGCTATTGAAGTTGACTTTTTTCTTTAAGTGTTATAAACATAAAACAGGCCATTTTGTCATGTTGAGCGGTGTAAAGCTTTGTTTTCGGATTTGATTTTCCCAATTACTTAAGGCCATTGAGTTGTCAAAACATTTGAGTTATTTCCATTGCATTTGTATCACATCTATTAATTTCTATATTCTAGTAAAAGAGAGAGGTATACCAAAGAGACATTAAAACTCATCAGTCGAAAACAAACTGTCAAACAACATGGCAAAAAATGAAAAAAAAGACAAAAGACAAATAACAGTTCACAGAATACAACATGGAAAACGAAAGACTGAGCAACACGAACCCAATCAATTATCGGATATATCTCAGGTCCGCCGATAGATTTGGTTGCTCCACAGTCGTGCTGATCATGTTATTTAAAACCCGGTTATAGGTCAAATTAGAAGGTCACATTTAAAAAAAAAAGATAACAGGGTAGTGATTATTATAATTTGAACATATCTATTGTCATCTGCGAAACAATTATTAAAAAACAGTCAACCAACTCGTGCTGGCGTCCGTTAAATTTACAGTAACATGACTTCTCAAATCACTTGTGTTTCAAAGAAGAAATGCAGCAAATATACCCAGCATTCTCTCTCCTGGGAGTAAAACAATATACAAACTTCATTATTTGCTGGAATTATATCAAACGAAAAACATTTAGTTAGATTCTTTTTTGTCTAAAAATTGCAGAAATACAACAATGAGTTTATGTTGTGTGTTAAGTATGATAGCTGCTTTATCAACATTTGCAAGTACACAGCTATTTTGCAAACAGAATGAGTTACCAGAGAACACTCCTATATAGTATTATAGTAGTATATATAAACATAATGCCAAAATCAGTATATAGGAATGCCAAAAGCAGATATGTATATGTAGTTAGTAGCCGGTTGGCTATTCGATGTTCAGTGTTCCAATTTAGTTGAAAATAATAAAAAATAAAATATTTGATAACAATAAAATCTTCCTAATATTATGCAGACAATTACTTAATACGTATGGAAATATGATTAAGGGTACATACGAATATTTTTAGGATAATAAGATCAAAGAAAGCATTTATGTCTCCCTAAACACCACTTCCAATAAAGTTACGCAATGACGGCTTTTATTTTCGTATATTTATAATCTGGTAACGCATTGTTATGTACACCACGTTACCCATTGTTATTATCTATAGAGTGATTAATATCATTTTAACATTACAATATATTAGAGGACACCATACAGAACACAAGTTAGTATTTTGCAATTCGCCGTACTACGTGATAAAAGTTTCCGTACAATAAACAAACACTATTTTGGTCATGGTCATATTCTTTAAAAACCTCTTTTTGATAGCGAATTTCAGAAAATATGATGTCATATTATCATAACCTAATCATGTGTCTGAAACAAAAATGAAAATCAGTTGAGTATCATGCAAACGGGGAGACGAAGGGCGACTGACCTCGAAATTTTCTGGTACTAAGTGCACCGTTTTGGTATAACACCAAATCCTGTATTTGTTTGCTACTCGTTGTTATAAAAAAATAAAGCTTTATTTATCAG
Organism: Mytilus galloprovincialis; assembly: GCF_965363235.1. Classification (NCBI taxonomy): domain Eukaryota; kingdom Metazoa; phylum Mollusca; class Bivalvia; order Mytilida; family Mytilidae; genus Mytilus; species Mytilus galloprovincialis. Next base: position 10,710,756 of record NC_134847.1, on the reverse strand, counting down.
TCAATCGTTTCAGAACCAATTAATACCTCATCCAACCGCTAGAAATTATCTAAATTAAAGGAACTTATTTATTCATTATTCCCTTTCTCTCGGCTTTGTTAGAACCCAATTTTCAGTTGCGATTATACACAGTGATATAATGTCTGTTTGTTTTGTACACTCATTGCTGTCAATATAATGAGATTTTATGCCACTGTCATGCATGTGAGAGGTTTTTCTTGGAGTTAGCGTTTGGTATTTTTGTTATATTCCTTTGCAGGTAAGATTAACCAATAATCATTATACTATATAATTCTGCAGTCACACTTGACCACGATCACAATGCAATTTCATAGAAAAATGCAATTATAGTGTGTTTTTGTAGATCGCAATTAGGTAGTGGTACGGTCGTGGTGAAGTCTATATGATCGCGATGAGCGTGGCAAACTTTGAACATGTTCAAAACAATCCTGGTGCGGTCGTGGCGAAATCAAGTCATACATGTAGTAGATGCGTAGTAATGCGAGGCTCATACACTGTCAATTATGGCTCCCGTTTGAGATTAGACATTGTTAAGACACGAAAGGTAAAAGGTCAGATTACTGTCCTCATTGATCTGGAATGTCCTAACAGTGTTTAAACGAGGTCGTAACAGATTCCTACGGACCGGGAATAATCTAGAGAGGTCGGCCAGTCACCACGACAGGTAGGTGCGTCCCGTAAAGCTAGGTTCAACTCGATGATCCCGATTGTTCAAATTTCCGCGACCAAGTGGATCAAATTCTTGATCGGTCTTGTTTACGACTTCTACCTGACTGCTATCCGACTGTACACGACCTAAACCCGACCATTCACGACTCCTCGACGATTCTATAACGAATCAAACCCGACCACTAATTAAATGCATATTCGATTATTCAGACCAGTTCATGATCCCTACACGATCTTTACTCGACTAACTAGACCAAATCAACTATACTCGATCTCAGCCTGATCTCGGCCAGACTAGATAGACTTGATCGTATAGGGGTCGTAGGGACAGTCGGGCATTGGCCGGGCAGATACAATTCCAGTATAAAAACATCTGATTTTTTTATATCACCCGCTGCAGTGGAGGAGGTATTAAGTGTTACACTTGTCCGTCCGTGAGTACGTATACGTACGTCCAAACAATTAGTTTCCGTTCTCTTACTATTTTGTCTCAACCACATTTTATGAAACACAATAACATAAAACACAGATCAAGTGCGAATTTGGGTGGTGCACTTTTACCATTCTTGAGTAAAGACTCTTTATAACGTTATATGCAAGCTGGGGCATCATCTGTGTCCAATGGACACTTTCCACATTTATTAGTTAGATTCTGTAGTTCACAGAGGGTCTGAGTAAAATTTTACATGTAAAATATCTAAATGAAAATTAAGCAGTTGGATTGTTTGGCTAGGTTGTTTGGACTCAGATAGACAGGTTAATAGCTGTGACGGAGCTTGAATAGCGCGTAGAAAACAATCATAAAGGGGTAGACAGCAAAGAAAAATCTAGATGATGCAGTGGCTGACAAGGCGACCACTGTGTTGGCAGTATAAATAGTAATCACACAAATACTGAAATCCGAGGAAAATTTAAAACGGAAAGTCCCTAATCAAATGGCAAAATCAAAAGTATGAGACACTTGCAGGAGCCGAACAAAGAGAACCCCAATGTTTATAAAAACTTCCTGAAAGTAGATTAGGACGCTGATTTGTTATAGGAGTTTTACTGCTCTTTTCTTCAAAATGAGATATGTCAATGGATAAGTATTGATGTTAAATAGCAATATACATAAATATCACCATCCCCTTTTCCTTGCGTTCTTCAAAATAAAGCCTACTGACTGTGTAATATCTATGTGCATATGTATATAATCAGTATTTTCCATCCATCTGATACCAAGTAGTTGTATGGGTTAAGATATTTCTTTTGGGTGTATCCATAGCAACAACCTGCCCTTTTTACTAATAATATTGCAAAAAGGGGCAACGATGTCATATATTTTCCCAAAATTTGGCCAGAAATAGAATTTCAATCTCCTTTTCTGAAAATGTTTACATACGCGAATTCAATTAAAAATCATTTGTCTCAATTGTTTTAATATATTGTAAAAAGGCGTATGAAAAAAGTGTTTGTGACATATAGTTGTTAATTTCTGTGTCATTTGGTCCTGTTGAGAGTTGTCTCATTGGCAATAATACCACATCTTCTTATTCTTATACTACAAATATTTCTGGATATAAGGAAAATACGGACAGTCAAACAAAATTAGCCCATTAAACAGCTAAAATATAATATTGATGTTCTTTAAAACTCACTTTGAAGGCTAAATCATCAGCTGTCTAATAATAAATTTTAACGCACAAGTACTTTTATTTTTTGAAAAATCCTCTGGGGCCAAAATGCAGAATCTACTTCCCTCCCCAAACACCGGAGATCATCCCAAGTTTTATTATGTTTCGTGTTGCTATGTTTTTAGTTTTTTGATGTTGTGTTATGCTCCCTTCTGTTTGTATTCTCGTCGAATTTCGCTTTTCGCTATGGCTGTGTCGGTTTGACCTTTGGGTTTGATTGTTCCTTTGGTATCTGTGTTCTCTCTTTTAAAATTTTACACCTCCTTGCAAAAGTACAGACGCGTGCTGTACACGGAGGAATTTGTGTACAGTTGAAAATAAAATAGTGACAATATATTTTTGCAGAATCAAAGTTATGAGAGTTCATCAGAGCTGCACACATCTTTAGAGAATCTTGTTTCAGTCATGTATACTCGTGTATGGCCGAGTAGAGATCGAAGAGTAGTCGAATGAGGTCGCGTAGAGATCGGGTATTGGTCGAGTTGGTCTTGGATGAAAAAAATAAAAAGGTCGCAGTGATCATAAGGCGATAGGGCATTGGTCGAGTTAATCTTGACCACATATCGTACAGGTTGTCGTTGATCGGGAAATGGTCGGATATTAGTCGAGCAAAGATCGAAATGATCGAGTACTGATCGGTAAACTATTTGTATTCCGACTAAACTCGATCTCTACACGATCCTTTTCCGATCAATTCGACCGCTACTCGACGAATTATCGATCTCTTCTCGAGTGACTGGCTTCTCGATCCTTACTCGAATGTTTTTTACATGTCAAAAACTCTCGGGTAGAAAGTCAGATCGATGACGACCAAGGTAGACCACCCCGAACATGCTTGTCGATTGAGACAGACCAGTCTTCCGATCGCTTAATTTGTCTTGATCGAGATTGATCGAGTTGGTCTGATCGGCAGTGTGAACTTAGCTTAACAATCGGGGTACTCTAACAATGTTGTTTAGTAGGATTACAATCTTGACTTTGTCATGACAGATTCTGGTATAGCGGATCAAAATCGTAACAATGTTCTGTCTTTTCTGCCCGTTGTCATCTAGAACGTGCATGATCTGGAAAATTTTATTATTGTTGTTTTTTCCCCGATTGAGTCCAGATTTTATGACAATTGAAGAACACAATAAAACTGAGTCAAGATAAATCCGTTTGCAATGCAGTACAGCAGACTGTGATAGAATTGATTGCGTTCCGACAGTACCGATCCATCCCGAATATTACTACAGTTTTCTAACGGATATCTTCCGTAAGCGTCGTTTCACTGTCTGGTCACAGTCTGATCTCTGTCGGATCACATTCGGCAGAATCGGGACGCTGTCGGGACAGATTTGATCGTTTTGTACCATGCGAAAGATAAAATTCGAATTAGAATTGGATTTAGAAAGGGATAATCGGGACAAATTCGGTTGGAAACGGCTGAATTTGGACGCCTCCTGGACAATATATGATTGTTGTTCTGATTCAATAATTTTAGATCACAGTAAGCGTGGTGCGATCGTGGTCTAGTGTAGTTGGGGAATAAATCCCTCTATACACTAATCACGATCTCTTCACGGACCATCGTTATCTAAAATACATTCAGATTGTCTTGTGGTTGCGGTATGAGCCACGTTTATTCAGCGACCTCACTGCGATTATCGCGATCTTACTACTCACGTCTCGTTCTAACTACGACCATATCACGATTTATCCGATTGCAACACGATCTTACCACGCTTCTACTGTGATAATAGAACGCAGTTTTCACAATTATATATCTGTGAGGTCGAAACGCAGTCTCTCCGACAAGAATAGTGTTTTCTCTACACTCTCGCTACGGTAATACAGTGACCTTTGTGATAGTATGGCGACCTTGTCGCGCTCTAATTACGCTTCTTCTATCACTTGATTTCGTTACGAGAGAACCAGGATTATTTTTGAATATTTTCAAAATTAGTCCACACTCATGACATTCATGTGGACACCACACCGACTGTACGACGACCTTTCGGCGATCTACACGATCGCACTACGATCTTCAAAATATCCATTTTTCTTGGAGATCGAATTCGGATGGCTGGTGTGTACGGGAGTATTAGGCATTTGTTAACAATTATATAGTCCAATTAAGAATTTCTTCTTGTTAAACAATGTAAAACGGTATTCACAAAATATCACCATCAAATCTAACCAACAAACTTATATGATAGGTCAACAGGTTGACCTGTTAAACGCGTGTTTTTGGAAACACATTGTAAATGTATTCCATGTCAAATAAACCCAATTAAATATGTATCATATACGTCGCTTTTACTTACAATATTATTTTAAGTATAATTTTGAAGCGAGGAATCGTAATAAATACAATCAGAAACTGTTTAAATTAGAGATACGGAAAAAAGATACCTTAGAGACCCTTAGAAGTATAACAGGAACAAAAAGCATCATAATCAAATATAAAACCGGTAAAAAGACACACCACACTAACAAAACATCTCATAGAACATTTAAGGACTGAGCTACACGAACCTCGTTTAAAACCTTGGGTAAACTCATATGTTCCACAAGAGTATGTAGGTCCTGCTACATATGTGACAGCCATCGTTCTATAAATGCAAAACAGAATACCAAGTGATAAGTCTCTTTTGGTGATGTCACAATCTAGAAAAACAGGGCGCGATTGTTGTTCTACAATGAAAATGTTTTCAAATTAATTGACCTATAGGTGTCATACCACCAATCACTCCTTCAAATTTAGAACGTATGTGAAAGTAGGCCTACTTGGACAAAAAATAGTGCATTTGATGTCACTGTTTACTTAAACTAACCAACAAATTGGCAGAAATGAAACTTTTGTTGAAAGAGAAATATATCAAGACCATTTTGAGCCAAATTTTACCTGTCTAGGAGTTTGGATTAATGCGCTCCATGGTATACTAATTTAAGATTTCCAGAAAACCAGGGGTTATTTTTAGTGGTACCTCCTTTCGGGAGTTCTCTTCCTTTTTATATGATTTTGAATGTATGTTGAAAATTGGCATGCAGAAATGTGACACCTGTACAATTCAGGATATACCTAGTTTCTATGAAGTTAAACTTAAGGTAAAATATTTAGAAAGCTGTGAAAATTGTAAAATTTGGTTGAACAGATAGGGACTTTTAATTGGTGGTATGACACCTATATGCACATATTTCCAAATGGTCAATCAAATCAATTAAACATTCGTGTAAATCACATAAACTTAATCTCCTCTGGATGTGGATTTTTTTTTTCGTGGTCAAATGTAACTGTAAATATTCCATAACGGTGAATCAAATCTCAATAATGTAGATGGGTAACCTCAACGTCACAACTTGAAGCACGTAAAACCCCAAGGTGCATTATATTGCCTATATAACAATGACAATGAAAATGTTCCCCAGGTACGGCGACTTCCTCTACTTATAAGAACTGTACGTCGACTAAAAATTGCGCAATAGTCATAGAGAAGGTGATAAAACACCAACTAATTAATCAATCACATGTATTGAGAATGTTTAACAGGAAATGTCTGCACTTTTTGACAGTTCTGCATTTTTCAACACAGAAAAGCAAACTCCACAGTTGAAACATTCATTTAAATTATAAATGATGTCGTCTAGTTACACTGTTTATAATTTTATAATTTTACATGTTATATTGTTATCTTTTTTTTAGATAACAGCTATAATCACAAGAGTGCACACGCTGAAATGTCTCGCCTTCTATACTAATCATTGATATTATGTTGATAGTCCTAAGTATAAAGCTAAGCTTTAATACAACTGTCACATAAACTTAACATTAACCAAGATAACTAAACAAAGACAAATGAACCTTGAAAATGAGGTCAAGGACAGATGAACCATGCCAGGCAGACACGTACAGCTAACAATGCTTCTATACAACATATATAGTTGACCTATTACTTATAGTTTAAGAAAAATAGACCAAAACACAAAAACTTAAAACTGTGCAATGAACCGTGAAAATGAAGTCACGGTCAAATAAAACCTGCGCGACTGACATAAAGATCATAAAATATTTCCATACACCAAATATCGATGACCTATGGCATATAGTATTAGATAAAAAGACCAAAACTCAAAAACTTAACTTTGACCACTGAACCATGAAAATGAGGTCAAGGTCACATGACATCTGCCCGTTAGATAGGTACACCTTACAATCATTCCATACAACAAATATAGTAGACCTATTGCATATAGTATGAGAAAAACAGACCAAAACACAAAAATTTAACTATAACCACTGAACCATGAAAATGAGATCAAGGTCATATGACACCTGCCAGTTGGACATGTACACCTTACAGTCCTTCCATACACCGAATATACTATCCCTATTGCTTGTAGTATCTGAGATATGGACTTGACCACCAAAACTTAGCCTTGTTCACTGATCCATGAAATGAGGTCGAGGTCAAGTGAAAACTGTTTGACAGACATGAGGACCTTTCAAGGTACGCACATATCAAATATAGTTATCCTATTACTTATAATAAGAGAGAATTCAACATTACAAAAAATCTGAACTTTTTTTTCAAGTGGTCACTGAACCATGAAAATGAGGTCAAGGACATTGGACATGCGACTGACGGAAACTTCGTAACATGAGGCATCTATATACAATGTATGAAACATCCAGGTCTTCCACCTTCTAAAATATAAAGCTTTTAAGAAGTAAGCTAACACCGCCGCCGCCGCCGTAGCCGCCGCCGGATCACTATCCCTATGTCGAGCTTTCTGCAACAAAAGTTGCAGGCTCGACAAAAATAAAAACTTTTGCATGCGAATATATTTTAATATAAATTAAGGTTTTGCTCTTTGATTTTAATTGATGTTGGAAATCACTCATATCACTGATAGAAACAATGTCATGTTAATAAACATACAAATATCCAGATGCCGAACCTCCTGTTATTAAATACTTGATCCTTTTCACGACAGCATGACATGGTCGTTGCGATCGTTTGAGACATGTAATGGTCATGAGATGACTTATGTAATGTCTTGTATGGACATAACATGTGTCTGCACAACCACCACTAAACGAATATTCGAAAGTAAGGGATATTAAAACAAAACATATAAAGGGCTGTATAACAACCAAATGGCATACAAATAATAGCAAAATCAATCTAGATTCAAAATTATTTTATAGGAGTTAAAACCTAATTTGTTTCATATTTTATAACTCTAAAACCTTAGAATGGTGTTCTTAAAATCATGTTAGTACAGAGTTACCAACTACTGACATCACATAATTTACATTGTATTATATGTTTTAGATTTTTCATTCATACATCTTTATAAAACTTCAATTAAGCTTTTGAAATACATAACAAGAAATAAATAACTAAACATGCTAAACGAAATAGATAGTTTCTGATTTTAGTAAGAATTTTGTTAAGCGTTTGATAAATGTTCTAACTTTATTAATTGTTTTAACATGTTTAAATAACATTCTGTTCACAACAAATTACCAAAAGTAAAACAGAGATGTCTACAAATCGAAAATAAAACGATATAAGATGATACACAGTATTGCATATATCATGGTCACGTAATAGATACAGTAAATAATTTTGACATTTAACGAAAGAGGAAAACGGAGGTATAAATAAACAGAAAGAAAACATAAGTTAAGATCATCGGCTGTTCCAATTCTACCTGGCCAAACTCTACACAATTAGTGCCAAAAGTGTCAAAAGTGCCAAAACTTCATGAATATCCAGATAAAAACTTTAGTTGCATATGCTTAAACTATCATGGTGTTTATATAACCCACAATCCATATTGTATATCATCTGTTGACGAAGCACAGAAACATTTGTTAGTTTACATATGTAAACTTCTATTGCAATCGCAAAGTTGTTCCCATTCATCGGAAGTACAGTCTCATATCATAATTGAACGAAATAAAAAATTTTGAGGTAGAAAACACGGACTTATAATGAATGCTTATGGAAAAAAAATATCGATTTTACAAATATGCTTACTGACAATTTTTCATGTTGAAGGAAACCCGTGTTGAACTTCGAACTCCAGTTCCGAATGTCAGCATGTGAGGATGCCTTGAGTTTCGAATAAACTTAATGCCCCATTGGTCGCCGAATTTGATGTCACTGCAATAAATAAACAATTGGCAACGTACATCAGGGATGACATTGAATCCACATTTTATAAGGATATTCAAAGCCTGGTGAAAAAGGAGCAAGATGATGTAAAGATATCGATGTTACAGGATTATTCGTCTAAACTTAATAAGACAAAGAAAGAATATGACAAACACATTTCGAACATAGTTCAGGGTCTTGAAGAAAAACAAAATGAGCTACAGCTTGCAATTTCTGATGTTAATAAAAATATAAGTGAAAGTGAATCAACCTTTAATAAGGAAATAACAGATTTGTTGAGTGGGTTCGAACAAAGACAAGAAAGTTTGAAATTAGCAATGTTATCCGAATATTTAGCAAAGCTGCAATAATCACAAATAACTAACAACCAAAAGATAAACGATCTTGCGGATAATCTCAAATCTCAATTTGCTAGTTTATCACAAAGCATCAAAGAAGAATTAACAATAAGTACAACGTACTTGCAAAAACAGGGAAACACATTTGAAGATTGGAAAATGAATTGCATGGTAAGCTTTTTTTTTAGTATTTGTTATGTTCAGTTATAGGGGGTGTCAATGTATAATGCAGATATATAAGAACATAAAATATCTGTTATTCTAAGCTATTTTGAAATAATGAAATGTGAGTGAAAAAAAAGTCTGTAATGCGGGGTTCACACATTGCCGATTATTGCTCCCGTTTGAGATCAGACAGCGATACGACATGAAAAGTGAAAAAGTCGGATTAGTATCCTCAATTATCTGGAATGTCCTATTATTGTCTGAACGCAGTCGTTTTAGTTCGTAACAGATTCCTACTGGTCGGGAAGGGTCCGAATAGATCGGCAAAGCACCCCGACAGTTAGGTGCGTCCCGTAACATTCGGGGAAACTCAGCCGATTTTGTTTAGTCGGATTACAATCGTGCCTATGTCGTGACAGATTCTGCTGTATCGGATCGAATTCCTAACAATGTTCTGTGTATTCGGGACGGTGTCCTGTGGAACGGGAATGATCTGGAGAAGTCCCGACAATAACAGAATACAATACGACTGAGACCAGACAAAGCCGTTTGCAATGCGATAGAGCGGACCGTGATAGGAGTACGTTCCGACAGTACCTGATCATCCCGATTATGTCGACAGTTTTCGAACGGATAACTTCCGTCAGCGTCGGTTCACTGTCTTGTCACTATCTGATCTCTGTCGGATTACATTCGGTAGAATCGGGACGCAGTCGTGACAGACTCGGTCGAATTTTACCTGGCGAAAGATACAAATCGAATTTCCATCCACGATTCACAGGATCTTGATCAGACTTTTGACAAATTTTAATCGGGAATGGTCCTGTCAAGGACGGCAGTAAAAATCGTGAATGTGTGACCCCAGCTTAATACCCCAGTCCCACTAGGCCACGATCGCACTACGATCTGTGAAAAAAATGCAAATTTTGATGATCGTAGTACGATCGTGTAGATCGCAGTGAGGTCGTATCACGGTCGTGGTGAGGTCTTCAAGATCGTGATGAGCGTGGCCAACTTTGAACATGTTCAAAACAATCGTGGTGCAGTCGTGGCCAAATCAGGTCGTAGTAGAAGCGTAGTGAGAGCGCACTAAGATCATAGTAAGATCGCAAAGGTCGCTGTACCATCGTAGTGAGAGCGTAGCGAAAGCGTGATTCTATTCGGAGAAACTGCGCTACGATCTCATTGCGACGTTATTACGACCTCACTACGATCATTACGTTCTCACCGCGACCAAACTACGCTTCCACTACGACTATACCACGCTGTTCACGACCATAGTACGATTCTAGGACGCCCTTGCCGTCCTCATAACGCTCTTCTCACGACCTGACTACGTTCATACTACGACCATTATCCTCATTGTCATTTTCCCATAAAATATATTAATTCTCTCCAGGTTTTGTTTGTCTGTATGTAATTAGGACTTCTTGTCCATTTTCTCTAACGGCTCAACCATGCTTCTAGTTTTCATATAGATTAGACCGTTGGTTTTCCCGTTTGAATGGTTTTACACTAGTAATTTCTGGGGCCTTTTATATCTTGCTGTTCGGTGTAAGCCAAGGCTCCGTGTTGAAGGCCGTATCTTGGCCTATAATTGTTACTTTTGAAAATTGTTACTTGGATTGAGAGTTGTCTCATTGGCACTCATACCACATTTTCCTATATCTATTGACACATCTGTTTCATATCTGCTTTCGTTCACTAAAATATCGTCATTTCAGCTTTATGGACCAGCAAGAGGTTGTAATTTAGGTCGGATTGGTCGGTCCAACATCTGTACTTGATCAAGATTCGTTACTATCAGAGCTCCATCTGCCTCTACATCAATCTTAACACCACGCCCACGTGTTCTAGTAGATTTTGGTGGCTTGATTGTATTTTTTCGAGAAATCTACGTATTTTAAAATTAGAAATAGAACTGAAGGAATGATACTGTATTGATATGGAACACGATGTTGACGTTATTGCTGAGAGCATAGTAAGATCGCGGTTTGAACGTAGTGTAATCGTGAGAAGAACGTGCTATAATCGCAGTAGAAGCGTGGTAAGATCGTGTTGCAATCGGATAACTCGTGGTATTGTCGTAGTGATAACGTGATGAGCGTAGAAAGATCTTGATAAGCGTAGTAAGGTCGCAGAATAAGCGCGGTGAGAACGTGTTATAATCGTAGCGGGATCGTTGTAGAAGCGTAATGAGGACGTAGTAGCATCGTGAAAGCAACGAAAATTTATCGCATTTTATTTTTATACCCATGCATAGATGACAAGAACATTGGGAAACAATAAGACAGATTAGTCAATTCTAAAGAGTATGTATAATGTTACTTTCTAATAGTATATAGTTTAATCGTTTAGCCGTATAAAATGTGTAATGCAATAATCAAGTGTCTGCATTCACTTTGTTATAACATGAGCAACACAACAGGTGCTGAATGTGAAGCAATATCTGCTTACCCTTCTGTGCTATAAATAAAGGCAACAGTAGTATACTGTTCGAAACTCATAAATCGATTGAGAGAAAAACAAATGAGGGTAACAAACTAAAACTGAGGGAAACACATCAAATATAAGAGGAGAACTACTACACAACAGAAACACAACACTAAAATGTAACACAAACAGAAAGGAGCTATAATTAAAAATGGCCATTACCCTGACTTGGTACAGGACATTTTAAGAAAAAAATGATGGGTTGAACCCAGTAATCCCTTTGTGATAAGGAACCGAGTTGTATAATGTTAAAGAGAACCACACACTTAAACACAAGTTATTGTCTGGAAACTACAAAAAATACTTGTTTCTTGTCCCTTTTTAGCTTTAAATTTCTAACATGTAACATAACCCCCCAAAATCACGCCCAACCTTCTTTTAGTTGTATTGCACCTTCGTGTAAAATTTCATCATATTCATTCACTTAATCTAAAGTTTTTGGTCAGGAAATCAAATATGTCTTTTGACGCCGAGGACGACGACGACACATAGCATTATACGAAACCAAAAATTGTTTGCAGTCGTAAAAAATGGAAAACAACACGTTTAATAACTTCATGCGTCCTATGCGCTTTTCTGGATTTTTTAAGAACTCTCAATGCCAAACGTCTGAAATCCGAAGATATATAAGTATTGAACCCGTTGAAGAGCTATATAAATGAGGACCAGTTTAACTGTCACCGATTTTACGAGCTGTTTTGAAATTAAAAAAAAACTTTGATGGGTAACTTGATATTGTCTCTTTATTATTGATAAGAAAAAAGGGTTGACATTAAGGAGTTTTTTATCTAAGACTTTAAGTTGTTGTTTTGTTTCCTTGTACATACCATAAAATTAACTTATTAAACAACATTATATTGCAATTGATGAATACTTTCTGTATACAGGTATATTCCTACCCATCAAGAAGTACAAAGATTGCAGTGATATGAAGGAGACAATACATGAAAGTGGGGTATATACCATATTCCCAGACCTTAAGCATGGCACTCAGGCCTACTGTGATATGTCTACAGACGGAGGAGGATTGACCGTATGTAATTTTAATCTGGTTTCGTACACAATGTATGTAGCAGATAAAGTATAATCATTGATTAGTTCTTAGTTTCTTAATTTGGTTAATTTATATACGGCGTTTCTTTTTTTCTAAAATGTTTAGAACAATGTAGCTGCTCTCAAAATTTGCAAAACCAAAATACTGAATCTTCCGAAAAAGTATCCGACCCTTTTCAAAGGAAAAAAATGTACATGTCTTTAGATAGTTTTATTGGCGGATAGAAATATATTTAGAAAATATCTTCAGTCTGAATAAAACTTGTCTATTTCCTTATGCTTATAAAACATAAGAATTTTTAATTTTTTTTTGATACAAAATCATATATCAAAGGCTTTCTTTTATTCTTATAAAGAGTCAAGTTGTTTGTTGTCACGCTTGTATTTGAACTTTACTTTGCATTTTCCGAAACTGCATCTGTTAACGAGTTATAGATTTCGACTTGCTGTGCCTTTGCTATGCACCTTTCTACATGTATCTAAATAACACTGACTCTATAAGTTATATTGTCACGATCACAAATTGGTTGACCCACGCGATATATAATTGCCTTAACTTACGAACAAGACATGTTCGTAGTCTTAGTTATTTCTTTGTAAAAGAGGCGAAAGATACCAGAGGAACATTTAAACTTATGAATAACAACTGACAATGTCATGGCTCAAATAGACACAAGAGACAACATAGAAAAAAAAGACTAAGGTAGCAATATACAGTTACAAGTTTGGTTTTGCATTTTGGCAACGGTGGAGTTTTCATCTATGAAAGTGTAATAAAATTCATTTTGTTGAAGCTGAGTACTAATTTAGCCTGCAAAGATGATTTATAAGAACATCAAGATTATATTTAACATGTTTTATGGGCTATTTTCTGTTCGACTCTCCATATTTTCACAGCTAGACCGGTTATCGGTCCAGAAATTAATGTAAAGTTTACAAAAAAATTCTACACGAAGTTTTTGACGCAATTTTACCAAAAAATGAGACGAAAGACATATCATTTTTGTTGGATTTATTGAAATATATATTTAAACAGTTTCAGAAAATGTATTACTTGAAGTGATTGAAATTCTGTATTTGGACATATTTTTGGAAAGTATGTGACATCTCTCCCCCCTTTTGCAATATTTCATAACCAATCAATGTAGATTGTTGCCATTGATAGACCCCAAATACTCAATATTTTACCATTTTATATACTGGATAGAAATTCTATGGAAGATTCTGAGTACATACATATGCACATATATGACACAAACAGTAAGCTTAATATTGCAAAAAAGCAATGAAAAGGGGATTGGAAATTTATGAGGGGAAATTTAATATTTTTTTTGCTACCTAAGCAATCCCCACCGAAAACTGGGGTGATCTGATGTGCTCCGGAACGGTAAGCAGATACTGATACTGATTCGCAAGTGGCACCCGTCGTGCTGTTAATGTTATTACAAACCCGGTAAATAGTCTTATTAGGTAGGTCACATTCACAAAAAGGAAACGGGATTGTTGTTTTAAGTTATTGTAGTTTGCAATGTTACTATTATGTAAAATTACGGTTCTAGCCGTTTAATGAGTGTGGATTTGTGTCGTATCCTAAAGTATAATTGAACCAAACTTACACTTATATCAAAGAAAATGTTGTTCCATCGACACATTCTTCTTTTACATAAAAAAAATTAGATATAAGCCATCCACAATGTTAATTAAGAATCGTTTTACAGAAAAATTCTCTGTTATGGAATTTTTGAAAAATTTCTCGTTAATGATACGGTACATGTATGTTGTCGATCTTATATAAATGTATTGTGATGAGGATCGTTGATTGTTGATGTTGTTGTAATCGTAAGTTCGTCAGTGAAAATAAGGGGTGTAGACGATTAATCCGATACTAGAGTATCGCCTAGGACATTGTAGTACAGATTATACACCACCATAATTGTACTCGACACATGTTTTTTTATGTTACAGCAGTGTCTCCCTTCATTTCATTTTTATTTCTTTGTGCATCGCCTTAAAGTGTTAAATTCTAATTATCAAAACGTTTTTTTTTTTCGGTTTCGGTTTCGGCTTATGGTGAACATGTCTATCAATAGTGGTAATATAAAATTTTAGACAGATTTCAGAGCGCATGGCACGTTTTCTTATCTTAGGTGCAAAATTATAGTACACTTACCATAAAATTTTGTTGTAACAATTTCTATCTAAAAAATAACTATGCAGAAACAAGTAATTTTAACTGAAAAAGTAAGTCACAAATCAAAGAATCAAAATTGTGAATATCATCATGAATTATAATTTCTTTAATCCAGTAGACTTACTTAAATCTATTTTAAGAGGCTATTGGTTGTAATGTTGTAAAAGAAAAGAGGGTCAAATGATACCAGAGGGACATTCAAACTGACAACGCCATGGCTAAAAATGAAAAAGACAAACACCCATATAATACTAGTAGTACACAAGACACAACATAGAAAACTTAAGACTAAACAACACGAACCACTCCAAAAACTTGGAGTGATTGCAGATGCTCCAGAAGGGTGAAAAAATCCTGCTCCACATGTGTCACCCGTCATGTGGCTTGTGTTATTTTAAACCCGGTAATAAGAATTGATTCGGTAGGTCACATTCATGAAAAAGGAAGGGGATTGAAGTTACGACATAAGGAACATATTCGATATCATCTGTGTGAAACGGTTATTCCATATCGGTAAACCAACTCGTGATGGCGTCCGTAAAATTTACGAAGGGATGATTTCAAATTCACCATTTGCAATGGATGTCTTGGTTCAATAGCTTCCTTGTAATTGATCATACTTTTAATTGAACACAAATGTATTGAAGGAACAATTTGTATGTTTATTTCATATAATGTGAAATTTGAAAATATTCATTTTAAATCATGTGTGATTCATAAATGAGATATAGATTCAACTGAACCATACATTATCAGTAATTCAGTATTAACCATGTACTTAAGTTTTGGTAAATCTGATAAATAGCTGAAATACGAAATTTATATTTATTTGTTTCCATGATTGTAGGTGCTTCATTTTATTTATTAAGTGTATTAATAAAAAAAAGTTTGTCCCTCCATGTAAATGTAATCTCATAAGCATATTTGTATTTGTTTACCTTAACTATTGTGTCTTTATTTATATTGTATGTTTCTCTGTAAACTTGTATCTAGTTTTTAGAGAATAAAGTATCTATCTATCTATCAAAGAAGAATAGACGGAACAACGAGTTTTAACAGAAACTGGATTGAATATAGAGAAGGCTTTGGTGATCCACAGAAGGAATACTGGCTTGGTAAATGCCATTTAAGTTAATTGTATCATGACAACATGATAGCTGACATTTTTGATTCATATGTATTCCTGTTAAAGATTGATCGACATGTAATAGAAGCTTGCAAATTTCCCGTGGAAATTTACCATATATCTAATTAAAAGAGAGGCAAAGGATACCAAAGGGACAGTCAAACTCATAAGTCAAAAATAAACAGACAATTAACACCATGGCTTAAAAAAGAAACAGACAGGCAGACAACAAATAGTACACAAAACAACATAGAAAACCAGAGACTGAGCAACACGAACCCATCAACAATTGGGATTATCCCAGGTGCTTTGGAATGGTACGCAGATCCAGCTCAACATATATCACCCGTCATGTTGTCGATTTTAGTACACACCTGCTGAAATGTCATATTCGTTAAGTTACAATCGAGGGAAAAGGACGAGATTGTAATAACAACTATTAATAGTTATCAAAGGTACCAGGATTATAATTTAGTACGCCCGACGCGTGTTTCGTCTACATAAGACTCATCAGTGACGCTCATATCAAAACATTTATAAATCCAAACAAGTACAAAGTTGAAGAGCATAGAGGATCCAAAATTCCAAAAAGTTGTGCCAAATACGGCTCAGGTTATTTATGCCTGGGATAAGAAAATCCTTAGTTTTTCGAAAAATTCAAAGATTGGTAAACAGGAAATTTATAAAAATGACCACATTATTGATATTCATGTCAACACCGGTGTTGACTACTGGGCTGGTGATACCCTCGGACACGAAACGTTCACCAGCAGTGGCATCGACCCAGTGGTGTAAATAGTTATCAAAGGTACCAGGATTATAATTTTGTACGCCAGACGCGCGTTTCTTCTACATAAGACTCATTAGTGACGCTCATATCAAAATATTTATACAGATATAACATAACGGTAAAAGAACTCCTGATGCTATTCATAAACAGTATATTAAGATTAATGGTTCACATATAGTGTATCATTTCCTGTACTTATTCAGTGAAAAAGTAAGCAAATGTGTGTGTCAAATGTTGTTTAAAATATGATTATACATTTTTTAATGGGCAAATGTGAATTAAAATCACACCAATTTCATATATCCTTACAGGTAACAAATATTTAAACCTTCTTACGACTAATGGTAAATATGAGCTAAGAGTAGATCTAACGGATACTAACAACAAGATGACGTATGCTTTGTATAAGACATTTACAGTTAGCGACGAAAATTCACAGTACAAACTTAGCATTGGGGGATATAGTGGAACTGCTGGTAAGTTTGCTTGAATGTATCAAAGTGTATTTATTGAAGATTTAAACTGAAAAATGAGAATGCAAATGAAAAATGTGTCAAAGGCATTATTTTAAACTTTTAAATGAGTTCCAATGCTTTATACAAACGAAAATGGAGCCATACGAGAAGAAAAAAACATCATAAAGACAAAGATTTAAATGGCTCTTAAACTAATGCAACAGTTTCGCATTTAGCCAATATTCCAAAAATAGAACAAGAAGTTGCTGTTTAAAAATCACCGTCTGCCCTATTTTAATTTATTCAATTAGGCAAAGGACACATTTTTCAGGGTTAAGAAGTTTGGAAGCGGGGCGAAAGATATCAGAGGGACAGGAATGGACTCTTTGAATCCATGTGTGTTGGTTGATGGATAAACAAATACAAACAACAAAAGATATATTGAACAATCAACAATATAGAATGTAACTCATGCTTCAAAATGGTATCAATACAATGATTTATATATGAAACTGTATTGTAATGAATAAAAAAGGCACACATCATTTAAAATTGAACACCTTTTTTTATCGTGCTATAAATTCTGAGTCAACCAGTAAATATATTATTTATATAAAATATTGTTGAACAATACAAAATTAATCTACTTGATTTAGTATCAATTATATTGTATCTACAAGTATATTTTCAGAAACTATTTATCTATATAGTAATATTTAAATTCTTAAAGCCGTTACATAACAAACAACATTGGTACATGTGTTTCATGTTGTATCTTATAGTGTGGACAGATAAGGTCTTCTTTTTTATCATATGATTTCCATAACAAATGTTGTTTCATTTTGGCTGTAGATAAAAACAACACAAATGAAAGAAAAGTGCGGAAGCGTATTAGCGCCACATATTTTTTTGTCTTCCCATCTTTGAGTTATAACGCAAACCTTTGCGAAATAACGCAAACATGTCCGTCTATTATTCATTTCGGTTGTGATTTACTAGTAGATATAAATAAAACATGCATACAAGGCCAAATCGTTATAATACATATGCATAGGGAGTTGTGAACACTTGAAGTGCAATTATACATAAACTAAGACTATTTTGTTGATCAGAATAGTGTATAATTCAACCAGAAAATAGATTTAGTATAGTATATAGGCATATTCAAATTAAAAGTTAAAAAATAATGTCATACAATTGTGAAGTTTCCAAGTCAATTATACAAAATGATTTTTCTGCTTTAAAACTAATCATTAATAAAGAAACATTTGTTTTACTTATTTTGATGCAAGAAATCTCAGAATATGAAAAAGATTCTTTGATAGAAAGTAATTACATTTTAATTTCAATATAGTGAAGTATTTTTAGGATACTTTGGTAGCAATTTGAATGGAGAGAACACAATTTTAATAATAAAACATCTTTATTCTATATATTTATAGCCAAATGCTAGCTTGTTTGAATCTAACCAACTTTATACAGTTCTCAATCGAGAGCTTACTTCGAAGTATATTTATATTAGGTTATAGCTATTTTAGCAGTGTTGATGTTTTTTCTTCGGTATAACCTCAATTTATTCAATTTTCGGTGAAATATAGTAGTAACATGGATATCGTTTTTTGGGGCCTTTATAATTTGCTGTTCGGTAAGAGCCAGTGCTTCGTGTTGAAGACCGTACTTTGGCCTATGATGGTTTACTTTTACGAATAGTGACTTAGATGGAGAGTTTTCGTATTGGCATTCATACCACATCTTCTTATATCATTATGCTCATTATTAGTCAATGATATGTTCGAATTATTCAAGCATTTTACTTTTCAATGACAACAAAGGTGATACATTTTAAGGTATACAGCCTCCTCCATTTGTAACTGCTGTTTCCTTTGAATCTTAGATAAGAAAATAAAAAAAAACTAATGTTTGCGTTATAACGCAAAGATAGGAAGAAAAATTTAAAAAAATAAACTGTGTGGCGCTAATACGCTTCTGTAGAAAAGTTTACAAAACCCCCAAAATATTTAAATAAAAGTTAAGACTGTTAAGTTTGAGACGGCACAACATGAGATAGGATTACAAACATGTTTATGTATAAACATTCCCCTAGTTTACTTTTAATTGACATCTCAATATTTAGTAAGAAGATATTTTATAAGATAGTGTTTTTGCTTTAGGTGATAGGATGGGATTCAACAACGGTTCGAGATTCACGACTAAGGATCGTGATCACGATACTTACAGGGAATATAACTGTGCTAAAACATATGGCGGTTGGTGGCATGTTGACTGTGGTCATGCATATCTGAATTACGACATGTCAAAGAATAAACTATATTGGTATGGATTTGATTATATCCAGTCAAGTATGATGATTAGACAAATTATGTAAAGAAGATGTTTTCCAGTACAGATAAATGACAATCAATATAAAAATTGAATCACGTTCTGATAATACGTGATTTGCATATATGTTATAATTGTGTCAAATCAACTATAATGTTCATAAAACTGCGTGATAGATCCGATTGACACGGTAAAACAATAAACCCTAAGTAATCTCTTTTATAAACATTACATCAATAGATTTTTGACAATAATAATAAAATGTTTGTGAGATGTATAAATATCCAGAATCAATATTTTCATTTATGTCGGTATTATAGAAATGACACCTACGTTTTACAACCAAAATGAAACCTGAATTTATTAAAAGTAATTGCAACGAATGCAATATACAATTTCAAAAGGTCTAACTTGATTTCATAAAAAAAGAAAATCAACTACATCCTCAAAGAGTCGATCTTACGGTTTAACCTTAAATTACAGGTGATATTTCAATACTTGCTAAACGCCCAGTGGCAAATATTTGATCAATTTCCTGGATTAAAACACATTTAATAAAAACGTGATGTAAATTGTATTGTGAATTGGAGAAACCAAGCAATGGGTCACATCTATATCTCTTAAGGTAGCACAATACAAAGATTTTTTCACTACCAATAAGACACCTTTAAACTGATGTAATTCATTTAATCCTTCTTTATATTTTATAAATGAGGTACCAAAATAGGGAAGAAAGATTAATCTTTCAAATTGTGATAATTTCATTATGACATAATTATTACATAATTAATGATTATGTAATTAGTTGCTATATTGTGATGTCCACACTTGAATGAATTTAGCGTGCAAGAATCTATAACATATTTTGGGATGCTATGAATCACAAAGAAGCTAAATTCATTCAAGTATGAACATCACAATGTGGCAACTAATTACATAACAATTAATTATGTAATAATTATGTCATAATAGAATTATCACAATTTGAAAGATTACTCCTTCTTCTTTCTTTTGGTACCTCATTTATAAAGTTTAAAGAAAGATGAGTGGAATAACATCAGTTTAAAGATGTCTGATTGGGGATGAAAAATCTTTGTGCTACCTTAACACGTAACTTTGTATATAGATAAGTTATATATACATAACAAAAAAGAAGCAACTTTCCCCATAGATAAGCTCATATAGTTTAAACAATTAAAGAATATACAACTATTCAGTAAAGTTACATGGAATATAAAACTCTATGAATATTCCTGTACTAAGTTTATAGTTAATTGCGACATTATATATATATATATAGGTAAGTCTTTCTTACTGTAGAACAGAGTTTCTATTTGTTACTTTGCAGGACTATTTAATGACGAAATCTCTCTAAGTAAAAATCGGTTATTGATTTAGCTTTATACGGCGGGCGGGCGAGTGGGCAATCGAGTGGGCTGAAAGGCCAGCGACTGCTAAACAGTGTCTGTTCATTGACATGAAAATCGCTTGAAGATTTTTTTTTAATTCAACTATGTTTTTTCTTGTGACTAAATAGAGATCAAGTTCAATTTTCTCGATTTTAGTTTTTCTTGTTACTCAATTATATAACTTTTCCAAGAATTAAATTTTTGATGAATTGATTGATTTCTGTACAAAGGGAAAATAATTTTTTGGAAGATTTTTAAAAGATTTTTTAAAGACATTGTTTTAATGATAAATGACGCTCGACTAGATTTAAAAGACAAGCGAAGGATTCTAAAGGGACATTTAATAGAAACTAATCAGACAATTAAGGACAAAGACTTCAAGACAAACAACATTTCACACACAGCATAATAGAAAGCCAAAGACTGAGCAACACGAACCGCACAAACACCGGGGTGATATCAGGTGCTTCGAATTTGTAAGCAGATCCTGATTTACATGTAGTATCATTCGTATTGCTCATGTTAGTACAAACCCTTTGATAATTCTTATTTTGTAAGTCACATTCGCAGGAAAGAGGACGGGAGTGTAGTTGTGACAATTCGAACACATCCTTGTCATCTGTGAAACGGATATTCCATACTGGCAAACCAACTCGTGATGGCGTTTATTCAATTTACGAAATCACGATTTCAACTTCATAACGTGGGACTCTTAAGGGGGCTCGCGGGTCTAAATCAACTTTTTTTTTCTAATATAGGATTTTGCTATTTTTTCTATGATTAAACTTTATCTTATACCTTATAATTGAAATATAAAATAAAAATATGGGGTCACCGTTCATTTTAGCTCACAATCTGCCTCCGTAAGAAGCATACATTTTTGTTAATGTCCTTTTTTTCTGTTGAACTAATAGGTGAAATATTGGTAATATCGAAATAAAAAAAGAGCTAAATTACAGAAATCGCTTAAATTTTACAATTATTTAGTTTATGTACAGCTTGTTTGAAAACAATAATAAAAAATATAGGTCACCGATGAGTTAAAAAAGATATTTCAATTTAAACGTAAAAAAATGACTTTTTTGCACCAAAGGGAGATAATTTGGAGCTTTTTCAATGATATAAACATTTTTAAAGTCATCTGTGGCCAATCCAAATCGATTTGTCTGGGTGATTTTTGTACCATATTATAAAGTAATGTCTAATAGTGTAATAAATAAAATTTGTAATGAAAAAACAAATGTTTAATTTTTTGCTGAATTTTTTATACCCGCGAGCCTCCTTAAATAGCTCTTTTTGAGCAGCAAACCTTTCTCAATGTAATCATGATAGGAAACTGCCCAGTTGGGGATTTTTTTTACTTCATTTTGGAATAAAATTAGGATGTTAACTACTTCCTTATTTCAAGGATGTAATGTTATTCTTTAAGAAACGTTGTTTTGAATAGGAGCATTTTCTTAATTGTAAAAAAATGCGGTATAATAAACGAGACAACTCTCCACAAGAGACTAAATAACACAGACATTAACAACTTTACGTCACCGTACAGCTTACAACAATGAACAAAGCCCATAACGCATAGTCAGCTATAAGAGGCCCTGGAATTTAGAATTTTAAACACTTCAAACGAGAAAATTAACGTCCTAACTTATGTATATGTACAAAAAATTAACTTGCTATGTACGTGCCTTTTGTAACGATTTGGTATTCAATGAACGTAATGTATGTATTACTGCTATAATATTCAGTGAGGGATTTCGATACCACACATTACTTAAAACCATTACTAAATTTGTTTCTATAAAGATTTGGTTGGGTAGATTTATTTTACCTGTGGCATTCTTATTTAAAATGGTATAGCACATCATTGACTTTGAAAACGATTCAGGTAAGTTGATCGATCATTTGAATTATTTTATTCTGAAAAGTTACCTATGCAACGCTGTAATTAGAAATTTGAGATCTTTGGATATTGTTGTTATTGGTTTAAGTATTGATTTTTCTATCAGTAAATTAAAATCAAACTGAATATATGTATATTCAAATACATATTTATGGCTATGCAATCCGTCTATACCAGTATTTTGGCATTGCATGATTTCCATTGATTGATGACATGTATGACGTCTTTACGCTAAATACATTTGATGTTGGATGTGTACTGATTGATATGTAAGTCTAAGATACATGAATTGTTCATTAGCTTTTAATAGCTGTCAACTAACTATCAGTAAATGCAAGTACTGTAAACCAACTTATTTTCGCGGATACTTTATTTCGCGTTTAGCTCTGACTAACTCATTTCGCGGCCATTTATTTTCGCGATTCTCAACTTTGGTGGATGTAATTGAATAAGAATAGATCCAAGTTTTACATATTCGCGAAAGTTGCGAAAATAAATCGCTCGCGAAAATTAGTTGGTTTACAGTATATGTAAGTAGTGTCTTTCTGTTGTGTAGATGTAGAGTTACTCGCCTACGTGCACACTTTGTTTTTGTTTGCTGCATTTCTATTTGTATTCATCTGATGAGTTAAGCCCTATCTAACTTACTTGTATAGTTTTTTTTGTACTGTTGTTACACTGTCCCAGGTATGGGGAGGGTTGATGCATTCAAACGAGTTTAATCTCGCCAAATTCTGTATGTACCTGTTCCAACTTGGGAGCCTGTAACTCGGTGGTTGTCGTTTGTTGTTGTGTAACATATGAGTTTTTCGTTCATTATTTTGTTCACAAAACAATATTAACAGAGGGGCGAAAGATACCTGCGGGACAGTCAAACTCATAAATCGAAAATAAACTGACAACGCCATGTCTAAAAATGAAAAAGATAAAAAAAAAAAAACAAACAAACAAACAAACAAACAAAAGTACACATGACACAACATAGAAAACTAAAAAATAAGCAATACGAACCCCAATTAAGAAAGGCGTTAGTTTTCTAAATTCGGGACCTTTTACAGCTGACTTAGCGGTACGGGCTTTGCTCACCGCTGAAAGCCGTACGGTGACCTACAGAAGTCAATATATTTGTCATTTTGTCTCTTGTGGAGAGATGTCTTATTAGTAATCATACCAAATCTTCTTATTTTCATATCAAAACTGTTTGTAGACTGAGAGTATAGTGAAGGCAACCAATTTGTACTGAAATTACGCTTCAAAGATGGATTAGTGTGTATAATTATGTTATCACAAATGTATATACTCTTTGAATATACAGCATAAAGTCTAATGTTATCGAGAAATGAAATGTTTAACATTTATACATAAAACAGTTGCAACTGAACATGAATGATTATTTCGATTAATGAATTATCAAATTTTAATCAAATAGCTATAGGCTATAAATTTCAAAAATAAACTCAAAGAAACATATGAATGACATATGCGAACAAAATAATTTCTAAATGATAAAATCTACTAGTATAAGATTTAAAAAAGCAAACATTTAAGTGTTCAGTATTATCGCTTAACATAAGTAAATAAAGCAACAGTAGTATACCATGTACATGTATACTGCTGTTCGAAAATCATCTATCGATTGAGATAAAACAAATCCGGGTTACATTAACAATGTTTACAATAGATTAAGTTAAAGACGGTTTACAAGTCTGCACATCCTTTGCATACACCTTTCTTTTGTTGATTTTTTTTAATTTGCATTGATCTACATATGTGTTGATGTATCGCGCGTTGGATAAGTATTTTATTAAAGTTTAGCGTGATACTCCTTTAATTCAAACTCGACGTATTGACTCGGTCTTAAAATTGGTCATCCTTGAACTTCTCACATTCGATATGAAAACATTGCTAAAGATTGTTGTCTTTGTGGTTGTGTTCGATATGTATATATCCAATGGACAGTTCTTGTCCATTCGTTTTTTGATGTGTTTTGTCATTTGATATTGCCATGTGATTATGGACTTTCCAATTGGATTCTCCTCTGAGTTCAGTATTTTTGTGATTTTACTTTTTATCACAAAGAAGCTAAATTCATTCAAGTATGAACATCACAATGTGGCAACTAATTACATAACAATTAATTATGTAATAATTATGTCATAATAGAATTATCACAATTTGAAAGATTACTCCTTCTTCTTTCTTTTGGTACCTCATTTATAAAGTTTAAAGAAAGATGAGTGGAATAACATCAGTTTAAAGATGTCTGATTGGGGATGAAAAATCTTTGTATTGTGCTACCTTAACACGTAACTTTGTATATAGATAAGTTATATATACATAACAAAAAAGAAGCAACTTTCCCCATAGATAAGCTCATATAGTTTAAACAATTAAAGAATATACAACTATTCAGTAAAGTTACATGGAATATAAAACTCTATGAATATTCCTGTACTAAGTTTATAGTTAATTGCGACATTATATATAGGTAAGTCTTTCTTACAGTAGAACAGAGTTTCTATTTGTTACTTTGCAGGACTATTTAATGACGAAATCTCTCTAAGTAAAAATCGGTTATTGATTTAGCTTTATACGGCGGGCGGGCGAGTGGGCAATCGAGTGGGCTGAAAGGCCAGCGACTGCTAAACAGTGTCTGTTCATTGACATGAAAATCGCTTGAAGATTTTTTTTTTAATTCAAATATGTTGTTTCTTGTGACTAAATAGAGATCAAGTTCAATTTTCTCGATTTTAGTTTTTCTTGTTACTCAATTATATAACTTTTCCAAGAATTAAATTTTTGATGAATTGATTGATTTCTGTACAAAGGGAAAATAATTTTTTGGAAGATTTTTAAAAGATTTTTTAAAGACATTGTTTTAATAATAAATGACCGCGATAGACGAGTAGATACATCTGCTAAGTTGGAATTGTGCATAAAGCAATTATCGACACTAATATCTACAGTGTTAACTAAATGTGCACATTGCACTTTTCGGAAAAGCACACGAGAAAAATCCACAATTCAGAAAAGTTGAAAATATGCATTTTTGGTTAATTAAAAAATATATATATAACTTTGGTTGCCATCTTTACTAAAATGAAGCTTAACCAAAGTTATACCAATGTAATATATGAAAATTTATGTAACAAAGTTTCATTCTATCTATAATCAGCTTTGAATTGTAGTGATTTAGTTGATTTTTTGAAAGATTTTACCACATAAACAACCAAAAAAAAAGAGTCCGTTACCATGGCACCTGCTCACATTTTCAATTTATTTTTGAGCAGTTTTCTTCAGGTACTGCTTCTACCGGGCTATTTTTAAGAAAAAAAATCTGAAATCTTCATGTATCACACCATGCCTGGTTCTTACAAAGAGCTGTACTCAGATTATTGATAACAATGCAGTATATTATTTTATATGGTCATAAGATGTTATTAGGCTTAATTTGTGTTTTAGAAATATCATTACGACTTTCAAAACAAGCACTTCATACAATGAGATCTAGTTGTACCTTTTTTAAACGTAAATATTGCTTTCCAATATTGAATGCAATATTGCCAATTCGTCAATAGTTTACAGTTAGTAAGAAACAAAAGTTCAAGCTCCCCCCGGCAAAATCGGTCCCTTTGCAGATTTGTCTATTTTTTTCAGTGTTTTATTTTATCACATCGGTATTCATCTATTCAAACAGCTAAATAGCCTTGTCTTTTAGAATTGATGGTTTGAGTGGTTTTCTAGTGTATATCCAGATAGACTCTCCGGACGCATCAAATTCATATAGCGTTATTTCGTTTTCAATACTCATCAATCAAACCAAACAAATCAAACCTAATGGGAATACATATAAAAAGTGCTCGACTAGATTTAAAAGACAAGCGAAGGATTCTAAAGGGACATTCAATAGAAACTAATCAGACAAGAAAGGACAAAGACTTCAAGACAAACAACATTTCACACACAGCATAATAGAAAGCCAAAGACTGAGCAACACGAACCGCCCAAAAACCGGGGTGATATCAGATGCATCGAATTTGTAAGCAGATCCTGATTTACATGTAGTATCATTCGTATTGCTCATGTTAGTACAAACCCTTTGATAATTCTTATTTTGTAAGTCACATTCGGAGGAAAGAGGACGGGAGTGTAGTTGTGACAATTCGAACACATCCTTGTCATCTGTGAAACGGATATTCCATACTGACAAACCAACTCGTGATGGCGTTTATTCAATTTACGAAATCACGATTTCAACTTCATAACGTGGGACTCTTAAGGGGGCTCGCGGGTCTAAATCAACTTTTTTTTCTAATATAGGATTTTGCTATTTTTTTCTATGATTAAACTTTATCTTATACCTAATTGAAATATAAAATAAAAATATGGGGTCACCGTTCATTTTAGCTCACAATCTGCCTCCGTAAGAAGCATACATTTTTGTTAATGTCCTTTTTTTCTGTTGAACTAATAGGTGAAATATTGGTAATATCGAAATAAAAAAAGAGCTAAATTACAGAAATCGCTTAAATTTTACAATTATTTAGTTTATGTACAGCTTGTTTGAAAACAATAATAAAAAAATATAGGTCACCGATGAGTTAAAAAAAGATATTTCAATTTAAACGTAAAAAAATGACTTTTTTTGCACCAAAGGGAGATAATTTGGAGCTTTTTCAATGATATAAACATTTTTAAAGTCATCTGTGGCCAATCCAAATCGATTTGTCTGGGTGATTTTTGTACCATATTATAAAGTAATGTCTAATAGTGTAATAAATAAAATTTGTAATGAAAAAACAAATGTTTAATTTTTTGCTGAATTTTTTATACCCGCGAGCCTCCTTAAATAGCTCTTTTTGAGCAGCAAACCTTTCTCAATGTAATCATGATAGGAAACTGCCCAGTTGGGGATTTTTTTTACTTCATTTTGGAATAAAATTAGAATGTTAACTACTTCCTAATTTCAATGATGTAATGTTATTCTTTAAGAAACGTTGTTTTGAATAGGAGCATTTTCTTAATTGTAAAAAAATGCGGTATAATAAACGAGACAACTCTCCACAAGAGACTAAATAACACAGACATTAACAACTTTACGTCACCGTACAGCCTACAACAATGAACAAAGCCCATAACGCATAGTCAGCTATAAGAGGCCCTGGAATTTAGAATTTTAAACACTTCAAACGAGAAAATTAACGTCCTAACGTATTTATATGTACAAAAAATTATCTTGCTATGTACGTGCCTTTTGTAACGATTTGGTATTCAATGAACGTAATGTATGTATTACTGCTATAATATTCAGTGATGGATTTCGATACCACACATTACTTAAAACCATTACTAAATTTGTTTCTATAAAGATTTGGTTGGGTAGATTTATTTTACCTGTGGCATTCTTATTTAAAATGGTATAGCACATCATTGACTTTGAAAACGATTCAGGTAAGTTGATCGATCATTTGAATTATTTTATTCTGAAAAGTTACCTATGCAACGCTGTAATTAGAAATTTGAGATCTTTGGATATTGTTGTTATTGGTTTAAGTATTGATTTTTCTATCAGTAAATTAAAATCAAACTGAATATATGTATATTCAAATACATATTTATGGCTATGCAATCCGTCTATACCAGTATTTTGGCATTGCATGATTTCCATTGATTGATGACATGTATGACGTCTTTACGCTAAATACATTTGATGTTGGATGTGTACTGATTGATATGTAAGTCTAAGATACATGAATTGTTCATTAGCTTTTAATAGCTGTCAACTAACTATCAGTAAATGCAAGTACTGTAAACCAACTTATTTTCGCGGATACTTTATTTCGCGTTTAGCTCTGACTAACTCATTTCGCGGCCATTTATTTTCGCGATTCTCAACTTTGTTTGATGTAATTGAATAAGAATAGATCCAAGTTTTACATATTCGCGAAAGTTGCGAAAATAAATCGCTCGCGAAAATTAGTTGGTTTACAGTATATGTAAGTAGTGTCTTTCTGTTGTGTAGATGTAGAGTTACTCGCCTACGTGCACACTTTGTTTTTGTTTGCTGCATTTCTATTTGTATTCATCTGATGAGTTAAGCCCTATCTAACTTACTTGTATAGTTTTTTTTTTGTACTGTTGTTACACTGTCCCAGGTATGGGGAGGGTTGATGCATTCAAACGAGTTTAAATTCGCCAAATTCTGTATGTACCTGTTCCAACTTGGGAGCCTGTAACTCGGTGGTTGTCGTTTGTTGTTGTGTAACATATTAGTTTTTCGTTCATTATTTTGTTCACAAAACAATATTAACAGAGGGGCGAAAGATACCTGCGGGACAGTCAAACTCATAAATCGAAAATAAACTGACAACGCCATGTCTTTAAATGAAAAAGATAAAAAAAAAACAAACAAACAAACAAACAAACAAAAGTACACATGACACAACATAGAAAACTAAAAAATAAGCAATACGAACCCCAATTAAGAAAGGCGTTAGTTTTCTAAATTCGGGACCTTTTACAGCTGACTTAGCGGTACGGGCTTTGCTCACCGCTGAAAGCCGTACGGTGACCTACAGAAGTCAATATATTTGTCATTTTGTCTCTTGTGGAGAGATGTCTTATTAGTAATCATACCAAATCTTCTTATTTTCATATCAAAACTGTTTGTAGACTGAGAGTATAGTGAAGGCAACCAATTTGTACTGAAATTACGCTTCAAAGATGGATTAGTGTGTATAATTATGTTATCACAAATGTATATACTCTTTGAATATACAGCATAAAGTCTAATGTTATCGAGAAATGAAATGTTTAACATTTATACATAAAACAGTTGCAACTGAACATGAATGATTATTTCGATTAATGAATTATCAAATTTTAATCAAATAGCTATAGGCTATAAATTTCAAAAATAAACTCAAAGAAACATATGAATGACATATGCGAACAAAATAATTTCTAAATGATAAAATCTACTAGTATAAGATTTAAAAAAGCAAACATTTAAGTGTTCAGTATTATCGCTTAACATAAGTAAATAAAGCAACAGTAGTATACCATGTACATGTATACTGCTGTTCGAAAATCATCTATCGATTGAGATAAAACAAATCCGGGTTACATTAACAATGTTTACAATAGATTAAGTTAAAGACGGTTTACAAGTCTGCACATCCTTTGCATACACCTTTCTTTTGTTGATTTTTTTTAATTTGCATTGATCTACATATGTGTTGATGTATCGCGCGTTGGATAAGTATTTTATTAAAGTTTAGCGTGATACTCCTTTAATTCAAACTCGACGTATTGACTCGGTCTTAAAATTGGTCATCCTTGAACTTCTCACATTCGATATGAAAACATTGCTAAAGATTGTTGTCTTTGTGGTTGTGTTCGATATGTATATATCCAATGGACAGTTCTTGTCCATTCGTTTTTTGATGTGTTTTGTCATTTGATATTGCCATGTGATTATGGACTTTCCGATTGGATTCTCCTCTGAGTTCAGTATTTTTGTGATTTTACTTTTTATCCAACAGAGACGTATAATCGATGCATCCTCCAGAGTGTGTAACACGTGTCGATCACATTGCATAATCCTTGTAAAATGCAAAACGTATATGTCGGTTCGTTGCAGTCATTTTGCAAGGTCGAATGTTGATCACTATCGAACGATATGTACACCATTTTCCCACATGACCGTCCAAACTTCCAGTCCTGCAACTCAGTTGACCTGTCTTGTATTGTTCAATTTTGCACTCAACTTGGAGCAATCAATGAATCATTTTATATACTAAAGTATCTTCTTTAAACGTTTCTTCATTGATCTCTGTCGATATCATACACTTTTTTGGATGAGCTCGATTATGAAAAAAACAAAGCTGTTTTGAAGTTGATTGGTAGTCGACTCCTTAAATTAGTTATTGCTCTTACCATTTTTTTGCATTTCTGAACCAGTTGGATAGATATTGTTGATCACAAAATAAAATATTGCCAAACAGTGTAAATACTCATCAAGAGGACCACAGTTTTAACAGGGCTGATGGGCGCCTTAATGCTACATCACGCTTATCAATTGAACTCATATCAAATTAATTTTTGGACCAAAACAAAATATAACTATTTAGTTATATTATATGATTATATAGGCTAATAATAACTTAATACTTTAAATTATGGTAAAATAAATGGTCAGTAATGTAGCCGTAATGGCAAACGACCTTGCTGAATATTAACGATACAATAAAAAGGAGTCACACGCAACCAAAATATGTTTTGCCTCTGATAATGGGTGTCAATAGGCTAATTTTTCGATTGATATAAAGGGAAAATAAACATAACACCTTTGTGATTGAATATTTTACAACAAAATCAAAATAAATACGGAAGTTAATCATTTCTTTATACTGAAAAGCTTAATTAATGTCTGTATTGTATTACATTTGAATAATATGTGTGGGAACACCGGCAATATTAGAAAAAAACAAAATACTTTTTATGACTGGTTTAACATGGCAACCGACCAAAAGTCACAATTAAGCACACACTTATGAAGGAATACGTTTTGATATCAGCATATCTTTAGAATTTGCATTAGAAAAAAAGAATTAGGGTAATTAGGTACTATTTGAAGAAGCAAAAGTTGATTTCAGGAATTCTCCGTGGTGAATAATGGATTATAGGCCATTACCCTATTTCAACTGTCATCATACATGAATACCTGATCATGATACATTCACACAGTGGATGTATTCTTATCTTTTAAATAATACAAAATCAAATAAGTTGTATATACATATTAATAACCAAAAAGGTAAGTAGATAGATTCTCCAACTTGTTTGCCCTCATTATATATGTATATCAAACTTGAAATAATTAACAGTTACTATACTACTCCTTACATCTCATTACAAATAAGACATCTTCCCTCCCCTAGGAAGCCTTCTACAAACATTTTTTATTAAGATTTATGACTTTTGCATGATAAATCATGATATGAATTACGTCTGCAGATACAATTTGTCATTATCAATATATCAGTAATATGCAGATGTCAATAATAATAAATGGTTGCATCTGGGTAAGAAGTAGCTACTGAACCGTAGTTCAAAGGTTATTAGAGCTACTCTTTTGCAGCTAGTTTTTTAAAAGTAAACGATAGGAAAATAGTAATATGTGGGTGCTAAAAAAGGGGTGTTTTCTTGAACTTTATACTGTTGATGTACATTAGAAATATATATAGAATAAAAACAGGGTCGTACCCGTTACTACTTATCTTATATATGTACTAATGGTAAAGCAAATACATGGCCGTGAAGCAACCAACAATCAATCAATAATGAAAATTCTTAAAGATCATTAATCTATTCCATGTATATCATATCAAACTAACGTAGTATGCAGAAAACTGAATTGTTTCGTCGCAAGTGACTGCAGACAAGCAAAACATAACAATATTAGTTGCAAAACCAGTCCATGTGACATTTGGGGAAAATCACCCGTATCAAAAATTCATAAGTTTGCGACAAGGAAGTACATGTACATCACTAATTAATGGTCCATTTCTTACTAAGTTAAATAACTCACTTGTATTAAGTTAAAAAGACAATCATTTCATGTCAAAGCAACACTATATTGAATCTTGCACCGCAAACATCAAGCATACCTTTAATTGTATATACGAGAGAACTACTTCCGGTACTTTTTGGTGTATCTAAACAAGTATTCAGAGTCGGAAAAACAGAAATATGTACCTTCCTTTTCAGATGTCATGCATTTTCTTTTATAATTCAATATAACGTGTCGAAAAGTATTTTGCAATGATCACCAGTAATTCATCTACATACCAAAATTACACAAAAATATTTATATTTTGAAAGTTGGATACAGGAACTAGTATGCTGTGTTAAATAAGTATGTTGTTTTTCTCTCAATGTTTGTGCTTTCTGACTGGACAAGATTGAGTGATGTTAAATCACAAGGAACACGTTTATTGCTTTCTATAAAACAAGTTAAGGTCATTGTTAACAGTTTAATTGCAATCAATTAATATTCAAGTGTTAAAAAACCACACAAAAAAACAAGATTTTATCCACATTTTTTATATACAAAACAGCCTATACAAAGTCAAGAATATGAGAGATGTTATCCATTTTTCTAATGACCCTTGAACACAGCTATTTCACTCTTTCAACAATGAATGGAAATTAAAAAATCAATCCCACCTTCGTTTTCAAAAGAAAACTTTTACAATGTGGTGTACTACTTTTAGGACAAATTATATCTAAGTTATCGAAAAACGTCCTCGGCTTCATCCCAAGATATGGACAATCTTATGTTAGGTTCTGAATTCTTTTGACAGCTTCCCAAATACAAGTTTTCATCCTTTTTAGCTGGACCAAATCACTATTTAACTTTTAAGTTCATGACCCATATTTGTTACTGAGTATTTTCATTCATCTATTTGCTGCTATTTGTGGCATAAAACATAAAGAGATCAATTTGCAAAGGGTATACAAAATGCAAGTAACACTATCCACAATAGGGACTATATTTGTAGACAAGAGAACGAAAATCAAAGAACAATAACTGTGTACCTGGACCTGATGTGTTTGAATTTTTGGTTTTGCCAATTATGTAAGGACCTCCATTTTGAATTTCATAGGAGTTCGACATTTTTAGTTTTCATTTCGTTTAGCTTGACAAATAATGACAAGATAAAACTTATTTATTGTTATCTGATAAACCAATTTAGTTTAAATAAGCAATTAATCCGTGTCTTCGTACGATCAGTACCATTAGTTACAAAACATGATAAATATACTGATATTATTCTCTTATTGCATATATTTTTTTTTAAGTGGTTATATAAAAAGATAAGCTGTATTGTTTGTCACCAGTTGACGATATGAGAATATTACTTTGTTAGTATATCGGTTTACAAATTAGATAAATTGCACATTTGTTCAAAATCTTGAGAGAAACATAATCGTATGTGGACTGTTACAAAATATACGATACATTAAGAAAAGGGAAAACGTGTTCACAATGAATTCTATTGGAAAAATAATATCATTCATTTTACAAACATGTTTACTGATGTCTGTCCTTGTTAATGGTAAACCGTGTTCGAACTTCAGTGCGAAATGTCAGGAGGTTAGGTTGCCACTGGTTTCTAATAAACTTAATGCACCACATATAGCAGAACTGGATATTACCTCAATGAATAAAGAGTTAAAAACGTACATCCAGGATGACATCGAGTCAACTTTTTCTGAGAATATTCATAGGATGGTTAAAAATGAGCAAGAAGATTTAAAGGTCTCTATGGTACAGGATTACTCATCAGAAATTAATACGACAAAGACAGAATATGACAAAAAGATATCGCATATTGTTAAAAACCTTGAAGCAAAACAAGAGGAGTTGCAGCTTGAAATATCTGATGTTAACAAAAATTTAAGTGAAAGTGAATCTGTCTTAAATTCAAAAATAACCGAATTGCTTAGAGGGTTTCAAGAAGGACATGAACGCTTGAAACTAGTGATGTTATCCGATTATTTGTCCAAGTTGCAAAAATCACAAGATGCTAACAGGGAAACGATAAACGATCTTGCTACTGACCTCAAATCCCAATTTGCCAATTTATCACAAGAGTTCAAAAAGGACTTCATGAAAAGTAGTGTAAACGTGCAAACTCACATGAAGAAACAGGAAGAATGGAAAATAAATCTTATGGAAAAATTAAATGGTAAGATATTTCTTGAAATATGTTTTCCTATTTTGATTTTCTATTCTTAAATGAAAAGTAATGTATAACGCAGACCTAGCTATATATTCACCATCCATAATTTCAGGATCTAACAGTCATTTCAATAGAAATCGGATGTTTATTTTGTAGGCTGCGTGTATTTTTTCATGTGACAAGACAATAATTTGTGTTCCAATTCTAAGAAAGTAAGAAATATTTTCATCTGATAGAAAGAAGCATATACACTCAATCACTAATATAGTTTTCTGTATTGTCATTTTACATAAAAGTAACAAGCATGTACATTCGACATGAAAGTACGGTGTATTATTAATCGACAATAGAGTATCTTATATTTAAAGTTGACATCAAAGTAATTGTATTATAATTTTAATTTTAATTGAAGTGTATTATATTTTGAAATAATCCCATTGGACAAGAAATAAAGTCTAACTGTCATTTGACATGCAATTTACTTGCTTTTTCGTTTGACATGCAATGCACGTGTTTTCTCACATGTAGATTAGACATACAATTCAAATGTATATCCATAGACATTTTATTAGATCGTTTTCCCATTTAACATGCACTTCACTCGTATTTTCACTTAACAATGTTTGACATGAAAATCACTTGTATTCCTATTTGAAATGCAATCGACTTATATTTGCATTTGACAAGAGTTGCGTTCAATATCGAAGCAGGTTGTATAGCCGCTATGTCTTAGATGTCTATCTATATTGACCGATATTCTACGTAGCTAGGCTATCCAAATGATGTTGTAAATAATAACCTATCCGACGCTATATTAGATAACATGATTTTTTATTCTATGTAGATTTATTCAGCGGCTAGGCTAGCTATACGTTCAATAGGTATAATCTTCGTGGCACTATGTACAAAATGATGTAGCAGCTGTGATATTGAACGCACCCATGTGCTGAAATGTGTGTTACAATTTTTTGATATAAACTCAATTTCATAAAATGTTCAGAATTTAGAGAAAAACTGCCAATTGTTGCTGTTTATTTGTCAAATTACATGAATTAGAAAAAAATATAATTTATTTACGTATAAAAATAGATACACATAATCTTCAAAAAAATTCAAACAAATTTTATTTTTAGAAACAGGGGTTCGTGTTTTAAGACCGGAGTTATAATGAGCCGAAAACTTATTATTTTCTCGATATTTCAGTTTGACGACTATTATATATACAGTAAACTTTAGAATCGTTATCACTTCCCTAGTAACTGTATTGTTTACCCCTAAACAACAAACAAGCAATGCAAATTTAAAATAAATCAGTTCATGCAAATCACCTAACTCTATAATAATAGTATACTAGGTTAAACAAACTGTTTGAATAGTAAAAACGTGTTTGTGTTCAATATTAATACATAATGCAAAGCAATAAGCAGTAAAAGATTTGTATTTCCAGATACTTATGCACCCCTAAAAGACAAAGACTGCAGCCAAATAAGACGGAATCCAACACAACTAAGTGGAGTATATACTATATATCCAGATGGATTTAATGGGATCCAGGCTTACTGTGATATGTCTACTAACGGAGGAGGATGGACCGTATGTTTTATTGTTATAACATTAAAATTTAATGTAAAATAAGCTCTTGCTCAAACAGGACAACTTTGCTAACATATACAAAACGCAACAATTGTGTAAAGAGTGCCATTTAGAAGAAATGCGTAATAATAACGATCGACCATTTAAAATTAGTTATCACCCGTTCGGGACCATTGTGTCAATTATAAACAAGTATTTTCAATGTTTTATGTTTAATAAGACATTAGAAATTGCTAACTCTGAATCATACGCGATTTATTAATGAACATTGAATTTATAAATATGATTTATGTTAACAATAATTCACAATATATCAATATTTTGTTAAATCTGCCGTGGAAGGGAAATAGTTATCAAAGGTACCAGGATTATAATTTACTACGCCAGACGCGCGTTTCGTCTACATAAGAATCATCAGTGACGCTCATATCAAAATATTTATTAAGCCAAACAAGTACAAAGTTGAAGAGCATTGAGGATCCAAAATTCTAAAAAGTTGTGCCAAATACGGCTAAGGTAATCTATGCCTGGGATAAGAAAATCCTTAGTTTTTCGAAAAATTCAAACTTTTGTAAACAGGAAGTTTATTAAAATGACCAAATTATTGATATTCATGTCAACACCGAAGTGTTGACTACTGGGCTGGTAATATCCTCGGGGACGAAACGTCCACCAGCAGTGGCATCGACCCAGTGGTGTAAATAGTTATCAAAGGTACCAGGATTATAATTTAGTACGCCAGACGCGCGTTTTGTCTACATAAGACTCATCAGTGACGCTCATATCAAAATATTTATAAAGCCAAACAAGTACAAAGTTGAAGAGCATTACGTCAGCTATTTAAAGTTCTGCTCATTATTGTAGGTAATTCAAAGAAGAATAGACGGAACAACAAATTTTGACAGAATTTGGGTCGATTATAAGGAAGGCTTTGGTGATCCAAAGAAGGAATATTGGCTAGGTTGGTAACATTTAGTTAGTTATTGTCATGACCTGACTTATTTGATTCATTCCTGTTATCGTTCTGTTAGGAAAATTGGACTTTATTAATTCAATTCGTCTAAAACGCTTTTTCTTGATTAGGCTAAATCGGGAACGCACAAAGCCGTATATTAATAGCAAAAGGGATGTATAAGAACAGTCAAAGATCTATTCCTGATGTATAATCTATTTTAAATACTAAGGCTTTTCTACCTAAAGGAATATATTACCTTAGCTGTATTCGGCAAACCTTTTAAGAATTTTGGTCCTCATTGCTCTTCAACTTCGTACTTTATTTGGCCTTTTTAACTTTTGGGGATTCAAGTGTCACTGACGAAACGCGCGTCTGGTGTAAATACGAAATTTAAATCCTGGTATATATGATGAGTTTATTTGTGCACTGATAGAGATTTGATTGACAGTATCATAGATATAAGAAGATGTGGTATGAGTGCCAATTAGAAATCTCTTAATCCAAGGCACTATTAGAAAAAGTAAACCATTATTATTTAATGTGATTAAACAACCACTGGCTTATTGGACACTTTTAATGCGGGTCCACAAAAAAGCAAGTCTTCAAACAGTTTTAGAAGATTTTTGTAGAATGATACTTTTCCAAAATGATGCCTTTACATTTATATCAACTGAAATTATGATTTTACTTCCATTCTAGTGAACTACATCTACCGAACAATTCCGTATCAACTTCACAATTATTACACGATGGTCTTGAGGTATTGATTCTGGGTACTGGCGTTGTTTATCATCTTCATAACGCGTAAAAGTATTCCTTTATTTGTCTTTTTGAATATTGCTTTTACTGTTTAATATGTTTTGGTGACATTCATTTGACTTGACTCTGTTTTTGTACATCCTGTCATTGTGTTATTGTTCTATTATATTTTTTTCATTTTCTTATCTTTCATTTTTTGCAAATTGTGTTTTGTCTTTATGCCCTTTTGTGCTTTATCTATATGTCTTTTTGTGTTTCTTTGATACATATAACGTTGCTCTGTACTTATACATCATGTCATTGTGTTATTGGGCTATGGTTAATTTTTATATTCTTGTCTTTAATTTTTGCTAATGGGCGTTAAGCGTCTATATGCATGTTTGTTCTTCTTTGTAACATATTTGTTTGTTTTTATAATGACTAAGATTATAACAAAATGTTGACTGCTGTACCACTTTTTAGCTCACCTGGTCCTGCGTCCGTCGTTAACTTTTTCAAAAATCGTCTTTGAAACAACTGGGCCAAATTTAACTAAACTTGGCCACAATCATCATTGGGATATGTAGTTTAAAAAATGTTTTTGGTGACCCGGCCAACCAACCAAGATGGCCGCCATGGCTAAAAATAGAACATAGGGGTAAAATGCAGTTTTTGGCTTATATCTCTGAAACCAAAGCATTTAGAGCAAATCTGACTTAGGTAAAATTGTTCATCAGGTCAAATTTTCAGATGAATCACACAACCCGTTGTTGGGTTGCTGCCCCAGAATTGGTAATTTTATGGAAATTTTGCCGTTTTTGATTATTATCTTGAATATTATTATAGATAGAGGTAAACTGTAAAAAGCAATAATGTTCAGCAAAGTAAGATCTACAAATAAGTGAACATGACTAAAATGGTCAGTTGACCCCTTAAGGAGTTATTGCCCTTTATA
Source organism: Mytilus galloprovincialis (assembly GCF_965363235.1). Classification (NCBI taxonomy): domain Eukaryota; kingdom Metazoa; phylum Mollusca; class Bivalvia; order Mytilida; family Mytilidae; genus Mytilus; species Mytilus galloprovincialis. The sequence continues at coordinate 10,671,972 of NC_134847.1, read as the reverse complement.
GTCAATTTTTTGTAACTTTTTGTTATCTTGTACAAAAATCTTCTTCTCTGAAATTACTGAGACAAATTTAACCAAACTGGTCCACAATCATCATTAGGGTATGTAGTTTTAAAAATTGTCTGATGACCCTGCCTTTGAACCAAGATGGCCGACATGGCTAAAAATAGTACATAGGGTAAAATGCAGTTTTTGGCTAAAATCTCAGAAACCAAACATTTAAAGCAAATTTGAAGAAGATTAATTTGTTCGTTAGGTCAAAGTCTATCTGCCCTGAAAATTTCAGACCAATCAGGCATCCCGTTGTTGGGTTGCTGCCCCAGACTTGGTAATTTTCAGAAAGTTTTGCAGCTTTTGGTTATTATATATATAGATAAACTGTAAACAGCAATAATGTGCAGCAAAGTAAGACCTACAAATAAGTCAACATGATCAAAATGGTCAGTTGACCTTTAAGGAGTTATTGCCCTTCATAGTCAATTTTAAACAATTTTCATAAATTTTGTAAATTTTTATTCGTTTATGATATGCACATAGACCAAGGTGAGCGACACAGGCTCTTTAAAGCCTCTAGTTTAATGTTTAACTTTTATGTCTGCTTGTTTTGTTCACACATCGTATTCAATATAATGGAATCCGATGCGTCTGTCATACAAATGGAGTATTAAATTACCTTTGATAAATATTTAACTTGCTATCAAACAAGGTTTAATCCACCGTTTTCTACACAAGAAAAGACCTATACCAAGTCAGGAATATGAGGATTATCCATCCGTTTAATGTTTTTGAGCTTTTGATTTTGCCATTTGGTCAGGGACTTTCTGTTTTGAGTTGTCCTCGGAGTTCTGTATTTTTGTCGACTTTGTACTTTTTGTTAAAATTGACAAAAAGTCGACAAGCAGTCATATTTCTAGGTTTTAAATTCCTCTCACGATTCATGTTCGATCTTTCTTGTTCCAAAATGAAAGCTATACTTTTGGATGTACACCTCCGAGGAACGAAACATTTCTTGAATTAAACTTTTTTTTTACCTGATTCTTGGGAAAAGAATGACATGATTGGTAATCAAATTTTAAATTATAGCATTTTTCAAATTTATTAATATTTTCCACTTATACCACATCTATTACCTCAGGTGCACTCGATTCAAATCATCAAAGACAAGGAGAGTGAGTTTTCTACCGATGGTCAGTAGTTTTCAATGGGCTTCCTCCGCTAATAAAAACTTATCGTCACGAATATAACAATCGTTAAAAACCAATCAAGCTGCTATGAAATCACTCAATCAATTAATCGTTTATTAACTCATAATTCAAAATTACACGAATAAAACGTTCCTTACAGGTAACAAATATTTGAATATTCTTACGACTAATGGTAAATATGAACTGAGAGTAGATCTAACGGACACTAACAACAAGATGATGTATGCTGTATACAAGACATTTAGTGTCGGTGGCGAGAGTTCGCAGTACAAGCACACCAGTGAGGGATATAGTGGAACTGCAGGTAAGTTTGTTTGTAACGTCGTAACATACATGACTTGATAAATGCGTTTTAAATTTAAATGTTCATATTTTAGAACTACTAGAAGAGTAGAATGAGAAGTCAGACAAAAACAGAATTATCAAGGATGTTCGCTTCTCTCCATTTTGCATTTGTGTCAGAAATTCGGAATCCTCTGGTTTCATTTATATGATTTATGTGTAGTGCTAATATATATTGTTCTTGCTTTCCAAATATTTATTCTCATAATAAATTTTTAAATAGTTTATCAAGCCTTTTTTAAATGATTCTATAAAATGTTTGTCATTTTGTTTATAGTGTTCTACAGAAAAAAGTGCTAGTATCAAATTAATTTTAAAGGAAAAATCACTTAATTTTTAAGTCTAATGACATTACGATTCGATTAGAATTTAGTGGCCTGTTGCATTCGATGCTCGAACTTTAAATATTTGCAGTAAATGAGAAAACTTGAAGAAAGGATATTTTGTAAAAATGGATAAACCTAGTTCTACATCTAGCTGCATGTTTCACTTGTATGCAAGTTGCATAAATTTCATAAAATTGAACAAAACTCAAAGACACAATAGGTAAAAGTCAGTGTCATTAAAAGGAATAGAGCAGTCACCATAGTTTAACAATTATCGAAATAATATATGCATATATAAATAACCAAGACAACAGGGCTATTTAATAGTATAACAATCCCTGATAACATACAAAGAGAAAAAAAATAAAACATACTACGAAACATATTCAAAAACCCATAACACTATAAACTAACTGGGGGGATGTATAAATACCGAGCCGCGTCAAAGAGTATTCATCAAAATACATATAAAAAAGAAACAGAGGTGAAAGTTAACCGCAAACAGATAATTAAACTAATAAATTTAAAGAGTATGACAAAGCCATAGTCCGAAACGAAAAACGTCGATAAGACATACATTAGTTAATAAAGGTTCAAACCATAACCAGGATCGAGTACCACAAACTCCACATAAAACTTCCGTTGTGTAAGTATGATGCGTAAATAAAATCGAATGAGCGGTATAAACGGCCGTGTAGGTTACAAATAAGGGGTTTTATGGTGTTAATTGTCCTTTAATTGCTGAATTTATAACTCTTACAATTTTAAATCAAAAGTTACCCACATTTAAAAAAAATAAAGTTATGGACAGTCTGCTTAGTTTCGATCAAAAAGTTACGGACGTCTTATGCTTTTTTTTAAAGTTAGCCTTGCGCTTTAGTGAACTCTAAATTAACAAACTTATGGTAATTGTTAGTGATTTCTCTATTCAAGAATCCTATAAATATTTACATTCTGCATGAAAGACGTTGCAAAAGGTAGATTTTGTATCAATTGAATATCAACAAGTTAATAGTCCGCCATCTTGGGCTGTGGGTAACTTAAGTTACCCACAGCTGTTTAAGCACAGTGAGTGTTAAACGTATTAAAATTCTAGAGCGAATAATGTCCTGCCAAATTTCCAATGTCTTATTATGAAAACAAGGACACGCAACTGTAATTTTTTTCTGCACTATCAATTTTATTATTTATATACTATCAATTTATAACATTCTTTTAAAAAGCGTGTTAGTTTGAAACAGAGTACCAAACATTCGTAACTATGAAATTATTCGGGTAAACTGATTCGTCTTTTGTTCGAATGATTAAAGAACGGGTATATATACAATATGAACATATAATCTCTCCTTAAAATTCATTTTATTGTATAGCAATATAATATTTCCCACAGAACGTAACCAAAAGTTAGCGTGCAATAAATTCTAATATTGCACTAGTGCAATAAATCTTCAAAATTCATGACGTCATCAACGTTTAGATCTTAGTTTAAGCCAATTTTTACTTTCAAATATTATATTGCTATACAATAAAAGGGTTATTGCATGAATATTGGGGAATATTGTCCCTCGTAGAACATATATTGCACTCGCAAGCTCGTGCAATATAAAATTCTACTCGGGACAATATTCCCCAATATTCATGCAATAACCCTATAATATACACATGATATAAGGACGTTGTTAAAATAGTTAATTTAAAAAAATAGTATGTCGATAAAAGGTGTTGTCGTCTGAGCTGTTCTTTATACGACTCCTAAACAGTATTTCTAGAAAATCTCTGCTTTTGAAAAAAAACTTGTTATATTGTTAGTATATATAAAGAAGAAGATGTGGTATGTTTGCCAATGAGACAACTGTCCACAAGAGACCAAAATGACACATACATTGACATCTACAGTTTATGTCACCGTACGGCCTTCAACAATGAGCAAAGCCCATACCGCATAGTCAGCTATACTAGACAAACTAACCTTGTTGACCCCACCAAGTAGTTGGACAAATGCTATCGATAAGACGTTTTCACGCAGAAATCAACAAAATAACACTTTATGAATTTCATGCTTCCAAGGTGCGTTCTAGTTTTGCGTTCACCAGGTTTGCTGAAACTTTGGTATATTGTTTTATTGTTTGTTTAAAAAATTTTGGTTGTCATCCTGCGAAGCTTATGAGAACATTATCAATTTCTATGTAGTATTTGTCTGTATGTCGGTTTTTTTTTTGTCATTGCGTTATGAGTCTGTGATCGAATATTGGACTCTGTCGTTGGTATCATACGTCCTTTCTCATGTTTCTCTAAAAAAAATCACGAACAATACTGTCATTAGTAATACATTTTCAGAAATATCATTTGATAATTCCGCCTTACAAGCCTGTCGTTTTACATGTAGTACAGGTTTGACAATTTCTAGTTTCCTACTTTAGAGAAGAGACAAAAGGTTATCAATCCATCGTTTTTGCATGGCCAGTTCTACCTCAATAAAGCATATTCTATTCATGTTGAAAAATTATAGAATTAATGCTTTAGCAATTTTTACGATAATGATACTGTGAAATATTGTGTAACGATAACTCAACACTTAGTCTTTCAATAAAATATTAAAACATTGTGAGATAAGGAGTTTTAAAGTATCTGGTTTTTGTTTAGGGGATGCAATGAAGAGGAACAACGGTATGAAATTCAGTACAAAGGATCGTGATAATGATACATACAGCAGTAACTGTGCATCCGTTTGTGGCGCCTGGTGGTATTGGGCGTGTGGTTATTCAGAACTAAACGCCAACATGAAAAAAAATAAACTAAGATGGCAAACTCATAATAAAATCAAGGCAACCATGATGATAAGGAAGCTAATGTAAAGAAAACTTGCATAGAACGAAACAGTCAATTTGATACATGTGTATCATTCTTTAAAGAGTAGTATTGTTCATCGATAATTCTCAATAAACATATTGTGTATTGTCCTATATCTTTCTTGTTTCAAATTGTGCATTGAATTGCAAAATGGTAAGAAAATACCGTACGAAGAATGTAGATAAAGAAACATAGAATAAGGATAACCATGGTGTTTACTAGGAACTTGGCAAATGGCTATCGTGTTTACTATATAGATGCAACATGCATAAAACTAAACCTTGTAATTGATTTAAGGTGGTACCCAACACACCCACTAAAATTAATTTGGCTCGTTTAATTTTCATAAAATTTTGTCAAATTATTTACTTTAACCCTTTAACAAAAATATAAAAAAATCAAAAATTTTGAACCAACCGTTTTATCAGAAAAATTACACTGGTTATATAGCAGCTTGACACACACCAATTTTGATCATTGAGAAGCTTAATATTCCCTTTACAACACAACGTAATTAAAACGTTTAGCTGATTTTACAGAGTTATCTCCCTGTAGTGTTAGGTACCACCTTAATGAATGAAATATGTATTTGTTTGTTATTTTTCTTAATCAAATAGACAATAACCTACACGTTAAGGAGTATTCATAATCTAACTTCACATCGATGTTATCCATTTTTCATATGCAAACTAGAAATTACACACAGAGACCTCCAAAAGATCAAAAATAAAATAAAGGCTGCCACAGAGAGGCTGTGAGATATGATTCAGGTCTTATTTTACACATTCCAATTTACAATAGTAATAGCGAAAAGGTGTATTTAAAAGCACTTCAATACTAGCTTATTTAAGAATTCTAAGTGAAGCAAATGTCTCTTATATCACTTTTTCAATGATAAAAATCTGAGTAGATATGAACGTATATCTATATTTCCAAATGAAAACTTTAGTTAAAGATATAAAAACACAGACATTTGTGACTTATTAAAACACTTCCCTCATGTTTAAATGTTTCATTTATGTACCTAAAATTTAGAAACAAAGTTCTATTGGTATGATAGTCTGGCAAATTAGTATTTATATTTCACAAGTTAATTTGCATTTTACACCAAAAAGAGAATTTAGATATATCTTTCCGCAAATATAAGGTCACAGATACAAATTAAATAAAAGGCTTCCGGTCTATAAACTCGACATCTATCTTCAAAATTTCTTTTGTTATTAGACATCGATATTACCTCAATGAAAAATATATCGAAATCCCCGCCGACGGAGTCCAATACAAAAAATGTGTGTTGATTTTTTATTTAAACATTATATTATGATATAGACTGTTTCATACGAGTACTTGATGCTTGTATTGACAGTTTAAAAGGATTTTTTATACCAAGCCCAATCCCACCTTAAGTTGAAAATAATTGTAACAAACCTACGAAAAAAATGCAATATCTATTAACATCTGGCATATAAGCTACAGTTTTTTCAATTTCCGGATGTTAAGACATCAAGCACCCTAGACAAAAATAATACGACAAAATAGGAAACCGTTCCATTTCAGTCTTGTAACTCTTCAGATGTTTCGGTTCGCACACGTACATCATTGGCTTTCAAAATGTTTGCTTTGGGCTTTCTGATGAAGGTGTATCATTAAAAGCGCATCAGATGCATTACAATCATAATGTTTTATTTTCATATTTACCTGGTGCAGTGTAAACAGATTCTCTAATGTTATTATCAAGGAATAATAAACACTAATTGGGGATAAACAATGATTTTGAACTCTTCATCCAATACAATTAACTAAAGCATTGAACAAAATACTACCTGATAAGAATCATAAGTATGAATTACTATTCCTGCGTAGTGATTGCTTGACCTTTGTTGAGTTAGAATCATTCGGGAAAACGCGTAATTGGACATTGTTGTGACGTGATGATATTAGCTTTGTAGTTGAAATTTTTACGGGCAGGGGCACGCGTTGGAAGATCAGGTAGGGTTATCCAAATGATATTGAATTTTGTTAAACATAAACATGTATGTCTATTTACATCATTCCATGTTTGTTAACAAATCACAAATGTATCAGATCCGTTATGAATAGGTAGTTTCTCGACAGAACAGGCTTAGCGTATATTTTGACAGAAAGGAGAGAGTTTGAATGGCAAATGATATAGGGATTCTTTGTATGTTTTTGACAATAAATAAGTGATTTTCCCATACCTCAAATGATGCCAAAGATTTGTTTAACGCATTGTTTGTAAATAGCGATTACTATAAACAAGTGCGACCGGTTTTTGATCAAACTGATGTTGTTCTCGAAACATTCCCAATGCAACTAACTAGCATTTATGAAATTGATGAGGTATCAAAGAAATTAGTCGTTTCAGGTTTCCTAGACATCTGCTGGGTCGATGAGTCTGTTCCTGCTGTTAGAAAGTTTGGCAATCATTCCACATATCATTATCTTTAAATGAAGTACCATAAGGTAAATAGTCTTAGCACAAGAAGGTATTATATATGTGGAATCAGTACAGCACTTACGAACAAAAGTTTGAAAGGTTTGATGCTTAGGAATAAATGTATTACTTCATAATGCTAATCAAATGTTTATTTTTTTTTTATTTGCTGGTATTTTTAAATATGCATTCTTGTATTCATTCAACTTAAAAATGGAAACCGAAATTACTGGCGATTTGTTAGTTTACAACTGTCAGTTGGAGAAATAACGTACTAGATACTTTTCACATACATAAAGCAGCAGGTCCAGTGTCAGGGAAAGAAAAGAAACAGTTAAGCTAATAATGTAATATAATTTATTTAGTAAATATTAAGGGAGTTCGCTTCTCAGTTTCAAAGTAATTAACTTTTCAAAACACTGGTTTATATAGATAGGGGATTAATAAAGGAATCCAAAGAGCAAAAAAAAAAATATACAGGTCACCGTGCTTGTTTTCGAGATATCAGCCATTGAAATTTTGGCAGGAAAATATTCTCTCTGGACTTTTCATAGCTTTATCATTGACAAGTTGAAGTTCTGAAGAACTGTTAAAAACTAATTAAAATTTTATAAGACTTTTACAGATGGCTTATCATTATATATGTAAAAGATTTACAAAAAGAAAAATGGGGGTCACCGGGCAAATTTTTTCAAGGCATTCAAATGGATAAAACCAGAGAATTCCGAAAATCTGACAAAAAATCTTAAAATGACAAGCCAGCTTCCTTAATTCATAAAACACAATAACTGTATGATACAACAAATAAGTTTAAAGAAATTTGTAAAAATATCATTTTGCCTATATATTTGTAGAAAAAAAATTCATCAAGTATATATGAAATAATATATAATTAAAATCAAACCTAAATTAATCTATCTGAAACCAGAAGCCGTTGTATACATATATACAATGGTTATCTTCGGCTATATATTTAAACCATGTAAAGAAAACATCTCGCTTATTGAAGAAAATTTTGCACTCATGCGGACATTCTATTAAAACAGGATACTTATTATCATACCTGACAATTTTCTTTTCTTTTTATAATAAAATACATATTAAATAAAATAAAGATCAAGAACTAAATAAAACAAGAGTATTCACGCTGAAATGTCTCGCCTTCTTTACTAATCATTGATATTATGTTGATAGTCCTAAATATAAACTGTCACATAAACTTAACATTAATAAAAAAAATAAACATTGAGCAATGAACCATTTGAAAATGAGGTCAAGGTAAGATGAATGATGCCACAGACATGCACAGCTTACAATTCTTTCATTCCACAAATATAGTTGACCTTGTAGTTGCTTGTAGTTTTAAAAAAACAGACCAAAACACAAAAAGATTACACTGAGCAATGCACCTTGAATAGGAGGTCAAGGTCAAATAAAACCTGCTGGGCTGACATATCATCTGCGCTAGCCAAGGGTTACGATCTACTCCTCACCCTTGGCAGATTGAGCCAACATTTGTGATGTCAATGTTGCGCCATCTATCGGGAGATTAAAGTCACGTCCATTCCGAATACATTATTCTTGACCAATGGTAGCACTTGAACTCTTCAATTTAGAGGTAAAAACACGTAGCGTCTAGATTCTACCCACTTGGTAAAGCCGGAATCGAAAAAATACGTCAGCATTCATGCATTTGTGCATGAAACACACACAGGAATTTCTATTAGTTGAATAAAAACATTCAAGTTGTCACTAAATATAGTCGTATGTTTAGTGATGTAAAGACTTGTTGCACAATAAACACGTGGCAATTGTTTACCAACACTTTCTACATTTACACGTGGTCATGTTATAGCCGCTTTTGGATTGGATGCAGCGAGTTTCTACTGCAACAAATAAAAATCCTTACCTTGTGTCTCCGAAATATTATCTCAATCCGCCAAGGGTGAAGAGAGCGGGAGAGGATCGTAACCCTTGGCTAGCGATAATGTGACATATATACACATGGAAAGATGTATTGCAACACCAAATTGAAATTGGAATTAAAAAAACACTTTTTATTTTTTTGTGATATAATTTGGTAAAATGGAACTACTTTTTAAAAACATTATTTAAGTATCACCTGAGTTTAATCAATAAATATCGACTCGATAAGTTTTTATCTGCACATGCAGCTACTGTACCCGTAAACAGCAAAACAGATGTTTTCATCCTCATTGTTTTTAACTTTTTAAATAACCAAGTTTTTAAAGTTATGTGATTGACACCTTGTAATGGGTCCTCGACAACTCTAAACTGCAGCAAGATGACAGATTATCAGCATGAGAGAAGCAGGGATGTCGCTGTAACAACTGCACGTATTGTTGGTCATCACCATTCCACTATAAGTCGTTTTGAGAATAAAAATAAGGCACTAAACGATGTTAAAGACCTTCCGAGATAAAGAAGACCCCCTATACCATTTGCTAGGGAAAATCAAGCATAATGAAGGTTGGTCAGAAGGAAACCCATTGCATACAACACAATCCTACAAAGAGAGTGGTGGGCATACAGGAGCCTTTTAACAAGAACTGTTCGAGATCGACTCATCGCTACTGGTTATCGTGCGATAAGACCATTTCGGAGACCTTTGCTTACGAACAGACACACAGTTTTTTGTATCCAATGTAGTGCAGAGCTCGCTAAAGTTGAAAATAAGCATCGTGGAGGAAGATCCATTGTTCCAATGGAATTCGGTTCATCTTCCTTGGACGGATCGTAGCCTGGATTTGAACAATACCGAGCATATATGGGACACTATTGGGCGGAAAGTGCGCGAAAGGACACCCCAGTTCAAACACATCATGAAGTAAACAATGCCCTTCATCAGAAATGGTTGCAGCTACCTTAGCAACAAATTAGTCGATTTTTGGCATGAATCAGAAGACGTTTAGATGCGGTTATCCGTTTGAATGGAGGCTGCGCACAAAGTACTTATGCTTTGGCGTATAACGATCAACCATGATGTGAACAGTCATTTGAAGATTAATTTTGAAATGTCTGACATTGTAAAGTTCGACTATAGTAAAAGTTGTAAAATGCATTTTTTTGTACAAAAAACACTTCATTTTGTAATAAAAATTGTGGTTATATAAATCATCTTTTTCAAACATTTTTTGATTGTTTCAATGCCAATGTTATCATAAACTATGTTTCAATAATATTATACAAATATTTTATTATATTTCATCCAAAAAAAGAGGCTGATTTTTCAAGTTTTAAAAAATCAAGGTGTTGCAATACTTTTTTCCATGTGTATAGATCATAAAATATTTCCATACATCAAATATAGTTGACCTATTGCATATAGTATTAGAAAAAAATACCAAAACTCAAAAACTTAACTTTGACCACTGAACCATAAAAATGAGGTCAAGGTCAGATAACACCTGCAAGCTAGACATGTACACCTTACAATCATTCCATACATCAAATATAGTAGACCTATTGCATACAGTATGAGAAAAACAGACCAAAACACAAAAACTTAAGTATTACCACTGAACCATGAAAATGAGGTCAATGTCAGATGACATCTGCCAGTTGGACATGTACACCTTACAGTCCTTCCATACACCGAATATACAAGACCTATTGCTTACAGTATCTGAGATACGAACTTGACCACCAAAACTTAACCTTATTCACTGATCCATGAAATGAGGTCGAGGTCAAGTGAAAACTGTCTGACGACATGAGGACCTTGCAAGGTACGCACATACCAAATATAGGTATCCTATTACCTATAATAAGAGAGAATTGAACATTACAAAAAATCTTACTTTTTTTTCAGGTAGTCACTGAACCATGAAAATGAGGTCAAGGACATTGAACATGTGACTGACGGAAACTTCGTAACATGAGGCATCTATATACAAAGTATGAAGCATCCATGTCTTCCACTTTCTAAAATATAAAGCTTTTTTAAAGAAGTTAGCTGCGGCCGCCGCCAGATCACTATCCCTATGTCGAGCTTTCTGCTTGCAGGCTCAACAATAAAAACACTATCTCGCCAAATAAACAACAAAAACAACAAAACAAAAAGATATTTATTTTCCTAAATTGCAATAACTAAAACAGTTCAATGCAAGTTTCAAATATAATGAAATAAAACTAGAGGCTCCAAGGAAACTGTGTCACTCACCAGATAATTTTGTTAACAATTGATGCATGAAATATTGCAAAGATTATACTTTTGCTTAAGTTTCAGAGATAAAAACCTAAAACTGCATTTTATCCCAATGATCTATTTTCAGCCAGTTCAGCCATGTTGGTTAGCAGGCAGGGTCTTTTGACACATTTTTTTTTTTATCTAAACACTAATGACAATTGTGGCCAAGTTTGGTTAAATTTGGCCTAGCAGTTTCAGAGAAGATTTTTGTAAAAATTTACAAAATGTACAAAAAAAAGTTCAATATTGCCTATAAAAAAAAAGGCAATTGACAATTTTTGAAGTCTGACTTATTTGTAGATCTTACTTTGCTGTACATTATTGCTTTTTACAATTTATATCTATCTGTAATAATATTGAAGATTATAAGCAAAAACTGCAAACAAATTTTAAAAATACAAATTCAGTGGCAGCAACCCGACTAAATACCCTAATGATGATTGTGGCCAAGTTTGGTTAAATTTGGCCTAGCAGTTTCAGAGAAGATTTTTGTAAAAGGTAAAATCACAGAAGTTTCAGGGGAGAAGATTTTTGTTAAAGTTAATGGAGAACTGATGACAGACATCTAACAACGACAGAGGCTAAGTGATGAGAAAAGTTCACATAGCTCATTGAGGTGTCACACCACCAATTTCTCCCTCCAATTTAGAACATATGTGAAAGTAGGCCTACTCGGACAAAAAATAGTGCATTTGATGTCATTGTTTACCTAAACTTACCAACAAATTGGCAGAAATGAAACTTTTGGTGAAAGAGAAATATATTAAGACCATTTTGAGCTAAAATTTACTTGTTTATGAGTTTGCATTCAAAATTGAGGACTAATGCACTCCATAGTATACTAAATTAAGATTTCCAGAAAATTAGGGATTATTTTTAGTGGTACCTCTATTCGAAAGATTTTTTCTTTTTTATATGATTTTAAACATCTGTTGAAAATTGGCATGTAGAAAGCTGATACATGTACAATTCAGGATATACCTGGTTTCTATGAAGTTAAACTTAAGGTAAAATATTTAGAAAGCTGTGAAAATTGCAAAATTTGGTTGAACAGATAGGGACTTTTAATTGGTGGTATGACACCTTGAGCCAGGGGATCTAAAAAGTACCTGAAAATGTAAAAATATTCTTTAATGAAATTTACTTTTTATAGTCATCAATGTAAAATCCTGATGTTTGAAGCAGGAGTAATTTTGTATATAACAACAATATTAAAGATAAAACAGTATATAATATTTCCTGAGTATGGTACTATAATATACAGTATATAAATAAACATTAATGAATTAAACCATCAATAAAAACAACAAACCTGGATAAGTAATATGATCACAGTAATTATGGTATATTCACCAACACAAACAAATTCATTTCAGCAATAGAATAAGGAAAATTGATAGAACAATTCCAATGTTGGTTCAAAATTAATATAAAGTAAATAAATATAAAACTGTTTGTATCAAAAGAACATAACACACAGTAAAATCATACAATCACCAGAGCAGTTGGGATTAAATTTACCATGTTTAAGGTGGTACCGAACACTACAGAGAGATAACTCTGTAAAATCAGCAGAACTTTTTAATGACGTTGTGTTCATATGGGAATATTAAGCTTCTCAATGATCAAAATAAGTGTTTGTCAAACTGCTATATAACCAGTGTAATTTTTCTGATTAAACGGTTGGTTCAATTTTTTTGAAATTTTTATATTTTTGTCAAAGGGTCAAAGTAAATAATTTGTCAAAATTTTAAGAAAATTAAACGAGCCAAATTAATTTAAGTTAAAGTGTTAGGTACCACCTTAACTGGGTGTTTCAGCTTGATACAGGAACGGTGTGATATTGAAAAAGACGTTATGTATACAATAAAACACTCCATATAACTTTCCACTTAATCAAGAATAGCATATGACTTATTCAATAGCATAGCTGTATCAACTTAATACACTAATATAAGTAAAACAAAGAGCTCTGCTTGAGGGATTTTCTTGGTTGAGTTTGTGATACTGTGGATTAATTAATATTCATTGGATACCAATTTTTGTGGGTTTTGTTGGTACAGGTGAACCACAAATTCTAATGTTCGACGAATAACATATTTTCAATAGGCTTTGTATGCAGAGATTAGCAAAACAGTGAAATCAAATATCCAAGAATATGCAAGTTTTCAGCAATCCACCGAGTTTGATAACCACGAAAATAAATGAATCCACAGTATTGAAAAAGTCATGTCATTTTTTATGTACGTTTTTCACACTACTTCATGTAACAGTGACTGACATTGATGACATGACGTCATAGAAGTAAAGGTTAGATAAAGCCATTTAAACTGTGACTGATGGCTGATACATCATGATTGTCATTAATTATATAACATATACAATTTACATACTAATAAGTGTATAATAATAAATATAAATATAAGAATTTATTAACAATTCAATAAAATCCATTAACGTTTTCGTATAAATAAAAAATAAAATTATTTGAGGTTTACAGGTAGTAATAACAGACATTCAACTAGTAAAGATATTGTGGTTCAAGTATTTTTTAACTTCAGATAAATATTTTTGAAAGGCCAACAAAAAATATATACTGGTAGCTTCTTACTGACTTAAGCTTTGTATGATTTGTTTTTCCTAAACAAAAATACAACAGTAACCTTAATACTAAATTGTAAAAAAGATTAGAATTATTCAATTTGAGCTTTTTAAAAATATATTAAAAACTATAATATAAAATAGGAGATGTGGTATGATAACCTCAGCTTTGTCACTATCATTATTTGTTCTGGTATAATAAGTATCTAAATAGAAATAATAACAAGAATCACAATAAATTTCTTTTAATCTCATAATCTAAAAATTGAGGTAGAATTTACGTTTAAATTATTCAAAAGAACATCTTTGGTGGGGTTTTTTTTTTCATGTGAGGTAGTAATTACAAGCAATGAACCTTCTTAGAGGTAGATATATATTGAAATACGATATACAAAAACTAAACAAATGATAAATCTCAGATTTTCTTACAAATCTATTAATGCCCAAATGGTGTAATTTAAAAAAGTTAAATGTGCCTGACATCATGACAAAAACATGATATAATATCTGCATTTTCAACATAATAAATAATGTGTCCTACAATTCAATGTAAAACATAAAATTTAATAAACAAGAAAGTAGAACCTGAATCCAAGATCTACTTTTTAAAATATATAAATCTAATTTATTTATAACATAAACTGTTATCACAGAGATATGTCTCGCCTTTTTGTAATTTTGATTATGCAAATGTTGAAATCCAAATAGCAATACTCTAACATCTTACAAAAGTTATGCAAATATTCAAAGTCAATGAACCATGACTGAGTTATATGGCTGAACAATCTCCATGTAAATGAAATGTGCCAATGCTAAAACAACTGCATACCAAATACCATTGACTTACATTTATTATAAGTCGTGCCCAAATCTAAATACAAACATTAGCTTATAAACTATGTAAAAGTTCAAAAGTCAATGAACCATGAAGAGGGGGTGGGGCTATACAATCTCCATGGAAACAACACTTGCAAGTGCCAATAAATTTGAATACCAAATATCATTGACTTAACATAAGCAGTTCATCTTAAACTGATCTAATCACAAACTAATACATGTAAATTAAGATAAGTTTCAAAGTCATTAGACTGTAACTGAGGGGCAAGGCCAAATATTCTCCATGGAAATGAGATGTGCCAAAGCTTATACTACTGAATACCAATTAGCATTGGCCTACCACTAATGGTTCCCCTTGAACTGACCTAATCACAAACTAATACAAAAGTCAAAAATTTTCAAAGTCAATAGACCATGACTAAGGGGGACGGAGCAATATATCTCCATGGAGACCAGATATGCCAATGCTTATACATCTGCATACCAAATATCATTGACCTACCACTTGTGGTTGCCCATAAACTTACCTAATCACAAACTAATACATGTAAAATAAGCAAAAGTTTCGAAGTCAATAGACCATGACTGAGGGGCAAGGCCAAATAATCTCCATGGAAATGTGATGTGCCAATGCTTATACAAATGCATACCAAATATGATTGACATACCACTTGCCGTACACCATAAACTACTCCTAAACAGCATACCTATGTCTCGCTTTTTGAATCCTTCAAGGCAAGACAACAACACCATTAACTACATGCAATACACATGTAAACATTCTTTGGGAATCTTTTCTGGTTTCCTTCTGCTTGGTTTGGGCTCTAAATAGAAGTAATCAAGAACAGGTATCAGTATAATGAGTAATCCAGCCAGTATGATACATCCACCACCAATATAGAAAGCAATCTCTATACTTCCTGTCTGTTCAAATACCCAACCTGTAATGAAGAAAGGTATAATTAACATTTTGGTGTCTATCCCGTATGAGTTTTACTCATTGTTGAAGGAGAGTATATATATACCATATGGCGACCTTTTGCTGCTAACATCTTCATTTTTTTCCGTGGTGGATAGTTGTCTCATTGGCAATCATAAATATCTTCTTATAATACTGATTTATTTAGAATGATTAAATTCAAGCTTTTTTAAAGAGTATTTTCACAATTAACATGATTAATAATGTTTGGCATTATTTTTGTGTAAGATTTAATTTTGCATTTCCATAGTAGAAAACTAACTAGAATATATATCGTCGCTAATACATATTGTAAAACTTGCACCTTTCTTATTTAACTACATCAAGTAAATGTGAAAATCTTGAAATTATATCGCCATGAAGTGTGTGAAAAGGTTAATGCTATACAGAGTATCTGCAAAACTACATGTAAGTTGGTTGACAGTATATATATGAATGCACTTGTTTAGAGGTATGATTATGCAGTAACTTTTCAGCACACTTTAATTATCTTGAAGTTTATCTTTTTTGTTTATAGTCATACAGCAATGTACAGTGGAAAGGTATAAAAGGTAGTATACCAGGTTCTTGTTTATTAGATTGATTTTGTTTACACAGTTCTCTCCGATTTTGCAATGTCTATTAGAGTGTTTTGTATTTCATTAATATTAGTCATGTTAGTTTTTCAATTATGTTTTTTTTGCCTCTTACATTTTCTTAATTAAAGTTTTAATGATTGATTGATTGATTGCTGTTTAACTCCACTTTCAGCTACTGAAACCACCGGGTCACCAAGGCCCCTAATAAGTGCTGATGGAACCAGTGAAAAACATATTTTCTGTTTATAATATAAATATAACATGTAGACTACTGCTATTGCTATTAAGAATTTAATACCTATAAGTGGAGGTGCTGCTATACTTCCAATGCCATTGGCAAGCATCACATATCCCATACCAGTACCAAGAGCATCTGGTCCAACAATTGCTGCTACTGCAACAATTAACAACCCCATTATAATGTTAGCCATCACAGAGAAGGCAACATAAATTATGGCCAGTGCGCCAAAGCTATGGAACGCTGTAATCGGAAATAAAAGACAAAAGCTGCCTGTCAGAACTGTGATGACAATATAAACAATGTCTAAACGTAGTTTGGGGATATTTCCTACAATTCCTCCTAAGATGCTTCCAAAAAATGCACCAAAACCACCAATGCTAAATATTGAAGCTGAGGACTGTTCAGTTAATCCAATGGTCAGAAAGTACTGAGGTCCAAACAGAAGTATTATCACGATACCCATGTTCCATAAAATATTGTTTGCAAAGAAAATAATGAATGCATAATTAAATAATATAGAACATGTGCTTTTCTTTGTCATAGCAAGTTGTTCCACTTCGTTCAAGCTATTTCTGGGTGTATCACATTTCTTACAAGTCTCAAACTCCATGCTGCCTTTTGTCTCTTCCTTAAGTAATCTTGTTGGACTGCCAGGAATTACTATTTCAGTATGCGTTCCATCTTGTACTTCATTTGCTTCATCCTCTAAAATCTCAGTGTTTGTTTGATGCGGTTGTTCCTGTAATTGAACGTTTTCTAATGCAACACCTTCATTTGAATTAATATTTGTTTTGAATTCTGATTTTTTTCCTTCCTCTTTAATCTCATCCTCTAAGCTCATTTTTCTAGCATAGGACAATAATTGAACAGAAGATGACTTCGTATAAAGCTTTTCTGAATCATTTACATGTAGTTCAGATTCTGTTTCTTCTGGCTCCTTTTCAAGACTTTCGACTTCAATTTCTCTGTCTTGCGCTGCTTTTTCATACTTCTGTTTAAGGCTTTCTGGAACTGGTCGGAGCAAACTGGCAAAAATAAAATTCTGCATACTGATTCCACATACAATATAGAAAGATCCTCTCCATCCATATTTGTCGACTAAAAAATTTACCAATATTGGAAAAATGATTGCTCCTACTCCAGAACCACTAGTAGCTAGTCCTGTGGCTAAACTACGTTTTGTGTCATAGTACAATCCTGATAACACATGAGAGGGTACATAAACCAAGCAAAATCCTAGACCTAAAATAATAAGCAAAAATTATAAAACAAAATGACAAAATAACAATTGATATTTAATAAGTGACATTTATAGACACCGTTTTTTGTATAACATAGTGTAAGCACAGACATTTTTCTTCAAGTGCAGTGTAAATCTACAACTTTTCCCTCTATAATTAAAGTCTATAAAAAATATAGAACATGAAAAAATCTGTCAAATGGACAGCAAATTGCTAAAATAACCTATGTTTGACAACAATTTTGGAAAGGAATATGACATTTTAAATGCAATAAATGGATGAAACATTAACATTAGGAAATATTCATCTGGTTCCAATGAAGCCACAAACTTATTTTGCTGAAACTCAAAATGATTTAAAGTATGCTCTCAAGTAACATGAACCAAACGTGAAACCCAATATATAATAAATATGTCTTAAATTAACAATTTAAGGTTCTGGGTTAAACTGTATTTCATAGAAGAATCCCCTCAACATTTTCTTTAAAATCTGAAGCAAGATTGCAACATTTCATTTTGGTATTATGCATTTAGTATTAGAAACCTTAGTTTGTAAATACCAGAGAAATAAGCCAAAGCAAGACCATAAAAAAAAATGTTTTAAAGATACATGTACTGCTGGGAATAAATGATAAGTGCTTCAATTTTTTTTAATTTGATTAATTTATTGTTCATTGTTGTTGATGTTTTACTTTAAACCCAGGTTTTTTTTAAGAAACAAAAAAAACAAAAATAAATCATGTGTAAATATGTTTCTGTATGGAAGTACAAATGTAATACAATTGTAGTATCTAATGGGAGATAACCCTTTTTTACATCAAAATTTCATTGTATAACAAGAAACAGTTATATTACAAATTTGTTTAATACTACATTTTATCATGTTTATATCATATTACAGTTTTTAGTAATTGCCTGAACCGGCAGAATTGTTAGTCTAAAATAACATACAAACAATATGTAGTCAATGCTTTCACCTTCTTTCTAAAGAAATAAGTCTTTTAAGCCATGAATTTCTGAACTTATAAATGAAAAATGAATGTAATGTGATTCATTCATTCATTTACAAGGGATACATCCAATTTCTTCGATTGCAGAAAAACAGTTTTACATGGATACTTGATTTGGTTGTCCGTGACAGAGTCTGCATACAAACCTATACATAATGTGTACTTCTAATAATATATAATTTAATTTTGGATGTAACGTGTCTTCTGATTGGCTGACGTTATTTTGTTATCAGTCCATAGACATAATTAAGTCATGTGACCGTGACGTCATCAACATTTTTTCATGGTTTTCTACCGTTTAAAATGGAATTTAGAATTAAATTATAAGAAATGACTGTAATATTTTTTTCTGTCTATTCGAAATAACATAAAAAATGTGGTGCACACTGTTAAATAACCTGCTACGCGCGTTATTCAGTGTGCACCAAATTTTTATGTTATTTCTTCATAGACAGAAAAAATATTACAGTCATTCCTTAAATAAATTTGTGGCTCACATATACTTATGAAACCCACATAAATAGTTTTTTCCATAAATGAAAAAGAATCCACATAACATGGCTACAGTAAAGACATTTTTAATCTTACCACTGAGAACCCCATAAAATCCATACATGTATATGATGTTAGGAGCAAATGGCAAGCCAATCAGACCAATACAACTAAGGGTGGCTCCAATCAGTGCCACCTTTCTGTGGCTCATATGGTTCATCAGAATTGTGGCAATAGGACCTGAAAAACACCATAGAAAAATATATACATTCTGTACATTTGTAGATTTTCAGGTTTTCTACACATTAAAATCTTTAAATATCACATGCAAAAGGTGGGTGAGTGTAGCACAGGGAAAAAGTAAAAAGCTTAATACTGTGTGGACCAGCTGATGTTTTATGATATCTTTAAGCAGGTAACCAAATAAATCCTTTTATCATGCTATTTATGCCCTTTCATTGACAACTTAATATTTGCTAATTAAATTTGGTGTTTCCTAACATACAATGTATTACAAGAAGGGCCAAAGATACATGAGGGATATTCAAACTTATTAAAGTCTAGAAGAAACTGACAACACCATTGCTAAAAAAATAGAACAACAGACAAACAATAGTAAAGTTGCTCCTCAGACATAATGTGATATCCTTCCAAGTTCTGCTCATGTCTCAAAGCCATAATACGAGCGACTGAGTACAATGATAAAAGAGAAGGGAAGGAAGTTGAATGAAATAACATGTGTATATAGATTTTCTCGTTTTCAAAGGTTTTACACTAGACGTTTTTGGGGCTCTTTATAGCTTGCTGTTTGGTGTGAGCAAAGGCTCCATGTTGAAGTGTTCAAGACCCTACTTTGACCTATAACAGTTTACTTTTACAAATATTGACTTGGACGGAGAGTTGTCTCATTGGCACTCATACCACATCTTCTTATATATAATTAGCTATTAGTATTATTATGTTTCTATCATCACAGCAAAACTTCATTAATATATGTAGCTGAGTTTAATTATACTTTAATTGATTTCGTATAGCTAAGAATTCATCTGACCTTAACATGTGTGATTCATATAAAGTAAAAGGAAGTTCTCAAAGGTGTTTTTCTTTGGTATTAACATCATAACATTTTTTGTATTTACATCAAATATATTTAACATTTATAACATTATTCAAATATATGCATAAGTAAGTCAACTGTAAGAATTGTATATACAATCTTCAAATTCCATTTTCATATGCATAACATTTTTTTATTTAAGAAAAATACAGGGAAAATGTCAAAACACATGACTAAAGCCTCATTCTGAGATTCTAGAAATTCTCTGTAAAATGTTGATGTCACCATAATAAAAGATTGACCTCACTTGCATTATAACTTAAATTTTTAATGCTGTGATATAATCAAAAATTTGATCAAGCACACATTTTAAGTATGAATATTCTGTAATTCTGTCATTTAAAATATACAAACGTTACTACATGTACATGTACAGAGTACATGCATAACTGAGTCAAGTTAATTGTATAGCTAACAAAATGTATCTTACCTGATCCCAGGAATACCCCAACATTGATTGATCCAATAAGAGAGATGGCTGCTGGACTGTCATCAAAGTAACGCAGGAAGAACATATTGTAGATACCAAAACTCTGAGCTGTTCCAAACGATGGTATCTGTATCATGAATGCAGAAAAAACAACCACAACTCCCCAAAATCCACCTTCCTTCTTCTCTAACCAAGAATACAGACCCATGACTGGTCATATGATCTCGTTAAAAATCGATTTTTTTAAATGGCAGTGTTCACTGAAAAATATAGGTAATACTTTGTCAAGATAAACAGTTTTTTAGGATAATTGTAAACCAACTTAATTTCAATCGCAATTTGTTTTCATGATCAAGACTTTACATAGCTAGTCATGATAGTAGAAGAATAATGCAAATATAAATTGTTGCTAATATGTAAAACTAGGTACTCTCCTTACTACATGTACTATACGGCATCAAGTAAATTAGAAAATCAAGAAATTAAATAGCCGCAAATAGGAAGGGTAAAACGTGTGTAAAGTATCCAAGAAAATAAGTTGGTTAACATAATATAGGGTTTTTTTCTCTCACTTTTCAATATTTTCCCCATCCTGATGTACAAATCTAAGTTACATGTATATATATATTTACAAACAGTTTCATTGTTGAGTTCCTTCACAGCTTGTTTAGATTCAAGGCAATGCAGAGTTTGAACCTTTTCTATTCATCACAATTTGCAAAAACAAACAGAAACCAAAAATTCAACAATTTTATGTTTATATAAAGGGGCATGCATAAATCATGAACAGTAAACATTGTATTAAAGGTGAATCTAGATCATTTTTTTTGGTGTTTGAATGGTTTTACCATGTGTTTACACCAGTAAATTTTGGGACCCTTTATACATGTTATACGTTTTGTAGCTTGCTGTTTGGTGTGAGCTAAGGCTCTGTGTTGAAATCCGTACTTTGACCTATAATGGTTTACATGTTGTAAAGGGGTCCATAATGGCAAATAATGAAAAATACAAATTATTGCAAGAAGGGGTGTAGGTGGTTTTGTAACCTGGTCATTTCATAACTAGTCGATTCCTAACTACAATGTAACTAATTAATTTTGTAATGGAAAAGTTTCATAACCTTATAACAATATATAATAATATATAAAGGTTATCATGGTTATGGAAATAATGTTAAATAAATATTTTTCAATCAAAAATAATAAAAAAACTTATTGATGTACATGATGTATATATATGAATGTAAACTAAAAGGTATCTGAGAATGTTAGGACCTGCTACATGTACATACATGTACAAGAACGCATATTCTGATTCTGGGATAAATATACTCAAAACCAGATGTCATGTAGTACATTGTTAAGGAGATGTGCTTTTATTTATGGACCAAATGCTGCTTCTGCTGCTCCAGCCAACTAAAACTTTTTTTCATGTACAATGATGTATATACCAGGGTTTAATTTTTCAGATAAAATTTATTACAATTACATTATTATTATTAGATGAGGGGCATAAAGGGGGAGTCATGGGATTAGCTGCACGGAAGAATGCAAAATAAAATTGACATTTAACGATGAAAGAACAATTAAAAATTTCTTGCATTTTGATCTTTTGGCCGATTTTACGAAACACAGTGAATAACAAACCTTTCCCCGCCTGCATGTGAAATAATAATGGCAAAACACATTGCACGAAAAATAACCCTAAACCACCCTTGTAGATGCACAGCTTGCATTGATTATTTTTAATTATAAATCCAAGAACAAAACTCAGGAGATTTATTTTTTGCTTCAATATATATAGACAAGGCCTCACGGTCATAAAACTTTCGAGCATGATTTTTGTACTCAGACTCGAAAATCAACCAATCAAATTGCTGGATTTCATGTTTCGAGCACGATTTTTGTGCTCCGAGCACTGAGCAAAGTTTTATGCCTTCAAGGCCAGGCCTTGCGGTCATAAAATTTTCGAGCACGAGTTTTGTACTCAGACTCAAGAAACAACCAATCAAAATGCTGGATTTCATGTTTCGAGCATGATTTTTGTGCTCCGAGCACTGAGCAAAGTTTTATGACTTCAACCCCAGGTTACAAAACCACTAGCATTCCCAAGAAGTCCACTGCCTTTCCAAAAAAAATACGTGCAATTTGGGTACTGTGACGTAATGTCCAAGAGGAAAGTAGTGATTCTCATGTACAAAAAAAAAACAGATTCATATTATATGATGATATAACCCGAGATTATTCAGATACATTACAAAAGGTAAACAAACTAAAAATATAATAATTACCAGATAACTGACCAAACACAAACGCTTGCCCTTGACCTTAAGCGCTTTTTGCATAGTAACTTAACCGTAGCTTCACTTTAACAATATTCAGCGGTCATGTTTTCTTTAAAAGCATTCGTAAATGCTAAGAATTCGAAATTTTACAGCCTACACCCCATATCAAAATCACACCAAAATCTAGGACGACATAATAAAGAACTAAACAAAAATCAATACCGTAAGATGCGTAATAATTCCGGAAAATGAATATTGTGAACCAATTACAAAATGAAAAAAGAAAATTTAAAATGCAGGATTATTTTATCCGATATAATGTGAAAAGATTGAAAGACTCGCCGAACAACTCGAGGTGAACATATGAAGCTATTCTATTAAAACGGTAGGTCAAATCCATTGAAACTTTCCCTGCCATGTGCCAATGTCACGTAGTATCTGTCATTAATGATTTTGGAAATGGTCTCTGTTACAAACAGTCTTTATATTAATATTTAATATTAAAAAATAAGACCATTTATTAATATTAAAAAATAAGACCATTTATTAATATTAAAAAATGATTTTTTAATATTAATAAATAGGATCTATTTTTTTTTATATTAAATATTATTTTTTTAATATTAATAAATCGAATATTTAATATTAAAAAAATATTTTTTTAATATTAAAAAATAAAACCTATTTATTAATACTAAAAAATCGTCATTTTTTAATATTAATAAATAGGTTTTATTTTTTAATATTAATAAATAGGGGATAAACTCCACAACGGTTTGCCATATTTGACTCATATTTTTACCAAGAAACCAAAAAACATATAAATCTTTCATGAGGTATAAAATTGCAAACATATATATATTTCCATGGGAAACGAAATGGCATACATATAAATTTTCCATGATGAACGAAATGGTATACATGCCCGCATATGATTAAATATATATGCCGCGGATGATTAAATATTCCACAAGGTACCGTAACGGTATGGTATACATGCAAATCTTTCATGAGATACGAAATGGTATACATGCAGATCTTCCATGAGGTACGAAATGGTATACATGCAAATCGTCCACTGATGAGGTACAAAATGGTATACATATACAAATCTTCCATGAGATACAATGTTAATGATATATAAATATTCCACAAGATTCGAAATTGTATACAGTCATATGAATCTTCTATAAGTTACGAAATGGCGCACTTAATTCGGTGAGACAGTTTTTTTTACCAAAAAAAAAAATAAATAAATCCTTCATGAGGTACGAAATCGAATACATACAATCTTTCATGAGGTAAGAAATGTTATACATGTAAATATGTCATAAGGTACGTTATGGTTAGAGTACGGAATGGTTTTGTCAGGGTACGAAATGGGGGTTACTAAATGGTTAAGGAGCGAAATTACCGTATATAATTCTTAATTAATCCCGTTCAAAGCAATAGATAACCATGCAGAAGTATTGTATTAAGTTTAAACTGCACTAGTTGATTATAGCATATCTAGTAAACTAATATTGAATTTCTGTTGTTTTAACTGACTACATGTACATGTAAAGTTCTGTCTGTTTGTGACACCAGGTACTGTTTGGTCAAAATTCTTGTTGTACGTATAGGAATACAGTTGTATCAAGAGAAGAAGAAAATATTGCTACGGGGTTGAAGGTCCCGAGGCCGATTCTGACTCGGGGCGCTGAATATTTTAATATATCACAAGCGTTTAAACTAGTCAGAATGAGTACTTTAGGGGCCATAGGTCAGGTCAAAGTGATTAATATCAAGTTGTGATTTTATGGCGTTAAGCATCCCTATATCGTTCAATAGTTCACACTGTAAACAAACAAAAGCTGGAAATTTCAGTAAATTACAAGGGTGATTTTTACCCTCCCGCACACTTCTATGGTACCCAGAGTTCAAACTATAATGGGTTCTTCGGGGCCTTAGGAGGTCAAACTTTGACCTGGAGATCACATAACATATATCTCTCCGATTTGTCTGTTCTCGATAAGTGTCTCGGAAGATCTCTCAGAGTACTTTGATTCCTCCATCATAATATCAGATAATAAAATGGACGGGTCCGCGCCTGTAACTGAATATTAAAGTTGAGAATACCACGCCTTAGACAATATATTCATTTACTAGTAGATTATTTAAGATTATGATTTAAGTTTTATATAACATCTTTATGAAAATACATAGTACAAGTGTTTAACCTAGACAAAAAATTTGAAAAGAAATTCACAACTTACTATAGGTTTTCCTAACATTATATAAAATAGAATTATATTTATTTTACCTAACTAGCTGGCTCGCCTCATACAAATTGTTCATCTTTATATAATTTCAAATAAGTAATTTTTAATGCATGGATTGTCTATAATGAACGTGTATCAGTTTGTCTTTGTTCTTCTCTTGTCAAGTTGTGATTTTTATGCTGTTAAGGGCCCTTTAATACGATAAATACATTGCATGGTTCGAGAGAAGGTATGGCTAGCGTTCCTAGATCGTTCGATAGTTTCGTTCCTAATATAAAAAGTTGAAAAGTTCCCGACATTAATCCAATATTGTTTTGTTACCTCAGCTAATAAAACATAAGGTTGTATTCATCACACTGTAAACAAATAGACATGCTATTTTCCATCCATAGACTGTCCCACTACTTCTCGTTGTAACGTCCGCAATATAATATTGTCCGCTGGACATCAACATAACACTGAGTTCAACCCAATAAATGGGAACAAGGTCTATGTCAGTAGTCAAACACATTAATCTCTTAAAGATGCGCGTAACACCTTATTTAAACTAACTCTCGTAAAAAGTAGTGAGAAAACTCTCCACTAGCAGGACATCTAATATATTTGTGGAAGCAATAGTGTTTTAGAGTTGCGGAATGGTATTAGTTGTACCAAAATCTTATTTTTAACCTGAAATGCAACATAGTTTGTGTTTTTTTTTATTAGTTGTTAGTTGCTTTGATCTAGCTGTCAGTAACTGTGAGTCACTCTCAGATCTGTACTTCTAGTGTCTTTTTGTTGTTGAAATGTACATGCAAGTACACGGCCACGTCCACTTGTATTTGTAGTATTTGTATTTGTATCCATCTGATAAATTTAAAAGCCTTTTTCAACTGATTTTTATAGTTCGTTTTTGTTGTACTGTTATATCAATGTCCCATGTTTGGGGAGGGTTGGATTCCGCTAATATGTTTAACCCCGCTATATTTTGTATTATGTACATGTACCTGTCCCAAGTCAGGAGTCTGATAACTTAGGCCGTTAGTTTTCTTGTGTATATAAAAAAGAAGATGTGGTATGATTGCCAATGAGACAACTGTGAATTGTTTTACATTGTCAATTCCGGGCCTTTTATAGCGGACTATGCGGTATGGGCATGTTTAAAGATACATATCTTACCTTGTTTTTCTTGAACAAGATAAAAACATAAGTAAAAGAATACATTAGCATATTAAAAGCACATTATATGCTAAATGATATACACTGTCACGAAATAGAAGTTCCTCCATAATCTAAGTTCCAAATATAAAATAATACTATTTTGAAGTATAATATGTTCCTAACGGAATACAATATTATGGTATAATAAAATATTTGTTCCGGGGACAGCACTCGTCAGTCTAACTAACAAGGAATACGATAAATATGTCCGAATGATTGTAACGAAAATTCAGTCCTCTTTTCCTCGAACATGATCTAGTGTATGGGGGTAAATGGACATCAAAAACGCCAAAAGAAGGAAATATTACGCTTTTTGGCCATTGTTTCTTAACATTTAATAGTGTGCGCCTACGTGACCTGGAGAAAATTATGTCGATTAAGATAGCAAACAGCAAACAAAGTTTTCATGACACTGGAATAAAAACATTCATGGGTCACATTGGCGCAGGCACTTAAAAACTGCAAATTCGTTTTACGGAACAAATGCAAAGTGAATAATAATTACAATATTTGACTAATAACAAAAAGTGTACCCCCCCCCCCACCTCACCCAATTGCAAAAACTAGAGGTATAATTTGAAGTTCTTCCAAACAAACTTCAAAACATCAGGGAATATTTTAACATAATAAGTAGCTTTCCAAAACAGAATTTGAAAAATGAGAAAATAGGCGGCAAAAAACAGGCCTTATCGTACCTTGTCCTTTGGTTATTTTGTTTTTTTCTTCTTCTATTTTCATGTTGTTTTTTTTTATACTCAATTCTAAAAAGATTTTTCTAAACAAATACAAGACTCTTTTGTCATTTGTCTGTACAAAAAAAATCGAAATACACAGAGGATCAAGGATTTTTATAGCACTGCAAAGAGTTAGTGAATGTCGCCCGATACACAAATTATGCCCCTTTTTCAAAATTTGTCGTCATATATTTAAGATAATTTTCATTATTACTGGCGGATTTTTCAAATATGTTGGACATTTTATTTGAAAATTGTAGTTTTTAGGAGTTTAGGAGATAATACTAGTATTTAAAATTGTATCAACAATATTTTTAAATGATAAAAATGTCTATGTTTTCAATTGCAAATTTTCGAAATATTTACAAAAATGTGTACCTTTTGCCAAAAAATCCTACCATTTATACGGGACAGATTCCTTAATGATCTAACTTAGGTAAAATAAGTAAAAGAATACAGTAAATATGTCATGGAAAGATGATTACTTTCTTTGTAAAATCTTGCTATATTTTCATTTTTTCAAAAGATTACATTTGACGGCAATAAAGATTTAAATTTGAATTTGAATTGATATTCATACAATCAAATCGATCATTAATCGTATATAACATTGCCACATTGAAGCCTAAAATAATAAAAAAAATTGTTTCTGCAGACCTGGTGAAAAACATTATGGTAAAAACTATGTATAAATGAAACAAATGTAACTTTTATAAAGATTTTACTGGTTTTAACAGAAGAAACGTTTACAGTCTGATATCAAAAGTGCCTGTTTAAAAATGACAGTAAAATCTTTATGCTAGACACTTAAAATTAAAGAAGGAACTAAGAGTTAATTGACACACAAGTATTTTTAATAGGCTTAAAATTTCATGATGAAAAATCATAAGTAATTTCCGACAAATTGAAACATTTTTTTTAGAGATATATAGAGAGCATCTAAAGTAATTCATGAATACAGGTAAGATTAGTGTAAACATATTTTATTAATTATATTCAGGTACATACATAGGCATTTACATAATAATACATGTGAAATAATTAATAGGATCCAGAAACAAGCTCTTAGCTTATATTAATCCGTTTCCTAATAAGAACATTTGATATTGTAATACTCAAGGAGTAAAATGTTATAAAAAATAACAATGTTACACTAGATGGAAAGAAAAAAAAAACATATATAATAAGGTTGTGACACACAAGAAAGAAGAAAAAAATATACATCGGAAATTCAATAATAAAGTGTATGTTTCTGAACGGACACAATTATTTAAGATATAAGTATTACTTGTTGAACAAGATGTGTGCTATCATATGACAAATCTTTTACTACTGAGTATAAATGTTTGAACTGCCAAGAATATTTCAATGTTTTGTTCGTAGCTGAAGTCCGTTGAACCGTGTAGTAAGATTTCTTCCGACAAAAAATGTATTATATTGATATTATAAAAATGCTGTTCACGCATAATGTGAAAACGGGGGCAGTGCAACAAGTAGTGCGCTGTCGTTTCTATAGCACCACATAAACAAAGTGGCGAATCCACTATATTTTTAACAAACAGATGATGATTTAGAGAACTGCATTGCATACGAAGTCTTGAGTGATAAATTTGACCCAATCGCTTACCAATGTAAAAATAATTTGGAGGTTTAATCGCCCGAGACTGGACACAATTTCTGAATGCCCCCACCGAAGTACTGGTCTTAGCATTCTCAGGGAGGAGATTCCATG
Organism: Mytilus galloprovincialis; assembly: GCF_965363235.1. Lineage (NCBI taxonomy): Eukaryota > Metazoa > Mollusca > Bivalvia > Mytilida > Mytilidae > Mytilus > Mytilus galloprovincialis. The sequence continues at coordinate 10,642,851 of NC_134847.1, read as the reverse complement.
AACGTACAGTTGCCGGTAAAAAATAATTTGAATACAGGGCTGTTCTTGTTCGAACAGGGGGGATTAGGGACGAGTTTCTCGTATTATGACTATGTATGGTTGCATGGGACTCTGGAACTAAGGTTGATAAATATTCCTGAGTAATATTATTTTTCATCTTGTAAAAATAAATTAACCTGTGGGACTCCCTTCGATCTTTAAGCTTTTCCCAACCCGTTTCGAGATATAATCTCTCTAGGGACACCAACCTAGTACCCCCAGTTACGATCCTGGCAGCCTCTGTTTGCACTTTTTCAATCTTATCAATCAAAAGATGTGTGTTGTTGTCCCAGATGACATCAGCATATTCTAATAATGGTCTTATATATGTTAGGTATATTGTCTCGAGTGTCCGTCTGTCAAGGATAAATTTAAATTTTCGTAGAACATTCAGTCGTTTTTATGCCTTTTCGGTTATTACATCAATATGTTTATGCCAAGTGCCATCGTTTGAAATATGTAATCCAAGGTGTTTATGGGTTGATACCTCAGTTACAGTTACGTTGTCCATGTTAAGTTTTGGATGATCAGGTTTGTGAAGTTTCCGTGAAATTGTCATGGTCTCGGTTTTCTGAGGGTTAAAGGTCACTAGCCAATCTGAAGACCATCTATGGATTTTTGCGAGATCACTATTCAAGTTGTTTGCTGATTCTCGGGGGTCATCTACTATCAAATATAAACTTGTATCATCAGCAAACAACTTAATAGTAGACTGTATATCAGATATGATATCGTTGATAAATATCAAAAATAAAAGAGGACCCAGGATCGACCCCTGGGGTACCCCAGCCATTATATTGCCCCACTCGGATGATACACTATTAATTACAACCCTTTGCTTTCTATCAGATAGATAATTTTTTACCCATGCCAAAACAGAACCTTTAATGCCAATAGCTTCTAATTTCCGTAACAACCCCTTATGCCAAACTCTGTCAAATGCCTTACTTATATCACAAAAAATTACTCTAATTTCTTTCCCGTCATCTAATGCCTTCCCAAACTCATTTGTAATATTCAGCAATTTATTAATGGCTGAGTCCCCTTGGGTGAATCCTGATTGGTTGGGTGTGATTATCTGGTTAGCTATTAGATAATTATGAATATGCTTAAAAACACATCTTTCCATGACTTTTCCGATAACGCTTATCAATGATATCGGTCTATAGTTTCTATAGTCACTTGGAGGTAAGATTGACATTTATTGTTTCTATGCAGTGTTATTTTTCAACCTTCAAACCATGTTTGTGTAATTTATTGTATATATCTTTTAGCTATTAGATAATTATGAATATGCTTAAAAACACATCTTTCCATGACTTTTCCGATAACGCTTATCAATGATATCGGTCTATAGTTTCTATAGTCACTTGGAGGTAAGATTGACATTTATTGTTTCTATGCAGTGTTATTTTTCAACCTTCAAACCATGTTTGTGTAATTTATTGTATATATCTTTATTCTCATAAACCAAAATCCATGGTACAGATATATTATAAACGTTAATAATATAACATATATAGTCAGAATTAATACAAATGTATGATTTACAACTTGAAAAATATTTCCAGCTACATGTAATATAAAAAACACATTATGCATGTATACAATATTATATAAAAAAAATTATTAAACAATGTTTCCCCTAAGCTGTTTATTAATCAGTTTGATAAATTTGCACAAATGATTCAACATACTGATGTTTCTTATTTTCATCAAATCATGAAATTTCAATATGTTTGGTCTATTTAAATAATATGGTTTCAAATTGTTTTCTCTATTATGATTAAATTTCGAACATTTAAAAATATAGTGGAATTCATCCCCAATATCTCCTGAATTACATAGTTTACAATTTCGATTTTCTCTAGGTACATTTTTCCACCTTTCAGTTTCAATAGGAAGTTTATGACTGAGTATCCTGAATCTACAAAAACTAATAATATTTTTATCATCTAGGATCTTAAAATAGTTTTCTCTTTTAGCATTATCTTTAAATAGTCGATAATTAATAGCTTTTGGCGATTCTAATAAGATAGAGTGCCAATTTTGTTTGAATTGGTCTACAACACTAACTTTAACCTTATGATATAACCATGCATACCTGTAATTCAGTGGTTGTCGTTTGTTTATGTGTTACATATTTGTTTTTCGTTCATTTTTTTACATAAATAACGCGGTTAGTTGTCTCGTTTGAATTGTTTTACATTGTCTTATCGGGGCCTTTTATAGCTGACTATGCGGTATGGGCTTTGCTCATTGTTGAAGGCCGTACGGTGACCTATAGTTGTTAATGTCTGTGTCATTTTGGTCTTTTGTGGATAGTTGTCTCATTGGCAATCATACCACATCTTCTTTTTTATATTGAAAATTTTATCAAAAAGATCGAGTTGGCATTCTATAAATAAATTATGTTTTCGACCTTTGCGGATAACATCGTACATACATGTGTGGCTTTTTCTGTTTGTGCCTTTTTTGCCTTAGAAAAACTTCCTGTTCTAGAAGAAATAACACCAAGGTACGTAAACTCATTTACAATTTCTAAAACAGTATTATTATATTTAAATTCTATATTTGATAATGGTCTACCTTTTGAAAAAACTACAATTTTGTTTTTATTTTTATTTACATTAACCTTCAATAACTTAAGATTAATGGTTCTGTTTATATTGACACTTTTTAGTATTAAAATGTCTTATAATATTTTGTCACGGTAATTTTTAAAAGAATTTCAAACAATTGTATGGTTATTTGTTAGTACACAAAGGCTATCGAACTTTGTCGTATCGCTTTATCTAGTTTGACTTATGAATGGTCACCCTGTATAACTAACAAAAAATATAATGATAGGAACAACACGCCTTGGATTATCTAATTATATATATAAATCATTCATTATATAGTCGATCCTCTGAAAGTGTATAATTATTCGGGTTACTTTATATCTTTTACATATCTCCATGGACTTTCCAATTATGTATTTGTAATCTGTTTGTTATTTTTTTCACCAAGTTGTTCATGTTTATTGGAACCAATTTAACGGTTATTTTTCATTCAAAATTGAAAAATGACGTACCTTGGCCGATTTGGCTATTCTCTGTATGTAACTGTTGGCTTTATATTCACTTCTTCTCGTTTGATATAGTAATTAATCATAATTTAAATTTCTCAGTAAAAGTACTTATAAAAGGTATTTATAAATTATCCTTGAGTCAGTCCAAATATTGCTTTGAGTGCCTGATGAAGTTAAATCTAGAAAAATATTCCAGACGCAAAAAACAAAATGTATACTTTTACGTATTATTATATATTTTTTGTATCAACACCGAAGGTACACAAAAGGATATTAACACGATCTAGTCAGGATTCACAGAATCTTTTAGAAATGATTTATTGCAGAGGCGGATTGAGGGGGTTCCAGGGTTTCCCCCTCAGTTTGCGGGAAAAATGGTACAAAAATGGGCCCCATTTTGAGGAAAATATTTGGTTGATTATTTAGGGAATCATTGAGGCATGACTAGAGCGGCCCCTTATTAAGCAGTCAGCCCCCCCATTTATGCCAAATAAAAAGTATGTGTGTTTCCTGTTTCCCTACCTACCCTATATTTCAAGCTTAGAAACAGCCTACCTTAAAGTATTTTGGGTCATTTTTCAAAAAGCACTGTTAAAGTCAGAATTTCTCTCCCATAGACTCAATGTAAAACATGTAGGAAACACAAATATTATTTTATTTGGCCTTATGAAAAATTCTGGATCAGCCACTGATTTTGGTCATCGTATAAATTTATGCGTCATGCTGTTACCCGGATAAACTAGTAATTAACACTGTGATTGTTGGACTCCACACCTCCATGTACCTGTAACTATATGCAAAAGAGTGTCGAAACCAAAGAAACATTCAAACTCATAAGTTGAAAATAATACTGACAATGCCATGACAAAAAAACGGAAAAGACCAAAAGACAAACAAAAGTATATCAGGAACATAAATCAGATTTTGAATTATTATATATGAAATCGCTTACAAATTAGAAAAAAAAACCAAGAAAGAACCCATTTACCACCGTTAATTAACCCTATTCCATTCTGCTGTTGATTGTATCGAAATTTAAACCCAACAAAAACTTTGATCTTTAGATTATGATCTTGCACATATCAGGTAAATTTAGCAATAACAAAACTAACTCTCATTCATGACTGATACGCATGCGCAAGAAATTATTAGCAGCATTTATTAATTTATTCTTTAGCGTTAAGGATACACAACTTTTTTTTCAAGTTTACAGATTGAATAAACAGGAAACATTTTACAAATATGGTAAGTAATTATATGTACAAACATAGTTATAACTTCTTAAATTTAATTTTATAATAAAAATTAATATACGTCTAGATTTTTTTCCTCCAATTAAAATTCTATTAACATTGTGGCGTTGTTCCGCCTCAATTTATCGTTTAAAAATTAAAATAACACTTTTCTTGATTTATCTTCATCATTTACGTTTAAAGACGAACAATTGAAAGCCAAGGATGTACTAGAACATAAACAGTTGAAGAGCCATGTGACCAAAAGGACCGAAAAGTATAGTAAAATCCACCTTAACTTGAGACGCACAAACATGTACATGTCTAAGACACGCAGCGGTGATTCGTAAAACGTAGTCATCTAAATTAACACATACGTACACGCTATACTTATGTATAACAATAAATATATCAAACACAATTTATAATTGCCGATCGCCCACAAGACTAGAAGGACACCGGATTTTATTATAATCTATCATAACAAACATAATATTTTATGCAATAATATATATATATACATATAAACAATGCTTTCAATACGAAACGAAAACATTTGACTCCGTCATAAACAAACCCGCCGGCCAGGAAAAACCAACAACCAAGTTTCCTTAGTCGATATGGAAACCTGTGTCCAAACCCTAATGCTCGGAAGATCGTCTCGAGAGGTGTACTTGGACAATACTGAAAGTTAGCTATGTTTACATAAACAAAATATCATCAAAATGTGTAATAGCAAACAAAAATACCAATATATAGTACAAAAACAAGAAAAAATCAAACAATAATGAACCAACATTAAATCTGAACTTGACCAGTTCGAAGGTGGCGAGAGAATGGTCTGATAGGGAAATTAACCCGCGAAAAATGACCATTCACGTGATACTACAATTAATATCACGTGTCCATACATATACTGAAAGAACCGCTAGTACAATCATTTTCCTCTATACTTCGAAACGCGGAAAATTTATAATTATTAAGGGGTCATCCATAATTGTCAACCATTTTATAAAGTGTACAAAACATACGTTTTTTCAGACCCCCACCCTCCCTCAAAAAGTGTACATCAACCATTTTCAGATTTCAAGAGAAGAACCAATCATTCTTAATAAAAAGAAGATCCTGTCTATTATATTTTAGTTTAATATAGAAGTTGGCATTGAAAATAAACTAAAACATATCTGACTGTTTTATTTGATGACATCTATCTGTGATGCTTGTGTTTTGTCAGCTAGAATAAAGAGTACAAAGATTAGTGTTTCCCCTATCACACAGTGGGAATGGTAACTCCAATGAAAAAGGGCACCTAGAGCATGCAAAAGATTAACAAAAGGGCACATAAATTATGCTAAGAATCAAAGAAAGGGAAATGCATGGTTATATTGCATTGGAAAAGTATGGACTGACAGTTGTTGATGGAATCAGAGCTCACGACAGCAATCAATAAAAGTGCAATGTTTTAAAACATGTTAAGTTTTTAAATTTCCCGCCTGTATTTCTATTTAAAAGGTCCCTGTAAATATGCCATTCATGGCTCTATTATCCTTTATGTATATATACTGTACTGTGTACATATATTGGATATTTTTTAAGTTAAGGTTAAACTTTATATGGAGGTGCTCCTAATTAAAGGAGGCTTATACTAAGAAAAATAAGTTTACTTCCGGTTTACTGGATTACTATTTTGGAATGCATTACAAGGAAATTAATCGAAGGACCAGTTTAAAATCTTTTCACAAAATGACGTCTTGTCAAAATCAGAACATTCAAAGAATTTAGTCATTCATCGATTTTGTTTATTAAACAATTAAAACGATATCGATCTATAATAAAGCAGGTGAAATTGACAATAGGGGGTACTGAGAAATGCTTGCAAACTTTTTGTTAAAATAATTTTACTAGTTCACATATTTGAAGATCTTTGAAAGATTTAGGTTTCATATGATTTGATCTTTTAATCGTTCAATCCGGATTGAGGAGAATTGTGATATGGAAATGAATATCATCAAGTAAAAATAATAAAAAGAAATAAGAAGAGAAACACACCCAAGCCAATTCTCAATTTTATAAAGTTTTTCTACGGAAACGAAATAAATTCCGGAAATAAAAAAAAGCGTACGGTAAAAATGTTGATTTTTTAACCCCCTCCCCCCAAGTGTACGTTTTGTACACTTTGGAAAATGGTTGACAATTATAGATGACCCCTAAGCTAACTTATTATACATAATTTAATGTAATTATCATAATTGGTTCAATCAAGCCGGTGGGTTTTTTTTTAATTATGGGTTGGTTTGTGGATATAATAATTTGTATTTAATGATTTGACTTTACAATAAAATTATTACACTTTAACACGATACACTGCCCATCAATAACAGGTAAGAAGAATCAATTTTAATAATTTTATAATGAATTAATTGCCTTTTTATACAAAATAGTTTTCAGCTTTAAATGGTTGAAAATTTGTTTTGTAAATTTGTTAAAACTTAAATTCATATTAATGCCAAAAAAAAAAAAGAACCAACCGTTCTAGCAGATACAGTAAAGAATGGCTAGTTCATTACCGGAGTTCAAAATAGAACTCAACATGAACATCTCCGAAAGGTGACATCTCATGGTCCTAAATTCAGAGAACCACAACGGATTAATTGGAGCCATAACTTCAAAATTATTATTGATTCCATTGAGGACTACGCCAGAACATGGGCTAAACGAGTAGAAGTTGAAATGGACACTTTGTGTTATAATCTTAATCTCTGTAATAACAAAGAAATGCTTATTTACTATTTGACTATATGAGGAATGCACGGCCGTGAATATAGATTGACTTCCGTGTAGTATTTACGCCAACCCACCATAGTGTTTGCTGCTTTGACAGCCGGTATAAACAAAACAAATACAGAATTACGCGAATCAACATTCATGTACATTCCATTAAAACAATTTGCTAAAAATCACCCGTTTGTCGAAAATCATTGCTATTTGTGATTTTAGTCAATGCACACAAAGACCTATTTTTTAGTAGCTTGCAAAGCCTTTTCAATATAGTGACAGTAATGAAGAATAAAATTGGTTACTATTTGCATGTAACATTTATATCTTGAAATTCATAGTACTTTGTAACTACTGCTGTGAAATAAATGTGCTTTTGAGCTTTTGATTTAGCCATTTGATTACGGACTTTCATTTTGAATTTTCCTCGGTATTTTTGTTATTTTACTTTTTGGCGATTTCCAAATAAACGGATCACCAGATGTAACAAAATGGATCTTATTATTACCAATCAGAAAACAAAAACTTGCAGAAAGATGGTATACCGCAAACATGAGGTGCAAAAATGTGTACACCATATCCGGATTTCGACATTTAATGTCTCTACATATACATCAGTAATTTAAAAAAAAATCACGATAGTTAATCATTTATATTTTCTTACAGGACCTTTCAGCTCGGTTTGCTGGCACCTGGATGGTGTTTGTTATATATATTGCCGTAGGTGTTGAAGGTATGGTCCGATCATTTATTCAGCTTAAGTCCATAGTGCATTGTATAAGTGCTTGATTTTCATATGATGAAGACATAATCTTTCAATCAGTTTAATTGTCTGCAGGTGACATGTCAGTAACTAATAGTAGTCCTTTTAATTTATATATCATTAATAATGTCTGTTGCTTAGTTTCTTCTGTTTTATACTTTGACATCAGACTCGGGCGGCTTCTTTAAAACTGAGTTTTACCGTACATATTGCTGTTTGTTTGTTATATTCTACAGTGTCTAGAGGTATAGGAAGAGGGTTGAGATTTCAAAAATCATGTTTAACACCGCTGCATTTGAGCGTTTTTCCCGAGCCAGGAGTCTCTGGCCTTTGTGATACTTATTTTTTTTTCTTTTTTTCTCCATATTAGTGATCATTAGTTCATTTATATATTTCGGAGTTTAGTGTGACGTTAATTTTCGGTGCATGATGCAGATGCCAGTATCTGTATGAGTCATAAGACACGGTGGTGGTAGTTTAAACATATAAAACGTCAATATTTAGTATCCGAGCCTTATACACTGATGAATATTGTGTAGTCGAAACGCGCGTCTGGCGTACACAATTCTAATCCTCATATCTACGGAAGTTATATGCAAAACCTACTGTTCTAAATCAAGATTTAGAAATCGATTATGTCTAAAACTAAAACATCTGATGATATTTGTTTCAGGAGTACCTTACGGTGCAGCTTGCTCAACTGATGGAGAATGTACAGATCTAAATACTGATTGTGATACTGGTATCACTGATACATGTATATGTATTACCTATTCATTTCTATCAAATACTCAGCAATGTGTTTTACGTAAGAGTTGTTTGTTTTAAAATACAGTTATGGTGTTTTTTAGCCAGCGCAATGACATTTGTCCTTGGTCGTCTCCTTTCTCCTTTTAAACTAAGTTATTTTCAATATTAATTAACACTTTCCTTACTGAATTATTTTTTTTCCGCGACTTTGTGTGGCCTGTTCAAATTTCCTCTCGAAGTTTGCCTGGCCTGAATTAATTTGACATGTGAATGAAAATAAAGATGACGTTTTAGAAAAAAAACCGCTTGTATCTTCGTTGTTTTTCATCAAATCGGTTCCAAACTCGATAGTTTTACGTTTAAGTATGAAATGATTGTTGCAAAATAAATTACTTTACATGACTTTAAATTTGAATAATTATCTTTGTCAGTGTCAATGAATTTCCACTGTCTTTGATTGTGTATTGTTCAATGATGAAATAATTTAATGTTCCTTTAAATTTGTTGATAAAAAATTTATAAATGAAATTGTCAACTGTAACAACAATTATAAATTATGAATACCCTGTCAACAAATTATGAATATCCTGTCAACAAATTATGAATATCCTTTCAACAAATTATGGATATTTTTTCAATAAATTATGTATATCCTTCCAACTTCAATTGTAACCAAGTAACTGTCAATAAAGAAGTGTAATTTTTGACTGAGTGGAAGACTGTAAGGCAATGTGGTCGGCAAAGGTGTTTTCTACATTCAACACAACCAGATTTTGTCTGACACCTTTTTTCCTGTGTACCATTAGCTACCCTAGCCCAGCATACGTGATACCATGTCTTGTTTCCCAAGTCTGCTGGCAAATGCCTGTGTGTTAATCTGACTTCAACTGATAGGTCCTTTGATGGCCTCCCCACACCGTTGTCCCTTGCTGTGTACCCTGCGATGAGCTTAGTAGCAACTGATTAAGAACATTTCAAGAAGGTCATTGATGTACTTTGCTAGTGATTTGGTGAAATTTGGAAGAGATTGTACGCATTAAAAATTCAAACAAATTGGTGAACAATGCGGGTAATTATCCATGTAAACATGGTAACCTCGTCTGGATAAATTGGCTTCTTCAAGACAAGAGGTAACAACGGCTTTGTGTTACATCTGTCTTGCACTTGTAGATATCACAATAGGACATATATCCAGCATCAGACTCTGCCAATATCAAAAGTTTGGTGCCCCATTTTGTTGGTTTAGCAAGCATATATTGCTTGAATGCAAGCCTTCCTTTGTAAGGTATTATGCACTCATCAATTGTCACCTCTCATTTGGGGACATTTTGGTTTCTCATGTTTAAATTGTTTGTTAAGGGCAACCATAATGTATCTGACTATGTAAGTACCATCATAATTATCCTACCCTCTTTCGGAACATGTTGATGCAGATCAGTGAAGTGTATATACCTCATTATCCATATAAATCTGTCACATGCCAAAACTGTGTCAAAATATGGGGTTTTTAAGCAATCTTTATACCAATATGATTTTATGTCTGCCTTAACATCAATACCTATGAGAAAAGCAATACAAAGAAAAGTCTCTAGGGCAAGGAGGGACAAGACCAAGCTGATTGGTTTTGGTCAGGGTTTATATCGTTTTGCATCTTTGCAAACTTATCAGTTTTCTCAATTATATTTTGTATAAGTTTGCCAGATAGGAACAGTTAAACCATGTCAATGGTACCCTTCTCTGTGCCTTATATGTTAAGACCAGTATTACTTTAGGTTGGAATAGATGGGGGAGACCTCTTTCCAATATGGATATATAAAATTCTTGGTGCCATCCATGATTGTTAGAGGGGGACATCACCGGCATTGTTTACATCTGCCAGTTCTGGTTCATCATTATTTTCGTCTGAAAGTTCACTTTTAACATCACTGACCATGAAATCAACACCTTTACCATTTTGAGCTAATTACCTTTGATACCGTTGACAAGCAAGTTCTACCTCCGAGTATCCCTCAAACTCGTCCTCTTTTGCGTTTTAAATTGTTACAGACGCACGACATTATGCTATTATTTACAACGATTTTGGTGTCCTTGACACCGAGCAAGTGACAAAGGAAAGTGATTGGATACTTTTATTTAGATTTTCCATAAAAGGAGCCCGACCTTTTGCACTCATGGGAAAAATCGAATTAAAAGTGCCAACGGAAGTCCAATAATTGCTTTATTGTAATCTTCGTGGAATTGCTAAACGCATTTTTCGTATTTATTATCATAATATTCATCAAATTAATCATTAAATTACATTTTACTTTCCTTCCAAATAATATTTTCTTGACCAAAAAGGTCACATGCACGCATCACATGTCTTGTACAAAATGAAGACGGCTTATTTTGTTTGTTGACGTTACCGATGTTTCATTGTATTGTAGTATATATTAGGTATCAAATTCAGTCAGAATAGGTATTCTTTAACTCTGATATGCAAGCATCATGAAAACCCATATATTTATTGACTTAAACGTAGCTTTACTGGGAAAAATGTGTTCAAAGACGGAACATTATTCTTGATTGACGATGCATCAAGCCATCGTTCACCTTGAAAGGGTTAGTTAACACATTATATTACAAACTCCTGATATAAAAATGGAAAAACTAAATCATAGTGATAACGAATTTACATTTACAAATTTTTCAAAATGAGATGGCAATGTATATATGAATTCACATATATATAAACAATAAAAATGTATATTTGTATTTATACTTTATACAGCATTCTTATAAAAATATATATACCCGTTTAAAAATGAATTACGTGTATTCAAGGAAATATTTTCTATCATACATGTTTTTTTTGTGTATATGAGCTGATAGACAAAACAGTTTTTAGCCAATGAGAAGACGTGTTTCATTCAAATGTTATTGGTGAAAAATTAAGAGAGTATATTTCACAAGCGATTGTTGTAAAAACGAGATCCAAAGGCGAAAATCCTTTTTTTTCTAGCTCAAAATTTGAATGTAATATTAATATGAGGCAGGCATTACCTGTGAAAGGAGACGAAGTCTGTATGATTTTTTCTTAAATTCAAACATATTTTAACTTCAAAATCTGTTAAAAAAGAATCGGAAATGCCGTAAAGTTTCCGATTTTGGTTCTGTTGTTAGAGATTTTAGTAGTGACGTTATTTAAGTTAAGACGTCATAGTCAATGTTAACAAAGACACGCTATCATCAGTATCGTTTTTTTCATATAAAAGAATTATTAAAAATTAAATTGGTATTGTGTTCCTTCCTATATTTTACTAGACTGATACATATATATTTTACTCAAAGTCTCATGACAAACGAGGCCGGAAGAAGGAAGTAGATTTCTGCGCAAATGCGGAAAAATAAAATAGTCTGAAAACAAAAGTTAACGATTTTGAGTTCATAAGTGGAATGATTTTTTTGCGGGAAATTTTCTAAATTTTTTGTTTTTGTTTTTGTTTAATTTTTTATACCGTAGAATAAAGTGAAAATCATGTAAAACTGATAATATTCAGCTGTTGATTTTTTTTAAGGTTTTCTCTTTAGTCAATCCTTCACATCTATACAATAATGTGGGTGTTTGGTAGACTGTCTCATTGACCCGAAATTTCCTTTTATACATAACTATAAAATATAAAATTATGAAATTCTATAATTTAACGCATAGTTTTTGTGAGAGAAATACCCTTGGGATTCTATGTCATATTCAAATCGTACAATCACCAATAATGAATTAAACAAACGTGCATATTAAAACCTTTGGTTTATCGACTGACGAGATACTCAAGCAAAATGGTCAAGTCAGAATATAATCTAAACATTACTATTTTTATTGCAATTTTTATTATCATAAAATAAGCTTTTATTTGAGGACTACGTCTCCTTATTGTCACCGTATTCGAATATGGGATTAATAGGCGAACCGATTATTTGGCTTTTGTTCGATTAGTAGATACATTTCAGCACACAGTGTAAAAAATAATTGAATTGAAGATTACATAGAAGTTTGACGAACAGATTAATATATGATGTCGCTTAAAAGAATTGCTGCAGTAAATGGTTTGTGAATTAGTTAAAAACGACAAAACTTATTACGAATTTTGTTTTCAGTTAATGAACTAAACTTGGGAAAAGGCTTATTTTTTTTCTAAATTTCAGTTTGTATAAATTTACCAGCCATGACTTATTAAAGTCCTTTGATAGATTATACTGATAGAGATGCGGGATATAATCTTAGATTCAACTGTATGGACTCATAATTTCTTAAATATATTTTCAAATTACAGAAATCGCCTTAGAGGCAGCTTGCGACGTCACAGATTCTGCCTCAGATCAATGTATTGAATTCAACTCAGAATGTAGAGATGATGGTGCAGGCACTTATAAATGTCTTTGTTCCACTACCTACTATAATGATGGAGGCGTCTGCTATACAAGTAAGACTAAAGATTTTTCCATTTTTCTCAAAATTATAACGTATACTTGAATTTGTGCCAATTTCAAAGGACTCATCAAACCTATACCTTATTAACTCATTATAAATACCAAGATTAAAAATATGTACACTAGACGCACGTTGTGTCTAGAAAAGACCCATTAGTGACGATTGCATAATCGAAAAATTTAAAAGGACCAAATAAAGTACGAAGGTGATGAGCATTGAGTACCCAAAATTTTTAAAAGGTTTTGCTAAATACATCTTAGGTAATCAATTGCAAAGAATGTACAGATGTAGACTGTTTTACTGTAATGATCTTTGAACATCGACTATTTAGAAATGATTATTGGATTATAATGTCATATTTCTTAAATAATGGATTTCGTTTATATCGCGTACCTATAACTGTCATTTTGTGTTTTTTTCCTAGTATGCTGATTTGATATCTTTAAATTTAGATGTTGTAATTCTTTTAAGTCCTTTGATCATCTAGTTCTAAGGTAGTTCTACATCTTGGACAATCAATTTTTGGGTATTAGCCGTTCTAATGAATATAAATCCAGAACATCGTTTTGGAGGCAATATATTCAAAAAGTATTATCTCTTTATGTTTTTAGACCACAATGAAATATATGATCAAAGTACTGAATATATTAAATGCCAACAAAAAAGGTGGAGCGTGAGCTTATCATTTACCTGTCCCCAATATATATTGAACCCTGAACTGTGATTAGGATACCGTACACTTTGTCCATAATACGATATACATAAAAACTCTATAACTCTTGAATAATAATTTTATAGAAATTCTCATATTCAATTGCTTGTACAATATCTTAGCATTTTGTAAAGCTATGAAAATCAAAACAAATCTATAACATAAAACATCAGTTATCACGAAAATGAAAGTGATACAAGTGATTGTAAAACTTAGGATAAACATGATGATACGACTACGATAATGTGCTACTTTTGTTTTGTAAAAAAACCCAGCTGAATAATAAAGAAATAAATATTTCTTTTTTGGAATATCACTTTAAAAACAGAGCTGCATACCACACCATACTCGTAGACCATCTATCTGTATAAAAATTGCAATGCCCATATTATCAAATCACTACTTGGATGTAAAATCAGTATGGTACAGTTATAATACAGAAATATTTGCATCCGCTAAGTACATGCAAACAAAGTAAATACAAAACCTGAAACCAATGAGCTCATCAAGGCATCATTCGCCATGCTAATGCATATTCACTCAAAATATTACACTGGGGACATGATACACAATCGGTGAATTTACAGATCAGACGTCTATTCCAGTACCTTGAATATAAGTACGCGAACAAATATATAATGCTAGTAAGTGAAGAGCATAGTTACTACCAGGGTCTGTTTAGCCTTCCGGAGCGGCTGAGATCACCCCAAGTTTTTGGTTGGGTTCTTTTGGCTTAGTCTTTACTTTTCTATGTTGTGTATTGTGTACTTTTGTTTGTCTGTTTGACTTTTTTCTTTTTCAGCCATAGCGTTGTTAGTTTATTTTCGATTAATGACTTTTAATGTCCCTCTTTTATCTCTGGCCTCTCCTTTACTAAATGCATTCAATCAAATCTTCCCAATTTTCCGAGGAAAGAACTATTGATTTTGTTCTGATTGTTTGCTTTTTTCCTTCTCACAAAGAACTATTTTCTTGCAGTGTATAGGTCCTTCGCATGATGTCGCTTAGATTTGTCATATGATATCAAACAGGTATTGCGCTTTTGAATATCACCCTGCTTAACCTAGCACTATTTATGGTGAGCATTATTTTCCCTAAGCATGGTTTTGGTTGTTTGCGCATCTCCTCCTGAACAATAGACGAAAATGCCAAATTTATTTTTCAAATTATTCCATAAACCCTTAGGATTCTTTGGCCAATTTTAACTGAACCTATACCGAGACTCCAGTCGTTTGCCCCTTTTTTATTATGAAGAAACTAAAGTTTCAACTCCCTCCGGCAAAGTTGATTCTAATTAGATTTGGCAAAACTTGCATTTCCTTTTTGATCATTTGACTCTGAAACAGTTTCTGTTCTTGTACATTCGTGACTTTCAAATTTTTGGCTATGAGCAGTCCTGATGATGGTAAATTTCAGAAAATTTCGGACGCATGAAATTCATAACATGTTGTTTTCATATATTGATTTGACATAAGTGATATATAAATATAACGTACGAATCGTAAGGGACGGATACCCAAGGAATCTTGATTTGATGTCCTTGGTCCACCAAACAAGAATGAAAAAAGGATATAGGGCATAGTCCAAGGTTATGTTCTAAATTTTTCCTTTTGTTTGTGTGTGCATCTAATTACAAATTATAAAAATTAGATACGGAAGAACTAGTGCAAATATGTTTGAGTTGTTGAGACGAAGAAACGGTGCTTCTGGTCCAAAGCGATATGATTATATCTTGTAGGATTTATTGCCCCTGAAATGTTTATAAACTAAGGTAATTGATTATTATTTCATTCTGATACATGATAAAGCCGTAGAATTTTTTGCTGAGTGTGTCACATGACCCTGAACAATATCAAGCGGAAGTCATTTTGTGCATACTGGAAGAATATTTTTTTGTACTAAAGCACAAATACTAAGAAACAATATGTTCTTAGAAGCAACATACATTAACCTTTAAAGAAACTGAATGTCAATTTTTGAAAAATGGAAGTAGCTAGTAAGTATTTGAAAAAAAGTGTTGTGAACGTAAAAATATTCGTTTAAAGCTTTGTGTACGTAACATAGTTCCCGTCACATTTAACAGTTGCTGATTTCGTGTTTTAAATCGCCAACTTGTGGCACTCGAATACTAGTAACATCTTTGGTTTTCTCACTTGTTATTTATCCTTCTTTTACATAATGTATTTAGTTACGGTTAGCTACCTGTTTTATATTGTTAAAACGATGTCAGGACTGATGAATACGCGCTTTCATTCAAAAGTTTATATAGTTCGGTGGTTGTCTTCGTGCACTCCGGCTTCCATCACCAATAAAAACTGACCGCTCCGAAATCGCACAATAGTGTTGGAAGTAGCGTTTGATACCAATCAATCATCAATCAAAAGCTTATAGTACTGTGCATTTACTTATAGCGATGATTACGATTAACTTTTAATGTTAGCGAACTATTTCTTGCACGCAACGCTATTGTTTGATTTAGGGTATAAAAGGGGGATATCCCAAGGTAAAGATAGATTATGATTTGAATTTCGAACTTATCATCAGAGATTATAGGAATATATTTTCCACGTTCTAACATATATACAAAAATACCTTTTAATATATGAATTTGTGTCTGTACTTATAGTAATGCGTTCTAAATAAGATAAATCTTATTACTTAAACTTTTTAGTTAGTTATTTGCTTTACGACAATTTTTGGAAAATGCTTTTTTTCACACAGTTGAGAATAACGATTTATTAACTAAAAACTATTTTTGTTCTAAGTTTAAGACAATTATTATAACAAAACGTATATACAAACTATTTATTTTCGGAACCGGTGTAAAGTAAGCTATCTAATAGCTCCGGATGTAAACTTTTGTATACCGGAAGTTGATGAGTATCTTCCTTATTTCAGATGAAACTACATGAAACCATATATACTTTTGAATCATTGCAACGAAAGCTATAATATGAGACTTGAAATGATATGTTTTAAACCGGAAGAAACAAATTGTCTCCCTTTTTTCAGATAAAAGTATATAGAAACAATATATTTTTTTATATCAGTATGCAGAAAACTGTGAGTGAACGCCAAAGTAGCTTTAATGTTTTTTGTTTTTTTTTTTGTTTTTTTTTTAATGTTATCAAATTTCATTAGTATTTGTTAGTAATTTACGCATTATAATGACATAATAAAATAAAAATTTATACCATAACAGAAATAACAATTTTGATGTTCCTTACAATCTAAACAACTTAACATTTACTATACTTTAAATAACAAAACATACAGATATATATGTAGGACTCTAAAGTGCGATGGGTACGCTAAAGTACGATGGTCTCGCTAACGTGCGATGGTATACGCTAAAGTGCGATGCTTCCATACTATTCTGTTACGCCGTTCCGTTATTTATATAGATCGTTTGATTATATTCGTAATCTATTTATGTGTTCCAGTCTAGGAGAATTATTCACCTTTAACCTTATAAAAACGTTAAAACATTGTATCGTCGCTACCTTTCCCTCTCTCACACGTATCTAAACCTGAAGATTGGATCCCAGTCATGTGGTACAACAAGAAGAGATACAGCCCCCAGAAGGAAATGTCCCAGATCTAGAACTATTACAAAATCCGTCTAATACAACACAGTCAGATGAAAGTTCCGAGGCTAGGCGAGTACGTGACCTCACGGAAAAAGGAAAAGAAGCTTTCGCTGAAAAACGTGACAAGTTCTGTCAGAAACAAGAAGCTCTCTGGACAGACATTGAATCCCAGTAATTGGAAGTAACAACGCTTCCTAACGAGCTCCAGCAACTCCTAACAACCCAGGACAAACTTGTTAAAGCCTGTAATAATTATCGTAGGCTCACAGATGAATACCTAGACTTTCTGAAAAGGACCAGAACATTGGAGAGTCAAACAGAAATTGATGCATGTAAACTCTCTTTGGATTTTCGTCTGTCCAAAGTGGAACTGGTCATGGAAAAACTACACGAGCATCGCCTCGCTCTAACAAAGGCCAAATTCACTAAAACAAAGACCTCAAAGGGTAAGAAAACATCACGCAGCGGTAGCTCTAACGTGTCAGACATGTCAAGCATAGCACGGAGAAAGCGTGCCAAGGCAGAGGCTGCCAAGTCTAAAATAGCCTTTGTAGAAAAATATGCCCTTATTCTACAACAGGAAGCAATGTTAGAGGAACAAGCCCTGTTCAGACAAATTGAAATGGAACAGGAAGCAGCACGCAAAAAGGCTGAAATGGAACAGGAAGCCACACGTAAAAAGGCAGAAATGGAGCAGAAGTCGCTCAACGTAAGGCTCAAATGCAACAAGAAGCCGCACGAGTAAGCCGGGAAAAGGCCGAGCTTAAAGCCAAATTTAACCTTCTTGAAGCACAGAGAGAAGCTGCAGCCGCAGAAGCCGAGGCTCGTATCCTGGAATACGATGATAGCCAAGAGTTTAGCGATCTCCCTGACGAAAAGGAAGACCCGCTCCAGCGTGTGCAAGATTTCCTCAATAAACTTCCTGTATCAACTGTTGTAAAGGAAGTAACAGGACATCAAAAGAAAATACAAATTCCTGTTAAGATCGAGCTAAGTCACGAAGCACCAGCGTTCGTGCCATCCGTGGCACTGAACTTGCTGTCACAGACATCTGCTTCTTGTCTTCCGATACTAAGTCACCGGAAGTTGCCTTATTTGGGATTAGTAACCGGCATACAAAAACTAGGCCTTTCAGATGAGAGCCCTACTGAACACCAAAAACAGGGTGTTAAAGAAGTGATGCCTGTCGTACGCACAAAACAAGACTTTATAGAAGAGATCCCTGTTTCACACCAAAAACAAGGCGTTATAGAAGAGATCCCTGTTTCACACCAAAAACAAGGCGTTATAGAAGAGATCCCTGTTGCACACCAGCAACAAATCAACCTCACATCGGAGATAACTAGATTCCTCTTACGTAAGGACCTGCTTTTCTCCCGGTTAACAAGCTTTAACGATCGGGCAGAATCCGTCCATACTTGGAAAGCAAGCTTCAAGAATGTGACTGATGAGTTACAAGTCTCTGACTCAGAACAGATCGATTTACTGATCAAGTGCTCGGTCCAAAGTCTGCTAAACATGCCATTAGCATAAGAGCGTCGACCGCCAATAATCCTACCATAGGTATACAGAGATTATGGAAGAGGCTTGACGAGCGGTATGGTGCTCCAGAAATGTTGGAGGCCTCTCTCACAGGTAAACTCGTCAACTTCCCTACCTTGACGAACAAAGATAACGCACGTCTTTATGACTTGTCTGATATTCTATCGGAAATCGAATATCACAAGGAAAATCCCAAGCTGGGATGTTTGCTTGCTTATTTCGACTCCTCGTCCGGGATAAATCCTATTGTGGAAAAACTGCCATACGGGCTACAAGAAAAGTGGATTACAAGGGCTTCAAGATACAAGTCTAAATACGAAGTTGCCTTTCCACCTTTCACAGAATTCTCTGCCTTCATCAGGGAAATTAGCAAAATTAAGAACGATCCTGGGTTCATCTTTGGGTCAAAAGTAACACCAAATACAAAAGACGCTACGCCAAGGTTCACACCTCAGACGTACTCTAAAGTCAACGTCCATAAGACGGCTGTTGAACAGCAAACTGAAGAAAGCAGTCAACAACAAAATCTGTGTATCCTACACAAGACAAAGCATACCTTGAATGAGTGCCGAGCATTCCGAGCGAAACCTATCGAGGAACGCAAGGAACTGTTAAGACAAAACAATGTGTGCTACAAGTGTTGTGAGTCAACCACACACAGAAGTAGGGACTGCAACGCAAGTATCAGTTGTAATGAGTGTGGAAGTGAACGAAATACCACAGCACTTCACATCACTAGACCACAACAATCTGAAAGTTCCCAGTTTAGTTCACCCAGACAAGGCTACGGCGGGGAGCTAACACAAGTCTACGGCGGGGAGCAGACAGAGTCCGCTGAAACAAAGTTAACCTCTGTGAGTTCGATCTGCACAGAGAGCTACAAAGATCATAAGAGCGAGAAATCTTATGCCAAGATATTACCTTTGGACGTGTACCACAAGGACAAGACAGACAAAATTATCAGGATGCACGCCATTATTGACGACCAAAGCAACCGGTCTCTTGCCTCGCCTGAATTCTTCAGTCTGTTCAACGTTCGGGAAAAACATGAAAACTACTCTCTTACAACATGCTCCGGCAGAGAAGCTACTTCCGGGAAAAGAGGAAAAGATTTCGTCATAAAATCTGTACATAGTGACGTACAACTGATATGCCTACATTAATTGAATGTAATAAAAAGTAAAAACACAAAAATACTGAACTCCGAGGAAAATTCAAAAAGGAAAGTCCAAAATCAAAAGGCAAAATCAAAAGTCCAAGCACATCAAACGAATGGATAACAACTGTCATATTCCTGACTTGGTACAGGCATTTTCTAATGTAGAAAATGGTGGATTGAACCTGGTTTTATAGCTAGCTAAACCTCTCACTTGTATGACAGTCGCATCAATATTCCCAATAATCGAGACGAAATTCCTACTCCTGAAGTTGCAATGCATCATCCTCATCTGAAATAACTCATAGGAAGCATTCCACCAATAGAGGAACGTTGTCAAATTCTACTCCTAATTGGAAGGGACCTTATAGAGGCACACCACGTTCTTTAACAACGCCTAGGACCATCCCGAACTCCATTTGCCCAAAAGTTGAGACTTGGTTGGGTCATAATTGGAAATACATACATTGACAAGCAAACTGTTCCTATTGAAGTCAACACAAAGATAACTAACGTTTCAATCACGGAATCAGAACAACGTCTTGCCTCAAGACTGGAAATAGCCGTCAAGGACAAGAATCCAATTGATGTTCAGTCTAACGACAAAAACTTTCATTCGAATGCCAAGTTCGCAAAATTGCATTCAATACAATTCCTTGAATGTTCAGGACCTAGTACCAAGCCTGGTAAACGCACGAGTTCCTCTAAAGGGACATTACTTGCGTCACCAAAAGCAAAATCTTTGACTTCTATAGAAAAATCTATAGATAAAGAAAATTTCATGCCGAAATCAACAGGACCTGAAGTTCATGGTGAGGAAATCAGTAGCATTCACAAACCTATTCCGATAGAAGGACCTATTGCCAATATCAATCTGCCTTTGAGCAAACAACCTCTACTCCGAGGAGGAAGCAGTATTGCCAAATCTGACTTGAATTTTAGTGAAAAGGAACCAGTAGTCTTATCTGGACATCATCACAAAGTAACACCCTTTGTTGGACATTACAATGATGGAATCAAACATCGAGGTCGCCACTTCACAGATAAAACAGCAAGATCCGCAGGATTGAACTTTAAGACGAAACGCTTAATTTCGTCTGATACTAAAAAAGATACGACTTTTCGCCAAACCGGAAGAGGATCAATTATTACCTCTCGTCAAACCCATCGGAGGACCACCTGTAACCATCATCGCTGTTTAACAACGTTGGAGAAAACAGTTCCTACTATCTCAACAACAGCTATGGAATATTCTACAAATCACAGCGATCTCATTGGAGAGATCCTTCTTCATAGGACAATAAACTGTGCCGAACCCAATTTTCCGTGGAATTAATCTATTCTGGAAACTTTATAGTGAAATGTCGTAAGTTGAGACGTGATATTTCTCACACGACCATAGTGGTTATTTCATCTGTATGTATTCAATTTATATTGGGGTTCATTCATTTATCTAGATCTTATATTCATTTGCGAATAGTTAATTGAATAAAGATATCAGATAGACATCAGACGGGGAGTATTCTGTTACACCGTTCCGTTATTTATATAGATCGTTTGATTATATTCGTAATCTATTTATGTGTTCCAGTCTAGGAGAATTATTCACCTTTAACCTTATAAGAACGTTAAAACATTGTATCGTCGCTACCTTTCCCTCTCTCACACGTATCTAAAACTGAAGATTGCAAGGTCATTCCAGTACTGGAGAACATTCTAAGGACAAACATCATCTTGGACACAATTCGTGGCTAACCACAGAGTGAGTTAATTCTACAACATTGTATTTGAACCCTTCAAATTGCTCTCTACATATTTGAAACTTTTCTCCGTGAAATACCTGGAATTTAACTGTTCTTGGAAGTACAACATTTTCTCGCATTCAACGGACTGTGCTATCTATTACTTTTGACATTTCGTTTTAATAATATTAATTGAACATATTGTAAAATTGTATTTTATTTGTTTTTCAGCTTTTTACCATTTGTTAGATTGATTCTTGATTAAAGTATCAGCACCTGATAGTCTTTTCTGCTTGAGCCCAATCGTCGGTTATACTTAGTGGTCAGGCCATTACACATACGCTAAAGTGCGATGGTCCGCAAAAGTATAGACGTTAGAAACGTAGTTGGATTATGACGTTAACAGTCGTTTATACAAACTAAAAATGAACATGCCGGAAGATAGATTAGGAATATTTGATTAACAAATTTTACACCAAATGTCGATGACTTACTAGTAATTGATTTAATTTAACCGTGTTCTTTGTCGGCTGAATCACAAGGTTTATTTTTTTTTCGAGTGCTGGAAGAAAGGACTACAGTCGACCATTTTACTATATAAATACTAAACAGTATACGCATATATATTCTGCTTCTACTTGAAGCAAACGGATACATTCGAATCATTGTTTATGTGGCAGTGATCCCCGTTGAAATTCCGTCGATTTTAATGAAAAGTAACGTCGGTAAAAAAAAAATACATGTTTTCATGCGTTAATTATAAATTGTCTGCTAAGACATTAGTTCATACTGTACATTGTAGGAAAATAAAACATGTATTTGTACTCGCTACGAAAAAAGGAGAAAGCTTGGCGAACATTGCATTTCTCTCGCATTTAGCCTGATTAAAGCTTATACAAATAAATGTTGCATATTCCAACAATGAACGTGCGAGTTTTGTATTTTTAATTTTCAATGACAAATGTAAGATAGGTTGTAACATTAGTATGAATGGCAATCTACACCAATTATCCAAATATTCAATACTCTCAGAATTGTTAAACAATCATTTTACATGAACAAAATATTTTGCAAAACATAAATTACCTTAATAGCAATTATTGCATGCTCGGACTTGTTAATTTAGAAACAATCACTTCAGCCTACAGTTAAATTGTAAAGCCTATCACATATGTTAAACCTTAGCATATTAGCTTTTACAAGAAGACTCGATGTTTTAATACTTCGAATTTTACCATTTGGAGCATCGCACTTTAGCGTGATACACCATCGTACTTTACCGAACAAACAACCATCGCACTTAAGCGTGAGACACCATTGTACATTAGCGAACAAACAACCATCGCACTTTAGCGTGAGACACCGTTGTACTTTAGCGTAGACCATTGCACTTTAGCGTGACCATCGCACTTTAGAGTACCATCGCACATTAGAGCCCTACATATTATAAAAAGAATATGTTTGAAGTAGAAAAAGAAAGAATAAATACACAAAATCATAGTGAATTCTGCATTATAGACCAGATATTGGAGAGAACTGATAATTAGAGAGAGAGAAAATAAAAAATAAAAAAAGTTTTGCCTAAACGAATTTTAATTTAAACATCCTATCCTATTTCTATCAAAATTAAACATAAAGGTTTGCTTCTATATGTTTGTACATTTATTTATTTAACTGTCAGATAATATAGTGAAAGTATTCCACATTTCATCGAAAATTTCCAGTTTCTTGTTTTTAACAGCTATGTGTTTCTCAATACAGTAAAGATCCTGTATTTCTTTTTCACTCCAAATAATGTAAGTCTTCTCTTAAAGTATTTCCCACTAAAAATATAATGTCTGATATGCAGAAAAATCAGATTGGTCACATTTCTACTAATTGCTTTTGAGATATCTCCAAAAATACAATTTTGAATAGTAAAGGGAATACTTATACCATTTGAAAGAAACCAATGTTTAGTTTCATTTAAAAATATTTGTACAATCTCACAATTCCAAAACAAGTGTTCAATTGTTTCATCTTCTTTTTGACAAAATGTACAATTTGGGTTATCCATTATTTTCATTTTATACAATAATTTGTTTGTTCCTAAAATACGCTGATTGATTCTATGCTGTAACAATTGCAATTTGGTAGTATTTGTCACTACAAAAGGTAGTCTAAAAATTTCTTTTCATTCCCCTTTTTCACAATTTATAATTTCATCCCATTTTCTTTGGCCATTTGATATAATATTATTTATATAAGTATTGAATACATATCTTCTGAAAGGTTGCCTCCTTGATTAACAGCAGATGAAATATTTTTGTTGAACACTTTAACCCAGTTTATAATGTATTCTCCAAAATTAAAAAAAATCTAGAACACTATAAAGAAAATCTCAAGAAATAGTATCAAAAGCTTTTTCAAAGTCAATCAAAAGTAATAAACCAGGTATGTCATTTTCTTCAGTAAATTGTAAAATGTCATAGATTAATCTAATATTATCCCCAATATAACGCCCACT
Organism: Mytilus galloprovincialis; assembly: GCF_965363235.1. NCBI lineage: Eukaryota > Metazoa > Mollusca > Bivalvia > Mytilida > Mytilidae > Mytilus > Mytilus galloprovincialis. The sequence goes on along the minus strand of NC_134847.1, from coordinate 10,618,503 downwards.
AATAAAACCAGTCTGATCAAGATCAATCAGTTTACATAACACTTTTTTAAATCTACTAGCTACAACTCCTGAACCAATTTTGTAAACAGTATTTAATAATGATATAGGTCGCCAATTTTTAAGAAAATGTCTTGGTTTATTATCTTTTGGCAGACATGTTATAATCCCTTGTTTTTGAGTAACTGATAATTCCCATATAATATATCCATAGTTTAATGTTTTTACAACAAATGACTTTAAATTTCTCCACAAAAACTTAAAAAATGCAGTTGAAAAACCATCAGATCCAGGTGATTTATCATTATTCATCTTTTGTAAAACACAACTTGCTTCCTCGACCCACTTAACTCTAGACCGTATAATTCTACCCATCAATTTTCTTGTCTTATCATTTCTAAGACTTGGTTCTTACTTACTAATATTTGATATGATTTTTCATTTAAAGCAGCTTCTAAAAATTCAATTTCTTGTAAAAGTTTTTTTTCCTTTATATCCCTTTGTTTTCTCTTGTAACTAGAATACGTCTAATTTCTAATAATAATATCTCAAGAAATAATTGGTTATCAATAGTTAAATGTACATCATTACAAATTTCCTGTCTACTTTCAAAATTATAGACCAATGCACCATATTGTTTTTTCACTTCTAAAATCTTTTCTTTAACAATATCAATATATTCCTTGTCATATAGTAAAGAATTGTTGAACTTCCACAGTCCTTTACCACGTATAAAAGGGTTAAATTCTAGTTCTAGAACCACAATGGAGTGTTCTGAACGGTAGCTAGACTCTATTTTACAATTTGATAACAGAGAATCTGGAATTAGAAAAAAATCTAGTCTAGCTTGTTTAAAAGGTGTTTTTTTCGCCAGGTGTATCTTAATTCTGGAAAAAGTTCTCTGAAAGGATCTACAAGTGACCATTGGTCTATAATTTCTAACACTTTATCTCTACCATTAGGATTATTAACATGTAAATAATTATAACAATCAATATTTGGATACAATTCTAAATTAAAATCACCACAAATTATAAAACTTTCATTTCCAAAATTTTCAACAGTGTTCATAATTTTGTCATAAAAATTAGGACTGTCTGTATTAGGACCATACACTGAGACAATAGTTATCTTTTGTTCACCAATCACAATATCTAACATACGTAATTACCATTTAAATCTCTGTCGAGATTACCGCGGGATTACGACGTTCCTAAGTTTGTACATTGCCATTGGCGACGTTGGCGACTTCAGTGACGTCGCCGTGGGCTCTTTGAGTTGTTATTAAAAGTTATGGCTGAACAGACGTATTTGTTTATATTAGCGAAAATATCCTACTTTTAACCTCCACATTTATGGTACCGTGACCAATGGATTTAAGCAAGCTCAAGTCGATAAGATCCGGGAACAAAAGTGCTGTCACAAAACTTATTCGGAAGATAGATGCAGCGAAGCAAGATACAGATTTCGATCCAGAAGAATTGAACGCAACATTTGAAAACCTTCTTCAGAAGCAAAAGATACTCAACCTAACGGAAGCAGAAGATATTGAAAGTGAAATTCTAGACTCAGATGAGTATTGTATTACGTTAGAAACAAAAATAAGACACATAAAAAAATTTATTCAAGATACTCATACCACATCAAAGACACGTCAGAGTGAAACTTCATCGCAAGTATTAAATGTTGATTCTCATCCGTTCGTCTCAGCAAACCTCACAGAAAACTCTTGCACGCAGTCGTCACAAAATCCGTTCTCTCAAGCTAGTAACACAGTGAGTACTAATATAAATTCGTAAACATCCGCAAGCAGTCAGAATCACTACTTACCCAAACTCTCATTTCCGATATTCACAGGGAATATATTAGAGTGGCAAACTTTCTGGGATTCGTATGAATGCGCCATACATTTAAACCCTTCATTGACCGATGTCCAGAAATTTAATTACCTCAAAGCCCAATTACAGAATGAAGCATTACGCACCATAGCAGGTTTTGCGCTGACTAATGCAAACTATGCGGACGCCATTATTTTATTGAAGGAGAGATTCGGACAAACACACAAAATCACGCAATCATACATTCAAGCATTATTAGAAATTCCATCACCACGACACCATCTTATCAGTTTGAGACAATTCTATGATCAAATGGAAACTTACGTCAGAGGGCTAGAATCTTTGGGCCAGTCACAAGACTCGTATGGAACATTACTTGTACCAATTATTTTGAGAAATTAAAAAAAACCTTGCCCGTGAACATGGAACAGAAAACTGGTTATTACGAGACCTCCGGAAAAGTATTTGCAATGAAATAAACATAATTGATGCGGGACAAGACACTGAAACTTCTAACAATTTACCAAGTACATCATCTTTCTTTACCGGAACTAAATCAACAAAACCCCGCCAAAATCAAGCTCTAAATACAAGAAATATACGCCAGATTTTAGACACTAAACCTTGTGTATTCTGTCGCGATGTATACGCACCAGCGCATTGCGCGAACGTATCGGATCCAGCATCACGCATGAACATTGTAAAACGAGAGAAATTGTGTTTCAACTGCCTTGGAACACATCGTATAAATGAATGTAAGTCAAAACATTTATGCCGAAATTGCAACAAAAGACACCACACAAGTCTGTGTACTGTACACCAATTTAACAGCAAGATCCACGAAAATGACAGGAGTAGACAAAGCGTGCAAAATACAAATTACAGCCAACAGCATATGAATTTTCATGGTAACAATGGACAAGCTAATCAGACATCTGTACATTTGGTAAATGACACTAATCAGAAGGAAGAGGACACGTCAATTTTATACTGATCGTCAGTCGAGGTACGTACAAATGTTCTTTTAAAAACTGCAGTAGCACCCGTATGGTCAGACCACTCATGTAGAGACACCCATATACTTTTTGACGAGGGAGCACATATATCATTTGTGACCGAAGATTTAGCAAGAAAACTTAATTTACATTCAGAGGGAACTGAAATTCTACAGTTATCATCATTTGGAGATAGAAACAAAAACGTAAGACATTTAGATAAATCGACAGTGTTCGTAGAAACAGATTCAGGACAGAAAATACCGATACACGTTCTAATTGTACCAATGATTGCCATACCTTTGCAGAACAATATTCGCCACATCATCAGAGGACTGAATTATTTACGGGGACTTAAGTTAGCACATCCGGTAACACAGGAAGAGTCTTTCGAAATATCGTTATTGATCGGAGCTGACTACTACTGGGACTTAGTCGAGGATGAAGTCATACGGGGAAATGGTCCAACCGCCGTGAGGTCAAAGTTAGGTTTCTTACTTTCCGGTCCAGTAAGCGACAAGAGGGATAACTCGTTGATGGGTTCTAGCATTTTTAATATTCTTGTTTCTCATAAAACGAGCATGATATAGAAACATTTTGGAGATTGGAATCGATTGGTATTAATTAACTCGAAGGAAACAGACGAAGACGATACGGATTTTTTGGAAACATATCAAGACACTTCGATTGAACTCAGAGGTAATAAATACTTTGCAAAATTGCCATGGAAACAGGAACATGACGAACTACCATCAAACTATACAGTCACAAGAAGAAGAACAGAGAACGTTATTAAGAAACTTAGTCAAGATCCTAAACTACTTAAGAAGTATGGAGATATAATCGCCGAACAGGAACGCAGAGGATTTGTTGAGACAGTAGATGAAAAAGAACAAAAAGGCGGGAAAATTCATTACATTCCACACCACCCTATACACAAGGAATCTAGCACAACTCCTATACGAATAGTATACGACTGTAGTTGTCGTCAATCACCAAGTCATCCAAGTCTAAATGATTGTCTGATGGACACACCACCAAAATTAAATGATTTGAAAAAACTCCTAGTACAGTTTAGAGCCAACCAGTTTGCTACATGTACTGATATTGAGAAAGCTTTCTTACATCATGTTGGATTGAGCGAAGAAGATAGAGACGTTACCCGATTTTTATGGCTTAGTGACCCTACAAACCCAGGAAGTCAGCTGAAAACTTATAGGTTCAAAGCAGTGTTATTTGGAGCGACGTCTTCGCCCTTTATACTCAACACCTATACAGAAACATTTGAAACAATTCGGAAACAGTGAAACAGCTAAAATTCTAGAAAGAGATATTTACGTTGATTACATATTGTCTAGTATGAACAAAGAGGAAGATTTACTTACGTATTTCAAAGAAGCAAGGAGCTTGATGGCTGGAGCTGGATTCAACTTGAGATCATGGAGTTCAAACAGTGCTAAATTACTAAAATTAGCTAAAGAGGAAAACGTCCTAGATACAGATAAGTATACAAAAATACTTGGAATGTTGTGGAACAGTCGAAGAGACGAGATTTTTTACCCTAAGCGTGAAATTCTTACACCGGAACTACTTCAACATGTTACTAAACGAGAAGTTTTGAAATATTCTTCAAAGATTTATGATCCACTCGGCTTACTCAGTCCGGTTACAATTAGAGCGAAAATCCTGATACAAGAGTTATGGAAATGTGGATTAGATTGGGACGAACTTATACCAGATAATTTAAAGACTACGTGGATAGATTTGACCAAAGATTTGGAAAAGGCAATACAATTCACTATTCCTCGATATTATTTTAGCAAGCCATCAGCATCAACAGAATTAGTACTTCATGTATTTACAGACGCAAGTCCAAAGGCGTACGGCGCAGCAGCTTATTTGAGTAACGAAAACGAAACAACTTTAGTAATGGCGAAAACCAGAGTAGCACCAGTCAAATGTTTAACCCTCCCACAACTTGAACTTATGGCAGCAATCATCGGCGCACGACTAGCTGCACATCTTCATTCAACACTTAATTATCCAAAAATTGTATTTTGGTCAGATATCAGCATTGTTCTTCATTGGCTAACATCTACGAAGACTTTGAAACGTTTTATAGCTAATCGAGTGAAGGAAATAACAGAATTGACGCATCCATACAAATGGCGGTATTGCCCTACTGATAACAACCCGGCAGATCTTCTTACAAAAGGACTTACAATTGAACAATTTGACCAGAGTATACTTTGGCGGAAAGGACCAAATTGGTTAACAGATAGTACAAAATGGCCAGAACTAAACAGCGCAAAAAACACCGTTTTGACGTCACTGGTAGATGACAGAGAAAAGGAAGAGGAATTGGACAACTTGGATATGACACACCAAAAAAGTCTAGGCAGTATAACAAACATATTGGATATTTCGAACTATGGATCTTACATGAAATTATTACGTATTACCGCCTATGTCATCCGTTTTATCCGCCACTGTAGACGGGATAGGATTTCCAGAAAAAGCGGACCACTGGAGGTCAATGAAATTCAAACAGCAGTAAATACTTGGATTCTAGATTGTCAAGAGTCTACGTATACAGATGAAATGTCATATTTGAGAGGAGCACAACACAGAAACACAAATAAAGTACCCAGAGTCCGACAATTGGGACTTTTCTTAGACGAATCCGGTCTTATCAGATGTAACGGGAGAATACACAACGCACCAATACCAGAATCAGCGAAATTTCCGTACCTTATACTGGCAAATCATCCGCTAACTAGACTAATTGTATTAGACGCACACGAAAAATTACTTCATAGTGGAATGAATGCTACAGTCACCTATATTAGACAAACGTTTTGGATACCAACTATTCGAAAGTATGCAAAGAAATTACTCCGCAAATGCGTTATTTGCCGCAAAGTGAATGGAAAATCGTACGTTGCACCAGACCCACCACCTTTACTAAAAATCAGATTACAGGAAGCACCCCCTTTTACAGTCACTGGAGTGGACTTTACAGGAGCATTACTTGTAAGAGACGAAAATAGAATTTTAACAAAAGCATATATATACCTGTTTACCTGCGCTTCTACCAGAGCCGTTCATCTAGAGGTGGTACCGAACCTAACCGAACATTCGTTTGTTCAAGCTTTTAGGCGTTTCGTAAGCCGCAAATCAATATCTAAGACACTTATATCAGATAATGCAACTACTTTCATTGCAGGAGCAGAGGAACTAAAAAGATTATGTGAATCGGCAACACTAAAAGAAACGTTGTCTATACGAGGAATAGAATGGAAGTTCATACCAAAACGCGCACCTTGGTATGGTGGATTCTGGGAGAGACTTATTGCGCTAACAAAGACAAGCTTGGAAAAGACACTTGGACGAACTCAAGTTAGTATGGAAACGCTACAGACTGTCGTGACAGAAATAGAAAGAATTTTAAATGACAGGCCACTTACATATTTGTCATCAGATATCAGAGATTGTGAGACGTTAACTCCCGCTCATCTTTTGTATGGTAGAAGAATATCAGCGCTGCCATATCCGCAAATAGACATAGAGGAATTCAACGATCCAACCTATATGAATCATAAAGAACTCAACAAATGTGCACACAGACAAACTTTATTAATACAACACTTCTGGACCAGATGGAAGTCCGAATACTTAACTTCATTGCGCGAATTTCACAAAACTTTAGGAAAAAACGAACAATCTATTCAAATTGGGGACATAGTTCAAATACACAATGAATCGCCTAGAGTTAATTGGAAACTAGGTATAGTAAATGAACTTATTAGAGGCAATGATGGACATGTACGAGCAGCACGGATACAGACAAGCAATGGTGAGACATCCCGACCGATCGTTAAACTATTTCCGTTGGAGGTATCGGGGACACATTTGAATGCTACAAGCGATCACACTGACGAGCAACATGAAGACACAACGCAAAGAAGTACTAGACCGAAACGAAATGCGAGCATCAAGGCCCGGGAGAAAATACGAAAGTGGATAACCAATGTAGACGAAAATGATGAAGAAGACTAGAACTTTAACAATTTTAAAAAGGACTTTCGAAGTTAATTAAATTTTTCATTTATGTGAACAAGAACTTAGTTAATTCAATTTAGTTCATTCATGGAGATAGAGACTTTTTTAATTTGATTTATTTACAAATATGGACAGTTAATGTGAAATTTAAGATAATTTGCACTTTTTGCGGTCCCCAGTATGTCGAGATTATCGCGGGATTACGACGTTCCTAAGTTTGTATATTGCCATTGGCGACGTTGGCGACTTCAGTGACGTCGCCGTGGGCTCTTTGAGTTGTTATTAAAAGTTATGGCTGAACAGACGTATTTGTTTATATTAGCGAAAATATCCTACTTTTAACCTCCACAATCTCCCTTTTCTTTTAATACTTTAAATTCAAAATTATTATTTAATAAAACTGCAACTCCTCTTGAATTTGATAGGTAAAGATGTGAAGTAGCATTCATATCCCCACGTCGATCTTATACTTCTCTCGATGTCTGTGGTAAAATGAGTATCCTGTATACAATAAATATTATAATTTTTAGATTTCAAAAAATAAAAAACGTCTTTTCTAAACCCTGACAATTAAATGTCAAAACTTTAAGTGAATTCCTTATAGTAAGCACAATTTCCCATCACTATGTAAACAAATGAAATGTGTGACAAATACAAATTCATCTGGCAAAGAAAGATTTGACATAATAGATAAGTCATATTAATAAAACAGTAGTTTGAAAGCAAAATATCAGAGAAGAAAAATAGCTGGAATAAAAATAATAGTAAAGATTAAAGAAGACAGGCATACACCTACCTTGAAAAGAAGTGCAAAGTACAATTTTTGCAAAAAACTACATTTATACATATTCTGATTTTCTTTTTCAAACTACAAATTGAAATTGACCTAAATGATTTTCTATAATCTTGAGTATAATTGAATGTAAGATATGTGTCTATGTATAGTCTGACAATGTAGACGAATGTACAGCAAGTTTAATATCCCTGTCTTATTCTCAAGTTAATGTCATCATACATTCCAATTTTCAACTGTAAACCACTAGGAGTTCTGCCATCAACACCACAATTGAAATACCAAACCTGGTCGAAACGTTGGCTTTTTCTAGTCTATGTATAAGTTCCATATTTCTTTGGCTAACATCATCAACAAATTTCACTTTAGCTTTAATGTTAACAGGAAGTAGCTTCTTTAATCATTTAGCAATGTAATGTGAAAAACCTACACAAGTTCTCTGAACAATTGGTTTTTAATTCCGATCAATGTTTTTTTTTATTATTATTTCTAGTGATTATTCAGTTTTGATGGAAAATACGTAAAGTTCTTTTTCACAATCTTGTTGACTCGTGTCCAATTAGAGTTTGGTCTACTTAAATAGACACGTGGCAGTATATTGACCTTTCTTTTTGTTTGCTGATTTTCACATGGACCTACATCCAAATCTCTTTAAAAAATCATTTTTTACTTTCAGAGCAATATCCAGAATTATATTGCATCGTATCCGGAACTCCCTGTGTTACTGATGCTACCTGTGTCAATAGCACATGCGAATGTGATACAGGTTTTAAGGCATCACCAGCGAACAGTCCAACCGCGTGTAAGTTTTTTTATGTTAAGGAATGAACTAACTAGGTAATGTAAAACTAATCCGGTACCTGTCACCGTTGAATTTGACCGTGCTATTATTATCATGAAATGTAATAAATCACTATGATCACGGTAACCACACAATGTGTTTTCAGGAAAAAAACTTTTATTTTTTTGCCAATTACAATCTAGGGGATAATCGGATGAATAATAATTGACAAATACAGTGCAATAAACAATATTGGAAAACAAAAAAGGAACATTCTGTCATTATAGTATAGGAAACACCTCCACATCTGTCGTTCAAATGAAGGTTATGTTTCTATCTATTACAGCTACTATACAAAACAAATGTGTCTGAAATACCATATTGACGTTTGACCGCAAATTTTGATATCAACGATATTTTTCTTTTCGCCAATCCAAATATTTATCATCGAAAACAATCATTCAGTTCACAAATTTAGCCTAAGGACTTTCCATTTTGAATTTTCCTCGGAGTTCGGTATTTTTGTTCTTTACATTTTCAAGTTAGTAAATTTAACAATCAATAATTCAATACTATAAATTGCCGTTATCTAGAAAGAGTCATGACTTAGAAATCAAATAATTGATGACAAAACTAAATTGAATCATATTTTTCAGGCATAAACAGTGGTGATGTTAAAGTCATGATTCAGCAATACATGTATGCGTTACCAATCCTAGTATCCATGATGTTTATCCATCTTTAAATTTTACTATGGGTGATTTATAAGCCGCCAGTCTGCACTTCATGTCATTTATTTTCATATTATATATTTCTAACACACATGCGCATCATTAGTGCTCCGTGTCAATATGGAAGAGAAATGAAATGTTTTCATCAACACCATGCTCCTTTTGACCATTTCATTTTTATCATTTTTTTTTAAATCTAATTTTTTCTTTTGTACCAGTTGTAACCATATTCTAAAACGAGGCTAACAACCCGTATGTTTTGTGTACATTTTATTACTTTTGTGTTTCAATCAATTTGACAAATGTGTGTTTTGCATTGTATGTCTATGATTATTTATTATTAGTAACATAGTGCGCTAGTTACCTTATACGATATATACGGAGTAAGTTAATTATAAATGGTGTTCTCACTGTTTATGACGTCTTTACACTTAATCCATTGGATGTTGGATGTGTACTGATTGATAATTTAGTCTTAGATGCATGATTTATTAATGAGTTGTTAGTGGCCTTGAACTAGCTTCCAGTAACTGCGAGTACTTTCAGATCTGTACTTAGTGTCTTTTTTGTTGTTGGGATAAACAAGTACCCGGCCACGTCCACTCTGTGTTTTTGTTAGATATATTTCTATTTGTATCCATCTAATGAGTTAAGCCTTTTTCAACTGATTTTATAGTTTGTTTTTATGCTGTACTGTTACACCAATGTACCAGGTTAGGGGAGAGGTTGGGATCCCGCTAACATGTTTAACCCCGCCACATTCTGTATGTATGTGCCTGTTTTAAGTCAGGAGCCTGTAATGCAGTGGTTGTGGTTTGTTGGTGTGTTACATATTTGTTTTTCGTTCATTTTTATTTTGCACATAAATTAGGCCGTTAGTTTTCTCGTTTGAATTGTTTTACATTTGTTATTTCGGGGCATATTTAAGCTGACTATGTGGTGTGGTCTTTGCTCCTTGTTGAAGGCTGTACAGTGATCTATAGTTGTTAATTTATTTGTCATTGGTCTCTTGTGGAGAGTTGTCTCATTGGCAATCATACCACATATCTTTTTTAGATTCGCACTTGCCCAATAGGGAATTGACTGACCCCATATATATCGTATTATATTACTAGCACACTGTGTAACGATTTTATCTTACCGACTATATTAACATGTGGAATTCAGACTTGTGGCCTATTAAAGTGATCACGTCTTCAATATTAAGAACCTACTTTCATTTGTCTGTACAAAAATAAATACCTATATTACAATTTGTTAGCCTTTAATGTGTTTTCTGCATTTATTTTTACTCGTTTATCATCAATTTCTGCATCTATGGCAGTGGCGGATCCAGGGGTAAAGGTTGGAGGGGGTTCCGGGGATTGGAACCCCCTTTTTCGGACGATCAATGCATTTGAATATGGACGTATATGGTTAGAGCCACCCATTTTATCCTGGGTTGAGAATCCCCCTTTTAAAAATAGCTAGATCTGCCACTGTAAGGTCTGGGCGAAGCGTTTCAGAGTTTTAAGTCCACGTCATGTTTTTATATTTATAAAAAAGTACGTTACATTTCTACTTACCGTGTTAAAAGAAAAATCACGCCCGCGTGTTTGTTTTTAACCAATGATATTCCTATAAATGTATAGGAGGTAAGATAACCAATGTCATGTAACTATATTTTCATTTATTAGTTGTTTAACTGTTCAAAAGTTATATGTAAATATATGTTTTCTATGTTTTTTAACTGTGTAGTTTTTGTTTTGTAGAAATAGAAACTGAATAAGTCACAATTCATTGAAAGTACTGTAATACAAACCCCATCAATTTCTCAACCATTTTGAGATAACATGAGATGCAATAAAATCTAATGTTTTCATTTTGTCTAAATTAATATTTTTTGCAATTGTCTTTAATTAGTTAATATTTATTTAAATTGTACATTTTATATGCAGCTTCGTACTTTAACTTTACTTTCCGCTTTATAGATGATGTTCTCTCACTAAATAATACAAAATTTGGTAACTATGTTGAACGAATATATCCCATCGAACTAGAGATAAAGGATACTACAGATACAGTAAAGTCTGCCTCATATCTTGACTTACATCTAGAAATTGACATTGAAGCTCGGTTGAAAACAAAACCCCCATTGTGAACTTTCCAATTACATGTAGCAACATTCCAGCAGCGCCTGCATACAGAGTATATATTTTCCAATTGATACGATATTCCCGGGCTTGTATTTCCTATCATGATTTCCTTGATAGGGGATTGCTACTCACAAGGAAGTTATTAAACAATGAGTTCCAAATGGTGATGTTGAAATCATCCCTTCGTTAATTTTACGAACGCCATCACGGGTTGGTTGACCGTAATGGAATAACCGTTTCACAGATGATATCGGATATGTTCCTTATATGTCGTAACTACAATACCCTTCCCTTTTCACGAATGTGACCTACCGAATTAGACAATTTACCGGATTTGTAATAACATAAGCAACACGATGGGTACCACATGTGGAGCAGGATCTGCTTACCCTTCCGGAGCACATGAGATCACCCCCAGTTTTTGGTGGGGTTCTATTTGATTAGTCTTTAGTTTTCTATGTTGTCTTCTGTACTATTATTTGTCTGTTTGTCTTTTTATTCTTAGCCATGACGTTGTCAGTTTAGTTTCAATCTATGAGTTTGACTCTCCCTCTGGTATCTTTCGTCCCTCTTTCGTAAGTTTACAAATTGTACTTATGACACACAACAGGCATGACCCCTCGTGATATAATATAGGCACTGGCTACGGTTACATGGAAATGTAACAATAATAAAAATATTATTTGTTACATTGGAGACTAATTGCCGGAATGCAAGGTTAGGTTAGGAACCGATAAATTACGAATGTAGCAATAACTATTGAGTCTATGGTTACAGTGGCGGATCCAGAGGGAGTTGTTCCGGGGTTTGGAACCCCCTTTTCTTTGGACGATCAATGCATTTGAATGGGGACACGTGGTTGGAACCCCCCTTTATCCTGGGTTGGGACCCCCTTTTTTAAATGGCTGGATCGGCCCCTGGGTTACTTTGCGTTATTGTTACATTAATGCACTTCAATGTACGCAGGGACTAGTAATTTGTATTAAAATAAAAATTGAAAACTTTTATTTGAATTTTACAAAATTGCATACAATTTTTTAATTTTTTATTTGAAATATTACAGTTTCTATAAATCCAGTATGTTGTTTTTGGTAGCATGTTTTAGTTCGACGAAACCAAGCAGCCATTACAAACGAGTGATGCAGCAATATGTACTTCTGTATTTCATACTGAACAGTTCCATTATGTTCTATATTTTGTTGAAGTTAAAGAAACCTTCAATGTCTGTCATGCTTCAGCTGAAAAATTTTTTTTTTTACTCTTTCGATCAAGAATTTGTATATGAAAATCTGTGTTGCAATGTTTATATTTTCGTCAATTTTTTTTGTTTGAAGCATATGTGAGGTTGTAATGTAATGTGATTCATAACAGTCCATTACTGATTTTATGTTCACCTCCGATTTCAATATCGCACTTGGCATGGCTTAAAAACACCAATAAAACATAAAATACAAGTCAATTGTGAAGGCATTTGATGTTAACATTTGCCGACATATTGAAACTGGTACCGGTGGAATCGTTTTTTTTCCATTTTCAGATATTTCGTGATAGTAATTTCATTCTTATTGGGGAAAAAAGTTAAGCAACACAACTATAGAAGGTTTAAGTTTAATTAATTAAGCGTACATTGAAGTGCATTAATGTATCAATAACGCAATGTAACCGTAGACTCAATTATTATTGTTACATTCGTTATTGATTGGATCCTTACCCAACCCTGTATTCCGGCAATTAGTCTACAATGTAACAATAATATTTTTATTATTGTTACATTTCCATGTAACCGTAGCCAGTGCCTATAATATAAATACTTTTAACTTTTCCAGTGACGTCATAGCCAATTGTTTCATGAAAACGGCAAATGCAAATACTGAGAAAGAAAAATAACGGGACGTAGTTTAAATTTACTAATTTAGTCAATATCTATAACACACTGAACGTAAGGGCGCAATATAATGTTTAAGGTACTGCATGAGAGAGTTTGGAAACCTAATTGTATATAGTGTTCACAATGTCCGTCTTTCTATCGGAAAACATGTTTAATGTGCAATATTACACCATTTTTATTCTTTTGAATGCAACAAAATTGAAGTGTTCATCATGGATAAAGACTTTAACTGTTAACAATCAGTAAATAGCCAACACGTTTTTGTGTGAACCTGTTATCGAATGTAGTATTCTTTAAAATAGAACGAAAGTTTACGTAGTGGTTTAACATAATATGGATTCATCTTTAATTTTTTGGACGATTTCGATCATGTCAAAAACATTGTTTGAAAAAATGTTTTATATCTTGATGAATTAAACTATTTTATGCGTCCGATATTATACACTCAGTTCTATTGTATTACCGTTTATAGCACAGATAGTTGATTAAAGATCAATAACTATCATGATTATTACGACAAATTCAGTCGGGTGCTTGAATATTGTCAACTTTCTTATTACATGTATTAGTACCCTTGTCATGCAGTATGCTTTGAAATAGAAAATATAATATTAATAATTACATAGTGTGCTAGTGACCTAATACGGTATATATGGGGTCAGTAAATTCCATATGGGGTGAGAGCGAAGCACACTATGTAACGAATTTATCTTACCGACTATCTTAACGTGTGAAATTAAGACTAGTGATTCTCAAAATGAGCAAGTCTTCAATACTGTTAGCACTAAGAAGATACTTCCATTAATCCTACAAAAACAGATGCCAAAAATTACGACTTGTAAGGTTTTAATGTGTTTTATGAATTTGTTTCAATCTTAAAATCATCAATTTCTTGTCTGTTGGAACTTTTAAGATTTTTTCTCAGTACCGTTTTGTTTTTTATAAAGGGACATAACACCATTACTAACCGTGTATGAAATAAGCCCCGCCCCTTCTTACTTAATAAGGAATAAAAAGGGACGTAACTCCACTACTAACCGTGTATGAGATAAGCCCCGCCTCCCTACTAACCTAATATCAAATATACACGGTTTGCACGCGGACGCTTTTAACTAATCATATTCCTGGAAATGTATAGGAGGTAAGATAATAATTGATACAGGGGTTTACCATTATGTGTGTTTTTTGTGCAAACTTCGGATTAGAAAATTCTTGGCTAATTTTGGAGTTGTATATTTCACTTCATTTTCTTGCCTGTCGATCAGAACTTACAATAAATTAAAGTACTTAAAATTACACATATGCCTAAATATGTATTTGTAGTATTGGATGTGTTTTTTTTTTTAAATTTGAATTTTAAGTTAAATGACAAAAACACGGGTCGCTCCCTTTTCATGCTGGTGCCCATTCTCATGAAGAAGATTGAAAAAAGTTCGTAACCATGCTCTCCTGAGATTTTATAACATTCAGATGTCATATGAAAGCCATTGAGACTTCTTTCAAAATAAGATCGTTGATAGTCGGAACTATAGGTTTCGGCCTTCAACAATGAGCATACGTCGAAAACAAAGATTCCAACGTGAAAAAATGATAGATAAACGATTGCATGATTGCCGATTTTGCTTTCTGATGTCCCCAATGAGATACTGAAAAGTATTATTAATTTCAAGCAACTTTTATCTTGTTACTTCAATTTTATTTTAATGCTTCAGACGTGTTCCGCCTTTTTTTGTTCATAGACAGATCCAGGGGGAAGGGTGAGGGGGGGGGGTGGCTTTTGTGGGAAAAATGTGTAGACTGTAGCGGTCCCCTCTAATGGCAGTCAGTTGGGTACCTTATAAAGAGTTCAGGATTCGCCACTGATGTTTGTGTGACACATAGCAATCAATCAAAAGCTTGGTGTTCTTATGCAGTTGTATTTAGTAATAAAGGCTACACAGAAGCTGTTTTGTTATAAATTAAAAATTGAGAATTGAAACGGGGAATGTTTCTAAGAGACAACAACCCGACCAAAGAACAGAACATATTCCACGGCCACGAATGAGTATGATGTAGGTTTATGTATATTTAAATGGAATGATTGAAATGAACTTTACAGAATTGATCCATTTTAGTAGGGTGCCCAATCAACAAATTTGATTAATTTGCTTTAACGGAATAACACACGGCTATATTTTATATCATTGGAAAGAGGAGAACAAACCACATCGAAATACCGTTGTCGTCATTGTCTGTCGTGGTCACGTTTTTTTTTAAATCAGGGTCAAAGGTCAAAGCAAAAATTTCAGAAAAATGCACCGTCACATTTAGATAGCTTGTTTCTCCTACATATATGTGTTTGGAGCAAAATAAAAACAATTAATTTATAGAAAAATATTTTTTGTATCCGCATTTAGAACTTATCTTATATTTTTATCGCCAAAAATTACTTTAGATAGACTTTTTTGCATATAGGGTGCAAATTTGAAATTTTCAAACAGCTGTTAAATAACAGTGACCTTGACCTACAATGTATTTCAATTTCTAAATTTGAAATGTTTGTATTCAATTCATTACAAGTTAGATCTTAAGATGTTTTTTAGATCTTAACTTTAATAATTTGTCGAAAACAAAATGTGTTTTTCACGTCTTTTGATATTAGGTAATCGTCAATTTCTATGTAAATATCAAATTTCTGTTATTGGGTGTGAAAGAGTATATATAAATGATTTGTTTCGAAATTTGTGTAACATTAACGTCAAACTTGGTTGAATATAAAGCTCTGTGTATAGTTTTGCTTTACAGAAGTAAAAATTAATGCAAACGGAGAAAAAGGGGGATGTTTAAAGTTATGAAAACAAAACGTCTATTAGAAACAGGTAAAACACCCCATCCTACATATACAGATGACTAGATGATCAACAATTGGCTATACTGTTTACAAGTATTCCAAAAATATAATAAGAGAGAGGGTTATGTACAGCACCGATATGTTTTACAAACAATTTCAAACAAAAAAAGCGTGAGAAACCAAAGGAACATTAAAAACTTATAAAATAAAGACAAGCTGACAACAGCATTGCAAAAACACGGAAAAAGAAGAACAAATGCAAATAGAAAATTATGATCGAAGCTTGCATTACCTACTACGTTTTATGGTCTCCTGTAGTTTAAGCCCACCAACCACGTGAATGTCAGAGACCATAAGGCAGGGTTTTTTTTGTGTTTTTTTTTTACATATCTTTCCCCACAAGATAGATTATTACTATATATCCCACGATTTCAAAATTGAGTAAATGTTATATTTATTGTTTAGAAAAGATTATGGACTGCTTAATTTTCATTCGATAGTTAACAATGATTCATAAGGTACAAACAGAAAAATGAAATCTTATACATCTACATCTTCGTCGTCATCAATGTTTCTAACTGCAACCAGACGAGTATTTACATTTTGACAAATGTCATATGCCTGACATGGACATAAATCTGTACATGATAGTTAATGACCTGATAGTGTAAGCTACAAAACGATAACGGCACGAGAAAAGGCGTGTTTAAATCAAGGCAGAATTGTCACTAAATTTGTGTTTTAAATTGCTATTTTCTTCTCACCGATTAACATTACACGAAAGATATTTGGCACACATATGAACCATGTTTTATTGATGATATCAGGGTAAAAATCCCGTGAAAGTAACACTCAATAAATTTTCTTTCGTTCAAAATTGTGGTAAATTTCAGCTAATAAAATAGTCTTACTAAAATCATGAAATACTTATACTTAAATTATA
Organism: Mytilus galloprovincialis; assembly: GCF_965363235.1. NCBI lineage: Eukaryota > Metazoa > Mollusca > Bivalvia > Mytilida > Mytilidae > Mytilus > Mytilus galloprovincialis. The sequence goes on along the minus strand of NC_134847.1, from coordinate 10,601,510 downwards.
TAATTTTTTTTCAGCTTTCGTTATATGATAAATTTAATATGAGGAGGTATTTTTGGGTACCCTAAGAAACCACAAAATTTTGAAAAACGTGACCATGGTAGCTTACGACGACATTCATAATTAAAAAATATAAATGATTTTCCAATAGTTTGCATATAAATATAGCCGTGTGTTATCCGTTAACTTAAACTCGTTAACTAAACGTCTTTTTCGATACTGGGCACCCTACTATTTTTAATAAGTTGATACATCACAAATCCGATTCATTTGATCAGCATCTTATCTTGACGATACTCAACACAAATTTTGTAGAAGAAGTTATTTATGTAATTTAACTAAATGGCAAGTGAAATAAGTATCATTTGTTTATTTTTAATAATAAGCAATGGCTTCTGTCAAACTTCTGACGATGTCAAGAATTTGTTGATGGACTTGTTTATAACAAACAGTTATAACAAACAAGATCAGACTGATGTCACTGATATGTATGTCTCAATGGAACTTGTAAGCATTCATAACATTGATGAAGTTAATGAAAAAATGGTATTTGCTGGTTTCCTAAAAGTTTCTTGGATTGATGAACTTCTAGTGTGGGATAGTGATGCTTATAACGACATTGAATTCATCAGTGTTCTTCAGGTAAACTTTAAACTTTAAATACGTCTTTCAATGATTTGTTATAGTACATTAATTTTGTAATTGTTGTTTTCTTTTCTACATAAGAAAATGCCTGTATCAAGTCAGGAATATGACAGCTGTTTTCAATTCGTTTGATGTGTTTTAGGTTTGATTTTTCCATTTGCGCACGGACTTTTTGTTTGGAATTTTCATCGGAGTTCGGTAATATTTATTATTTTACTTTATATCAATGTATATAGGAATAAGTATGCAAAAGTCATGGTTTTCTCTGACTGTTAATGAAGTCTTTACACTAAATCCATTGGATGTTCGATGTTGGATGTTCTGATTGAAATTTTAATATAAGATATATGTTTTCTTTTAGTTGGTTTTGGCTTTTGAAATTTTAAATCCGACATATTCTGCATGAGCCTGTCTCAAGTCAGGAGCTTATAGTTTAGTGGTTTTCGTTGGTTCGTGTCATGTATGTGTATTCCGCAAATTGTTTTGTTTTAAGTTAGGTCGTTTTTCATGTCGGGGCCTTTTATAGCCGACTATACGTTATTTTTTTTTCTCATTGTTGAAGGTTGTACGGTTGCCTTTAATTACGTACAAATATATTTTAATAGTTTGTTATAAAAATAAGTATGATTCAATATGTATTTACTCTTGTGTTCGGTGGGTGCGTTACATTAGTTCTTTTATGTTTCACAGAAAAGAAAAATTTAGGTCACCGGCCTTCAACAATGAATAAAGCCCATATCACATAGTCAGCTATAAAAGGCCCCGGAATGACAAATGTAAAATAATCCAAACGAGAAATCTAACAGGCTTACTTATGTACAGAATAATTTAGCCTAAAGTCACTATTAGCATGATTAGTTTTCGTAGTTTACTACGCACAAAAGATAAATATTTAAATTCGAAGTCCTGGCAATCCTTGAATAATTGTACATTTTAAACATAGATACATTGAATATTTTATTGATAATGATACTATTAAACGAGGGTCTAAAGGGGGGGGTTACAAAAATAGGCCCTTTTAATGAATACAGATTAAGGGGACGCCCAACCCATATAAACGATTTTTTTAAATCTATTTATGTTTAGATTTTTTAATGGACTAGTTTGGCCCTTTATATAAAGGCCTGTATAGTTTTTTTTCTCCAAGAATTTAACATTTTCAAGTTGAATATTAAACATTTAATGTGCTATTTTTTTTTAAATTGAAATCATTCCTTTTCTTACTGGCGTGTCTGAGCAGATGGCGTAAAGGATAAAGAGATTCGCTACAATATAATGTATGATTAAAATCGGCCTCATTTCTTTCAGGATAATATTTGGAAACCAGACTTTGTTTTAAAGAATGGATTTCAAGAGTTTAAAGAATTAGGAGGAAGTTTCTACTACATTTTAGTTGACAGTGACGGTTGGGTAACTTGGTATCCGTACCACGTGTTCGAAAATGAATGCGCCATAAATGTCACCTACTACCCTTTTGATGAACAGACTTGTCATATCCGGTTCGCATTATGGACTTATACAGATAATTTAGTTGTTATCGATGCCGTTTATCCCGACATTGACCTTAGAGGATATCGAGAGAATAGTTTATGGTCAATTATTTCATCTTCGGTTCAGACAGAGTCTGTTTATGACAGTAGCGAGATTATATTCACAATTAATCTACGCCGTAAAGCCACGTATTACATAGTCAGCATTATTACACCTATGATATTCTTGGGAATCCTTAATTCTTTAGTATTCATTATTCCTGCTGATGCTGGTGAAAAAATGTCGTATTCAGTGACTGTTTTCCTGTCTTTTTAACAATGATTAACGACAAACTACCCGTCAATTCAGAAAATACATGTATACTGAGTATTTACATCGCCAGTCAACTTGGATACGGTGTTTTGGTTCTTATCGTTACTTCGTTACAGCTAAGAATACACCACAGAGAAGAGGGACACCAAAAATCGAAAATATTTGTTTATGTTGTAAAATTTGAAAGAAAAGTTCTTTGTTCGAAGAGGAATGTGATTTTTGATTTTCAAGATAAAGAATGCGTTGATGTCAACGAAATATGTACAACTGATGAAACTATAAAATGGCGTGATGTGTCGTCTGCTATTGACTTACTAGGTTTTTGGATTTTTTCGGGTACGAATTTTATTGTAACAGTAGTCATTTTCATCTATATGAGTGGATTTTAATTAGGTACATGATTTTAATCGATTCTCCTTAAAGTTGGCTTCTTCACATACAAATTGAAAGCATATCCAACTGAAAAGGACATAATGTACCTTTTATGACGCGACAATCCGCCATCATTATTCAAGTTGTCTCAGAGAAATTTTATAGGCTCTTCAATATGTTAAGTAAATGTACTTGATTTTTTCTTTTTATCTACCCATTTTTTTACCTTTTGCATCTCTTTTCTTGGTTTTCGAATACAAATCTTTCTACACATGTTCGTCCTAACAGTTTAAACTGTGATTACTTAAATTACGTCCCTGATCAATACTAAATGTTGTTCTTTTTCTCGTTGTCACCCGTTAACTCTATTGTAAAATTAGCAATATCTCGTCTATTTCTTATTAATTTTACAAATTATTTAAAAACAAGTAATGCTTTGCATCGAAGTTGTAATACTTGAAACATAGATCTAGCAATGTATGCGATTTTTAACAGTTTAAGTGGATTGCAAATTATGTCCCTAATCAAGTAAAAAAAAAACAACTTTTTGTCGATATCGGAATTTTCAAAATGGCGGCTGTGTCATTTACAGTTAAGATAAAATATGCTGTTTTCATGATATTTGAATGCCGAATGTCTAAAGATTGCATGTTTTGACCATGCTTTTTTTTATAGAAGCTTTTTTCGATGCAATCATATACATTTTTTTTCAGTCCATAATTTTTTTATCATCTGTATTTAAATTAAAAAAAGGCAGATATTGCTATAAAATCTAAGACAAAGATACATGCAATGACACCAGATAAGCTTGATAAATTACAAACGCGTAGATACAATTCTTCATTACGCAATTATAAAATAAAATTGAGAATAGAAACAGGGAATGTTTCAAAGAGACAACAACCCGACCAAAGAGCAGAACATATTCCAAGGCCACCAATGTGTCTTGAACATGGTGGAAAAAAACTGAATCTGAAGGTGAGCTTCAGTTGGCCCCTAAACAATATTGTATACTTGTTCAGTGAAATTAGACGTCACATTAAACTCTGAAACATCATTGAACCAAAATGAAAAAAAGAACATACAAGTCCAGAGGTTCCTGACTTTAGACATGTGCAAACATGCAGTGGGGTTAAACATGTTTTTGAGATCTTAACCACCCCTATACTACTAGGCAAAATGGAATACTTTAAACAAGCACACAGCCATACGCACAGTATAAATCGGTAAAAGTACATTCTGATGTTAGATTAGATAATAGAAGAAACTACTCAAAATGTCAATATATATTAACAAAGGACTGCTAGCAGTTTACTGACATGCCAGCTCCAGACTTCAATTAAACTGATTGAAAGATTATACAGATATTATACACTCAGGAAACGTATGCTAACCCAAATTTTCAATACCAGTTATAATCATCCCATGTACAAAGTTGTCTCCAGAGTCAAAAAGTTACATAAGACATTTTCCCTTGGGAAAAAAATTCTATCACATCTCTAAGGAAATTTCATAATAATGAAAAACTATGATTAAATATCTATATTTGCAGCTTGTTGGTGATTTAACATAATTATTTTTGATAGATACTAGTATATCAATAGTAAAATGCATCGATTCTGTTTTACTTTCTGTGTGTTAAATTTGTCTTTTGATTAAAAAACAATTATGCCTAAAGTCAATGCAATTGAGTTTACACAATATTGTTTTATATATATTATACTAGAACACACCCGTGATATCGCGGTCCGTGCCTGAATTAAAGTATATGTAACTATGAGTAAGCCTTATTTTAGTATTGGTATTGTCATCTGATAAAGTCATGCCGATTATAAGATACACATTTTCTCTAATTGCAAAATCTTTCTGTTTGAACCCGTCGACCTGGAACTTATCAATTATTGGTTATATAAAAGGTCATGGAATGGAGTATTTTTTAAACAACAGCATTGTCCTATATATATATTAGTTATAAATAAATTTGAATTCTTTTATTCGCTGTTTTACGTCATGCCCTCTTACAAATTGAAAACTGTACCTACACGACGTATTTCAAGTCCAGATTTTTAGTATTCATATTGTTATCTTAGAAAGTCTTACTGATTAAAATACTACAATAGGGAACAATTTGACAATATGATTGAATTTAGTAGTGTTAACCCTGTGATTATGACCCGTGTATATAGCAAAATCCTAAATAAACCGTTTTGTGGTGCGCTTGTCAGATGCAGAACGTACAGATAAGGTAATAGGTAACAGCAATATCCCATACAGACAGAGTTGTCGTCCTTTCCTCCTCAATTGAAAGGACGACAATTCTGTCTGTATGGGAGATTGAGGTAACAGGTGAATATACTATTGGTATCGATTCGGTATCGGATTCGACCCGGAACTTGTTAATTATTGGATATAGAATGAAATTCAAAACAGTGTGGCTGTGGCCATTGATTGACACATTAAATTCATCCATTGACTGGGACAATTTACGTGAACGTTTGTCTGTAACGACCACTGTTCACGACGTACCTACGATAGACATTTAAACTGTGGGGTCACCAAAGGTTTCTTAACGCCTTTAATTATAAAATAATTCGAAAAATTAATCAGGAATAACCTTTATGTTTTGATTTATATAATTGATATAAATCAAAACATCGTGTTATTTCTGATTGATTTTTCGTTTTTCGAATTACTTTAAGGTGTTGAGAACCTTTGGTGACCCATAGTTTAAGTGTCTTTAAAAAGTACATAGTGAGCAGTGATCGTTACATACAAACGTTCACCTAAATTGTCCCAGTCAATGGATGCATTTTAATGTGTCAATCAATGGCCACAACCACACTGTTTTGAATTTCATTCTATTTATTATGTGGAAAACAAAAAGGTCTGGAGTGGTGTAGTTATTAATCTACACCATTGTTCTATATAAGCTATATATAAAGTTGAATTCTTTGATTTGTCGTTTTTACTCCATGACGGCTGACAAATTGGACCTCGTTATTTTAGTATTATAGATTATATGTTTTATTAGGGGCTTTGGAAATAGATTAGCTAAAGCCCCTAGTAATAATGCATCAAGATTGACTTATTGCAACCGTAAAAGAGATTACAATAAATTAAAAAATAAATTGAAAAAGGATTTTTTTCATTCCTTGATAAAACAAATAAATGAGATAAACTCAAAGAACACCAAAGAATTTTTGGGAAGCATTAATAATTACAAAAAAGAAAAAAGAATAATAACTGTGAGCCTGCTATTTCTGCAAAAGAATAGGAGACTCATTATAAAAATTTGCTTGCTTCAAGTGATAATGATAAAACTGATAAAAAAACAAAAACCATAACGTTACTAATACATCCCTTAATGTCCCTATTACATGTAAAGAAATCAAAGACTGCATTAGGAAGGTAAAAAAGGGAAAATCTGGAGGTCCTGATTTGATAATTAATGAATTTCTAAAGGTGGGGTCAAACACTCTAGTTTTACTTTTGACTAAACTTTTTAATAAGATACTTAACTCAGAAAAATTCACCAACATTTGGAACATTTCTCTGTTGACATCAATTTATAAATCTGGTGACCCATCTGATTGTGGGAACTATAGAGGTATAAGCATAACAAGCTGTCTTGGTAAAGTCTCAATTTTACAAAAACGAATTCTGTAGTGATTTTCTTGAAACACATAATTTATTATCTTCAAATCAAGGTGGTTTTAGAAAAAAAAAAAAAAACAGAACCGTAGATCATGTCTTTATATTAAAAACAATAATAAACAAATATTTGTTTAAATGTAAAAAGAAACTATATATTGTGTGTTTTTTAGATTTTAAAAAGGCTTTTGACAGTGTTTGGAGATCAACTCTATTTTTAAAATTACAAAATGAAGGAATACAAGGCAAATTTTATAATATACTGCATGACATGTACTCTAATACCTTATATTCATGTAAATATCAAAATATGTTTACTAAGCCTTTTTTTGATAATCAGGGAGTCAAAGAAAGAGACAGTTTAAGTCCAACTTTATTTAATATATTTGTTGATGACATAGGAAAAAATACTTAGATACAAACTCAACTAGTGCAGTTAATTTAAACGGTCAAAAAGTAAACCATTTATTGTATGCTGATGATTTATTATTGATATCGGAATCTGCAGATGGTCTCCAGAACTCTCTTGATTCTTTACAAATATATAGTACTGAATGGAAACTGGACGTGTCCCTTAAGAAAACAAAAATTATAATTTTCTCTGAAAATAAAGTAAATAAAGAAAACTTTTACTTTTATTACAGTTCTAATGCAATTGAAATTGTTGGTTTCATAGCTCTGGAAAATTTATACAGGCAGTGTCAAGCCTCTCAGTTTAAGCTAAAAAAGCATTGAAGTCAAAACTACCATATAGTGAAAAATTGTCTGTTAAGACTTGACTCCAGCTTTTTAATTCAATGATAATTCCTATTTAACTTACGGATCAGAAGTATGGATATCAGAATTCGAACCAAATTTTGAAGCATTAGACAAAAGTAAATTAGAAAAAAAACACAAAACTCCATATTTAAAAACATACTTGGGGTTCATAGAAAGTCTTCCAATTTAGCAGTTCGGTGTGAATTGGGCACATTACCAATTAGCATTAAATGTTATCAACTTATGTATAAATACTATGTGCGTCTCAGTGATCCACATGAAATTGTCAAGGTTGCTTTTGAAGTGGACAAAACTCTCACAAATAGAGAAAATTCATTTTTCTAACAAACTATCTGAATTAATGAAATATATTGGAATAGTACCCTTAAACAAGCATTGTAATAGTAATTTTAAACACAAACTAGAAGATTTCTACAAAAAAAATTATATTTGAACTATCTAAGATATAAAAGATGGAAACTGTGGTAAACTTTAATTTATTTTTTAGTTAAAGTTATACTTAACTTAAACAACAAGAATATTTAAACTTTAATATTCCCAAATACCTCAGAAAAAAAACTCACTAAATTAAGAATAAGTGCACTCATTAGCAATAGAAACTGGTAGGTATGCAAGACCAAAAATACCCTCTAATGAGAGATTTTGTAAATTTTGCACAGGAAAAATTGAAAATGAGATACATTTCTTGATTGAATGTCCGCAACATAAAATAATTAGATCTAAATATAAAATTAATGATATTAATTCAAATATTTTGGATGAAAATTTTACCAAAATGTTAAATCCTATGTCTGAAAAAGAATTAAAATCTATTTGTAGGTATATTGCAGAAGCGCTTGATTTGAGAGACCATCATATCGTTTCATCAGATAATAATCTTGTACAGTAGTTTGTGCATATACACATATATCTTATATTGTGTGTTTTAAGTAAATTTATGGAAATTTAGAATAATACTGATGTATAAGTTTATGGTATCAATATCAGTTTATAATCTAATGGTATAGTTACAAAGCGGCTTTTTCAAATAGCACGAAAAATGTTTATGAACAGGCTGAAAAGTCTTTCCACAAATTTCTTTTAGAATGCAAATTACCAATTATGTGGCCACCTAGTCTGGACTACATGATGAAATACATAGCTTATTTGTCCAAAAATAATTATGCGTCATCAATTTGCAGGTCTTACATTTCTGGTTTGTCTTTTAAACTAAAAGCCGAAAATTTTGAAGATATTACACAATCCTTTTTGATTAAAAAAATATTAACTGGGTTTGACAGATTGTATTCACGTCCTGACATCAGACAACCTATAACAGCTGAAATAATGACAAAAATGCCTAATGCATTATTAAGAGTTTGTTTTTCTAATTATGAAAGCTATTTATTTTGGGCAGCATTTTCATTAGCATTTGGAGCATTTCTCAGAGTTGGGGAGATTACTATAAGATCTGTCAATGACATGGGGTATGTTTTGCAAAAAGATGATGTTACAATGGATTTTAACAAAAATGTTATCTATGTTACTATTCGCTTTTAAAAAACAGACCAAAGAGGTTTGACAACTACATTTGCTTTAAAATCAAACAGTAGCCTAATGAGTGCTCTATCAAATTACAATTCAGCAAGACCAAAACAAAACGGTCCTTACTTTTGTCATTTGGATGGGAAGGCAATGACTAGATATCAATTTCATTCAATTCTTACAAAAACATTACAATTTCTTGATTATGATGTTAAGAGATTCAATACCCATGCATTTAGAATAGGTGCAGCAACGCATGCATTTTTAAATGGAAAATCTGAAGAAGAAATAAAAAACATGGGTCGATGGAGGTCCTCTTCATTCAAACGATACATTCGTATAAATTAATTATAATTTTAAAATAATGAAATTTAATCAATATGAATTAAATTTATTTATTGAATTGATAAGACTTGGATTTGTCTCCCTTTTTATGTTTTGATTGTTGCAAGCGACACTAAAACCGGTTGTATAATACAAATTTTTCTGTTCATAACCGATACGCATTTATCTCGTGCATTTATAGGCGGAAATTTCAATATAAAACCAGTTGTTTAAGTAATGTTATTTCATTTAACAAACTGTAGACGGGTGCAAGGACAAAAACCCACCACACCCTACCCCAATTAAATATTTTTTTGCTGCCGTTATGATTTATAATTACAGATTTTGTATGCAGTCTTTACCAATCGTCATGGCTTTTAAACATGTTGACATTTGATGGATGATGATGTGATCTAACAAAGCTGAACATTACAAGCAATGTGTATGGCGGAATTTATCGTATTGTGGTGCTGGAAGTCCAGTTGTCACCTCTTCAGTACTGGTTGCCCTTTACTGAATCAATGAAAAACATTAATTATATTGTCATTGAATGATTTATTTTTTGGCCTTTTGAAAATCTAATTGTTGTTATGATTTTGTTGAAAAATTAAAGCCATGACAAAATTCGCCAATTCTAAAATAGTGTTGTTTTTATTCATGAGTCAAATAATAGAATCTAGAGACACAGAAACTGTTTGTATGTCATAGGAATTCACCATTTTGCTATATGTCGGTTTGGTAGTTTGATATCATATACAATAACATGTATTTTATTAAAAGCGTGATTTTAAATGTGATTGTAACATAATATCAAAAAGGATTGTAATTTAAACTTGATAGAAATTATATGTTTTGAAATAAGAATTTGAAAACCGTAGTGGCATCGTATCGTTAGAAGTTCAAAGTTTGAAATCATGTACAATGTCTTTATACAAGTTATTAACTGATGGTGCGCTTCATTTCATGTTCATCTTCACGTAAAAAAATTAGCAAAACGCATGCACAAAGTGAGGATTAAGATGGAATGAACTTAGGACACCTAATAAAGTGTCCTAAAGTTAGGACGAAAATGCTATATATCCTAAGTTAAAGTCATATGAAACCTCAGATTAAAAAAAATAATGCAGATGGTTTTTAAACCAAAATAGATAGTTTTCATTATAAAACTTCTGTACATATACATTTTTTAAAAATAAAATTCTTTAATTGTCCAAATTTAAAAGAAGTTTACTTTTTTCAATTGCTTGCTTCCAGGAAGCAATTCGCCGACATAATTTTCCGTATGCAAAGTGACCTTAGCGTTACCCTCCCCGTAAAAATCCGGGGATGACAATAAGCGTGAATCTGTCATTAAAATAAACAATTATCTGATTGTACATATAAACACATTCTCAATATCCATGCTTCTTTGTGATTGTTTACTGTAAGGTGGCATTCGGTACACTACGGCCTCATAACACGGCATTTAATTAGCAGCCATCTTTTCTCTTCATAACAGACAGACAGAAAGAAAATAAATTGACGATAATATGATATGTTTGCGTAAAAATGAAAAATTCGTGCACAGAAGACTAGTAAGTTTATGATATATACATGCATTGGTTCAAGAATATGATAAACATTTTTTTTCACCAGTCACTCGTTTCATATGACTTTAAGAGAGCTTCGAGAACACGACTTTGGACAAAGACTAGTCATAAGTTGGTCTTAGGACATGTTATAGTCCTGAGATAGCTTCGAGAACACCACCCAGGGTCTTCATATTCAGTTAATTTTAATTACAATCCAAGGTAAAAGATGGAAACTGTGGTAAACGTTTATTTTTTAGTACAATTTATACTAAATTTAAACAACAAAAATATTTAAACTTACACATAACACATTACATTCCAAATTACTAAAATACATGTATAAAAAAAATAAAACACTTCATAGTGGTAATAAATTTAAAATTTACAAACTTCAAAGAATTACACGAAAATGTATACTCTAATTAACATAATACATAGACAATAATGGTGTTTTGACTTGAAAGGCAAATACATGAATACAAGAATTACTTTATATTGTTTTACATGAGATGTTTTGATCATGGTATCTATGATGAGTTTATTTACACTACAGTTGTCTTGTACTGCAATGTAAATCCACTTTACAAATATTTTAAACAGTGATTTGGCCATTTGTTTGCAATTGTAGTCGGAATAAGATAGTAGAAAACGTGTTAAATGGTGCATGTGCAACTGGGAACAAACGGCTGCCCAATGTACAATGTACAACTTGCAATCCACATAAGACTTTTTGGAAGCACCATTCTGACAGAATGGATAAACAGCCACCGTATAGCAAGGAACTATTTGGGCGAGGTCTAGAAAATATTGTATATTGATTATTGATAATCGATGCAGGTTGTTTTTTCAAACGAGATAGCGTTTATCTGCTACATCTAATGGTGGCAGTCCTGACATAAGATGTAGCTAAAAAAACATCATCGAGTTTGAAGTAAAGATCAATGACTCTCCTATGCAATGTTAATGACGTAGTCACATGACGTCATACGTTCTCTTACTCTCGACTGAGAAAACTCATACCACTAAAGTAGCGTTATATATAAAATTATTCAAAAGGAGTTCTGAACTAGATTTGAAAACAAATCGATAACTGACTATATTCCTTATTGAGTTATACGGACGAATAAACTTATTAGAGATACCGACTATATTGTCCAAAAAACTGTAACCAGATGGATGATGTTCTTTTAACATTATAATTAAACACAACTTTACTATAAATTATTACGACGGAGAGAAAATCGAATCTTTCATGTCCCTGTACATGCTGTATTTTTTCCTTTGATTTATTTTGTAAAAAACAATTTTGAATAATTCAATTACTTTTTTTGACTTTCAAACTTTTATATCTGGGCGTCACTGGTAAGTCTTGTTTGGACGAGGCGCGTTTTTGACGTAATGAATTTTAAACCTGATGCCTTTTGTTATCTATTATTCATGTGTTTCTATGCCTAATACGTTCTGCTATTTATTTGTATTGTAGTCCTGTATTATTATGTTGTCATTTTAATGTTATATTTAACGGTGCCATCAAAGTGCGAGGTTTGGCATGCCACAAAACCAGGTTCAACCCACCATTTTTTTCTTTAAAAATGTCCTGTACCAAGTCAGGAAAATGGTCATTGCTATATCATAGTTCGTTTCTGTGTGTGTAACATTTTTACGTTGTGTTTCCGTTGTGTCGTTTGTTTTCTCTTATTTTTGAGTGTGAATTCACAATACTATAAGACGTGTCACGGTACTTTTCTATCCCAAATTCATGTATTTGGTTTTGATGTTATATTGTTTATTCTCATCGGATGTTGTCTAATGCTTAGTCCGTTGCTGTGTGTGTTATATTTTAATGTTGTGTCGTTTTTCTCCTCTAATATTTAATGCGTTTCCCTCAGTTTTAGTTTGTTACCCCGATTTTGTTTTTTGTGGATAGATTTATGAGTTTTGAACAGCGGTATACTACTGTTCCTTTATTTATAGAATTTATAATCCTAGATACGACTGTCAAGACTCATCATTTTGTATTCTATGTATACAAATTACAGAAGTTCTGTTAAATGCTGCCTGTGACGTCACTGATTCTGCCGCAGATCAGTGTAATGTAGTCAACTTAGAATGAAGAGATGATGGTCCAGGAAGTACATGTCTGTGTAGCACCACCCACTATGAAAATGGGGACACTTGTTTACACAGTAAGACTAGAAATATCACATGTAAAATTAATCACTACCGACTTGTGTGTTGATTTTAAAAGATCTAGACAAAGTAAATGATTTTCATTTTTGCCGTACCAAATAAACTCATTATAGGTACCATTATCAAAATTTCGTACGCGAGACGCAGATTTTGTCAAGAAAAGACTCATTAGTGACGCTCGAATAAAAACAAAATGGAAGAGTCAAATAAAGTAAGAAGAACATTAATTGACGACCTAACGTGCCAAACGTTCTGTCAAAAAGATCCAAGGTAATCAATTTTAAGAGATACATATATGTTGACGGTTGTTCTGAAATGATCATTGACAAGCGGCTAATTAAAAATGCTTGTGGATTATAATGTCTTATTTGCTGGAAAACATTGTTGTTTAATCATCGTTTCATTGGGTGTCATAATGCTTTGGTTATTACTTCACCTTTGATTACTTACTATCTTTACATTTAGATGTGGTTTTTCTTTTAGGCAACCTTTGATCTATTAGCTCTTCACTAACGTCACGGTTACATGACAAAGTTATGTTTATTAGCTAATTGACAAAAAACTTTCAACCAATCAGTAGACGTGTTTTATTTAAAATTAAATAATTCAGAAATACAGAGTCCATTCCACAAGCGCTTGTTGTAAATCCAACACATTAACAAGATAAAAAGGCTAGAATCCTTTCGTTTGCGTGAACTGTCCCTTGATCTTTTCAATGCACATCGCGCTATTTTTCCTAAATCTTTGTAAGGCCAATATAGCTGAGACATATATCCATATGTATTATGATGTCTCTGTTTCAAGTTATTTTGAATTACTAATTAAATGAAATCCTTGGTTGAATGAATTGCTGGCTCATTTTAATCCTTCATGAATTGCAGTTTATTTCTGCATTTTTGACAAAAACGATTTGAAACAAACAATAATCCTGTATCAGTAAATAAGGTTGATGGACCTTGTGTGCTTATTTTCACTGTATTCGAATATGGGATTGATAGACATACCGAGTATTTGGCTTTAGTTCACATGGTACAGATACATTTGAGCACACAGTATAAATATATTGATTGGATTAAAGATTACTAATAATTTTTTCCAACATATAAGATATAATGTCGCTGAAAATAATTGTGAATTCATTAAAAAACGACAGAAACTGCTTGCAAGTATATTTTGTTCAATTAATAAACTATACTATGTAAGCGGTCATAAAGCATACTTGAAATACGCATTTTCTAATATTACACATACTCAAACATAACATTACGGGGTGACTGGTTGTTGACAAAAGCGTGGGAAAACACTTTTTTTTCATTTCTCTGTGAATGAATTTACCAGTCATGACTTATAAAAGTCCTTTGGTAGATTATACCGATAAAGATGTCGGATATAACCTAACTTTTAACTGCATTGACTATAATTTCTTAAATAGATTTACAAATTACAAAAGTCCTGTTGAATTTAGCTTGCTATGTAACGGAAACTGCCTCAGATCAATGTAGTGTAGCCAACTAAGAATGTAGAGATGATGGTACAGGAACTTACATGTATAAATGTCTTTGTTCCACAACACACTATGACAATGAAGCCGCTTGCTTATTCAGTAAGACTAAAAATATAATGACTATTCGTAACTTATAATGTATGCTTGGATATGTCTTAATTTCAAAAGACAAGTCCAAACTCTTCCTAATTAACTCAATATAGATAACAAGATAAGTTTCAATCAGCATGCAGAAACCTAATGACTTAACGCCAGCCGAAGAAGTTTCTTTAATTTAGAAATGTAATGTGGAAAAACCTTCAAAGTTCTCTGAACAATTGGTTCTTGATTCCTATCAATGTTTTTTTTTTTTTATATATTTCTATTAATATTTCAGTTTTTGATAAAAGATGCATAAAATTCTTTATCACATTTTTTTTTTATTCGTGTCTGATTAGAGTTTGGTCTACTTAAATAGACACGTGACAGTTTATTGACCTACAACCAAACTTCTTAATTAAATGTCATTTTTTTTACTTTCAGGATTATATCCAGAAATAAGTTGCAGCGGTGATCAATGTGTTTTTGATGCTACATGTGTCTCTAGTACATGCGTATGTTATACAGGTTTTAATGCGTCACCAGCAAACAGTCCAACCGCAGGTAAGATTTCCAGGTTTAAAAATGAACTTACTTGCATGATAATGTATAACTAAACGGGTACACCAATGTACCTGTCACAGTTTCATTATTATGAAATGTGATTAAACACTATGATCACTATGCATGCTATGAAACAACGTGTTTCATTGATAGACACTGTTTTGTTTTTAAATGCAAATAACAAACATGGGGATAATCGAATGAATGATACAGCCATTTACTAATAAAGTGCAATAACCAGTAAAATATATCATAATGGCATAGGAGACCAATGGCGGATCCAGAATTTTTCATAAGTGGGGGCCCACTGACTGCCTAAGAGGGGGCCGCTCCGGTCATGCTTCAGAGATTCCCTATATTATCAACCAAATTTTTCCATAAAAAGGGGCCCCTGGGTCCCCTCTAAATCCGCCTCTGGAGACAACACTTGTTCTACAGTTGAAACTAAGTTCATGCTTGTATCTATTTCAGCTGATATTATGGCGCGAATAGTTGATATCAACGATGTTTTTATTTTCTCTTATTCAATTATTTATCGAGAAAAATCATTTAGTTCGCAAATTAAGCAGTTTTAACAAACATTCACCCATTGATGCTAATATAAAATCCTGTGAAGTAATTCAGTTATCTAGAAAGAATCAGGACTTAGAAATGAAATTATTAAATAAAAATAAATTAATTCATATTACTTTTTTTCTAAACTTATTTTCAGGCATAACATGGTGGTGTTGAAGTAATGGTTCAGGCATGCATGCACGTGTTATCAATCCTAGTATCCATGCATGATGTTTATCCCTCTATAAAATTCCCTATTGGTTATTTATCCGTCCGTCTGCACTTACATCAGATGGTTTTATATATATACATCTAAGGTCTGCATATCGTGTAATTGGTTTACATACCATATATCATTAGTATTCATTGTCAAGACGCAGGAAAATGAACTGAATGTTTTCATCAACATTATCATGATTATGCTACTTTTGAACATTTTATTATTCATTTTTTTTAAATTTGATTTGTACTTTTGTACCAGTTGTACCCATCTTCTAAACGAGACTATATAACAATCCGTATGATCTGTGTATATATAATATATGTTTGTGTATGAATTCAATCAATTTGTCAAACGTGTATTTTACATTGTTATGTAAGTCTATAATTGTGTAATATTTGTAACACAGTGTACTAGTGCCCTAATATACAATACACAAACGGGTTTAGTAAATTCTTTAATTTTTTGGTTGTCATTCACACACACTAATGCACTGCGTATTATAACGAGTTTATCTTAAGGACTTCATTAACAAATGGAATTCAAAACAGAGGCCTATTTTGGACGACTGTTTTCTCCATTTAGCAGTTGAACGTTGAAAAATACTTAATATGCATTGAAATTCTTAAAAGGTATATTTCAATTCTGTACAAACCCGACCTCTATTTTATGTCTTTCTGAGAATTCAAATATTCCGGTAAAAAACAGTATGAACACTTAAAATAGTCCCCAGTTGTTTCTCTATGAGTGTAAACAAATAGAAATCGTATCTGTAACCAGTTGGTTAACAAAACCAAATATTCATAATTATTAAATATCTCCCCAACGGAAGCGTGTTTAATCGTGTTAATGAACGCCTGTATTTACGAGGTACTATCTATCGTTTTAATAATTGTAGATATACAATACTCATTTAGATGTACTACATTTATATAAGCACTATATATCAATTCATATATCATTCACACTTTGTCTTGGAATGTTAATTTTCTATGCATCGTGTACTGGTTCTTTCACACTATTTGCATGTCACATAACATTACAAAAATTTCTTGTAAGGTATTTTTCTGCATTGTTTCAACGTGCCCTTATTTCCCAAACTCATATCAATATGAATGGTATTCTAGCAAAAAATATACAAAACAACCCGAAAGATACCTAAGTGTCATACAAGAGTCAAAATTAAAAATGAGACCATAAAAGAAAAAGACAAACGGACAAAAACAACATCAAAAGCAAATCACATCATCAAAAAAACTAAAGACCCAGCAACACGATGCCAACCACAAACCGGAGGTTATCTCATTTAATACGATCCTCATGCAAAAGAAAAGGGTATCTAAATGACATCAAATTATCGACAATCTATAAAACAATATGTAAATGTTTATGCGCCACCTACGATAGAAGAGGGGCATTATGTTTTCTGGTCTGTGTATCCGTTCGTTCGTCCGTTCGTCCGTCCGTCTGTCCCGCTAAAGTTCAAAGTTTTTGGTCAAGGTAGTCTTTAATGAAATTGAAGTCCAATCAACTTGAAACGTAGTACACCTGTTCCCTATGATATGATCGTTCTAATTTAAATGTCAAATAAGAGTTTTTACCCTTATTTCACGGTCCACTGAACATAGAAAATGATAGTGTGAGTGGGGCATCCGTGTACTATTGACACATTCTTGTTTTTCTTGATTGTGTTCAACTTTATTTTAAACGCAATTTCGTTGCACTCTATTCAATGCCACACATTATTTCAATAGATTTTTGTTTTCTTTTTTTACGTGCAACTGAATTACAAATTTGCTAGTTTTAACACGGAAGTTACAAGTAACATATTTTTTAAATCGGCAGATCATGTAAAAACTATACAAATACGTACTAGTTACATGTACATACTTGTATTTAAAGAAAATTGATTTAATGTTTGAATGTTCGTAAACATTTGAATTTGACTTTTGTGTCCAGTGCATACTCAACCATTGGTAAACTGCAGTAACTGATGTAATTTTTCTCTTACTCTTTTTTAGAACGACACACCCACTCTGCATCTTTGTCATATAAATATTTGAATGCAAGTTTGTCTTGCAAATATTTGATTTGTTTTATAGTAACTTTTCAATATAAAAGTAATTCTTTGCAAATTGAATCCATGTAACTCATTTGGGGTGATATGCAACTATTGTCTTGCTCTTTCTAAATTTCAAATTTCATTATTGTTCGTGTGAATAAGATTGGTCATGACGTTTTAGAGTGTAGAACGATTACACTCAAAGATGGCTTTTTCATCTTATTTTCTGATAATTGCCAATGGTGTTAATAAAGCACAAATGCATATTTGTAGACTTAACCTGCTTGTAGAAATGTATCGATAAAAGCTATTCTAAGATTTATACCAATTAATTCCATTGCAATATTAGATTTACAACAATTTTAGATCCGTTCGCAGTTTACCTTGCATATTAGAAAACTTGTGTTTAAAATTAACTACTGCCATCACAAATGTCCTGATATTTATAACAAAAAATGCGTTTTCCTTTTTGTAACTGACCTAATGAGAAAGATAAAGATGTATACCAGTGGGTTTGGGCTAAAATGCGAGCTGACAAATTAAAGTCCGTATAGGATATAAAACTAAATCACAAATAAATATCGCAAATAAATCATAAGGAAAACGCATGATTTCGAAAGACAGCAAGCCTCGTGCCTGCATTCAAATAACTCATCATAGATACCAGGATTCAAATGTTGTATTTGCGTTTAAAAACCACACTCATCTAAAGTTTCACATAAGATGAAGGACACAAACGGTAAATTAAAAGATTAATTTAATGTATTGGTTTCTGAAAATAAATCTAGCTTTTTGAAAATAAGGTAAGATTTAGAAAACAAAATAAATTACATAAAACATAGTTTTTCTAGAATTTATTATTAATGCACCTAAATTTGCATACTATTAATGTTATTTACACCTACGTATAAGGTTTTTAGGTCGTAAAGTACTTTACAACCAACAGCTTGTATGACAACTTTTTCACGATAATAAGGTGTATACAATTCCAAACATTACTTGTAACTTAAGTCTAACTCACATTTGTTGGACTATTCTACAGTATTGCAATGGAAAGACATATTTTATTACTCTTAGGTTTCGTAGTATTTAGTAAGTATATTATCTTTCTTAAGGAAGTTCGCTACTCAGATTCAAAATAGCAAGCTTTTCATAACATACGTATATATTGTTAGGGGATTAACAAAGAAACCAAATGAGCGAAAAAAATTATATTGGTCCGTGTGCTTGTTACCGATAATTTGCCTTAAATGTGCATCTTTTGCAGTGAAAATCGTTCCGATAAAAACTAATATTGTATGATACACATTTACGTATAAGCAAAACAAAATGTTCTCTTTTTGACAAAATTAAAGAATAAAACTCAAAGGCACACACATACGGGTGAAAGAAGGATCTGATATTAAAATTCTATAAATGTATTAGCAGGAGATAAATTGAGGTTACAAACAAAAGCTGAGGACATTTGATAAACATAAAAGGTACAAGACCGAAAACATATACTAAGTAAGCTATACATGCATGCAGAGCAACTGATTGGGTGTATGTGTGTGTGTGGAACTTCCTGGTTTCAAACAGCATTATGTTGAAAAATATCGACGAATCTATTATTAATTCCACTTGGATCTGTAACACAAACATGTAAATATGTGTTTAGAATATCGAATCTCGGCATTTTTTTTTTTATAGTTCCTATATATTTACTTGCATGCATTTCCAATCGGAAATCCTCGAGTGACTCCGCTTCTCTCCTTCGAGGTACGGAATTGGCCGAGTTGTAACGATTGCATGCATTGGGTTACTTTGCTTTTTCTTTTGCTTTCCCTTTTTTATCAGGTATTATTTATTTAAAGTTTCAACATGTGACTCGAAGTTTTATTAATGAAAAAGTTGTCAATAATACCTCTTTTATTTAACGTTTTCAGTAACTGCTTTAAAACATTCGAAGTATAAACGAGAAAAGAAAGGTACGTCGTGTAGTATTATAAATTGATCAGTTTTTATTATATATAACCACCTACTGGACCTAAAGTTATTTAGATTTATGTTTTTCCTTTTTTACTTCAGATAGTACGCTTACATAAGATTAATTTAAGCATTTACCTGAAACAGGTTGGAAATTATCCATGTAAACTATAATATCGTTATGAAAACGGTTGACAAAAACGTACTGGTAACTTTTGACAGTGGTTTCCCTTATACTAGGTCTACCTTTTTTAATTTCTTTGAAATCATATTGTTCTGACTATAGAAATGAAAATAATAAAATCATTTTAATGTTTAAAGGGGCACTAGCTGTCAAATTCATGGTCATCGATTTGACTCAAATTCTCATATTTGATTTATAACAATGTAAAACATTTATCCAAACTTTCAAAAGTCTAAAATAAACAGTTTACGGAGCATGGGGTAGATAATATATAGGTTCGTTTCGTGTGTATTTTAGTCCAGACGCCATCTAATTACCTATCGATTTGACCTCAGATGACCATATAAGCGATGTAAACATAAATAAAGATATGAATAGATTATACCAACACGTGCAAATGGATTTTTATAGGTCTGTTTGATTTTATTCTATAGATTAAAATAGATGTTTCTAATTGTTTTTAACCGTATCAGAATGGTTTTATGTGCATCGAATTAGTAATCAAATGATTTACCGTAGTTTCACTTTCATTGTTGACATTCTTTTTTTTAAATAACCAGTACTCGTACAATGCATGCGTTGTCAATCTCTAGCTAGGGGTTAAATTGAAGTTCACATGAATTCGGATTTAAAGAGGTCGACTCATTCACTTGCAAGTGAATTACTAATTATCAATGTTTCTTAGTGTAATTTGACAAAATTGAACCTTTTTGGCTGCAAAAAGCGAATTGTTATTTCACTATTTCACTTTCATTATTGATTGAACAGAAAAAAATCAAACTTTAGATTTTTTTATATATCTCGTAGCTAGTGCCCCTTTAAAGTTAAAAAAAAATAATCGGACGAAAACTTTATCTATGTGTTCTAAAAAATAATCGACTTTCTTACTTGCAATTTTTCTTATGTGCCCAACGAATTCCTCTTTTTTTGGCAGGAAATACTGAATTTCCTTGTAGATTGCCGTGTCCATGGAGAGGGAAAACATTCGACCTTTATGATGTTGACGGCGGCACATCATTTTTGAATTGGACTGTTGATGCGTCCGGAAAATCAGGAGTATTCCCGATTGGAATTACGTTCGAATGTTATCAGATAACAGATAGATTTATTATCTTCAGGTAGGCTGATAACATTTCTTATCAAAAGCGAAATGAATCGTAAAAAAAAAAAATTAAAAAATAAATAAATTATCCAGAAACAATCACAGAAAATATATCGGCTGTATTTTTGTTAAACAAGCGAATGAATTAATCAGAGTTACTGTGAACAAACCTGAGAAAATCGACTAGAAAACTAAAAAATATGTTATAAAGAAATATATGTTAAAGATATATATTGACCTAGTTTATACATGTTATATATGTCCGAAACAAATTATTCCAAAAATCAAATAAATAAAAGCAATACAGTAACGTATTCTGTGGTTAAATGTGTAAATGTACTACAATGATATTTTTTTATGTATTTCTCTGTCCTGAATGTTCTTGCATTTTATTTGTACCGTATTTTTGTCAAGCAATAATGTCATTAAAGCGATATTTTCAACATTGCCATACAAGCGCGAAGTTTAGCTAGCCACAACACCACTATTTGTCTTAAAAAGTCCTGTACTGAGTTAGGAAAATGGCAATTGTTATCTAATAGTTCGTTTCTCTGTGTGTTGCATTGTCGTTTTGTTGCACTTCAGTGTTTCTGTAGATACGCTTACCCTGTCGAAGCATCTTTTTGTGTCATGAGATTCGTGTATATTTGATGTTCTCTCACTAAATAATTCAAAATTTGGTGACTATGTTGAACGCACCTATTCAAACGGACTAGAGATAAAGGATAAAATATATACAGTTAAGTCTGCCTCATATATGTGTGTGTTACATTTTAATGTTGTGTCGTTGTTCTCCTCTAATATTTAATGCGGTTCCCTCAGTTTTAGTTTGTTACCCCGATTTTGTTTTTTGTCCATAGATTTATGAGTTTTGAACAGCGGTATATTACTGTTGCCTTTATTTACATCTAGACATTGACAATGAGGGTCGTTTGAAAACAAAACTGTATGACAAACGAGATGATTGCAGCGTCCGAATTGTGAACTTTCCACTTCTATGTAGCAACATTTCAGCCGCGCTGGCATACGGAGTATATATGCTCCAATTGATACGACATTCCTGCGCTTGTATTCCTTATCATAATTTCCTTGATAGAGGGTTACTGCTCACAAAGAAGCTCTTCAAACCAAGAGTTCCTATCGATGAAGTTGAAATCATCCCTTTGTAAATTTTACGGACGCCATAACGAGTTGGTTGATCGTAATTGAACAACCATTTCACAGAGGATATCAGATAAGCTGCAGGATAAGCTTAAGGTGCAGGATCTGCTTACCCTTCCAGATCAACAGATATCACCCGAAGTTTTTGGTGGGGTTCGTGTTGCATAGTCTGTAATTTTCTTTGTTGTTTCTTGTGTACTATTTTTTTTTCTGTTTGTCTTTTTCATTTTTAGCCATGGCGATGTCAGTTTTTTTTTCGATTAATGAGTTAGACTGTTTCTCTGCTATCTTTCGCCCCTCTTTTTGTTGACATAAGTGGTATATTAAACCACCCAAACATACGTTTCCTTGTTTTCACGAATTTTATTGATGAAACAACGCCGGTAACAATGGGTAAGGATAATAAATTACAGTCCTTTCTAAAAATCAATAGTTCATTTTAAATACTTTATTTTCTAATACATGTTTTGTCTTAAAATAGGTTTGGATTGATTACTCAAAAAACATTGAATGTTCTGATTGATTGTGTTATTTTTGAAGACAGTAACTCTGTCAATTTGAATATGTACATTTATTGAAACAAAATTGGTGCATTTAAAAAAGCAAAATCACAAAAATACTGAACTCCGCGGAAAATTCAAAACGGGGAGTACCTAATCAAATGGCAAAATCAAATGTTAAAACACATCAAACGAATGGACAACAACTGTCATATTCCTGACCTTACAGGTAGATTGAACCTGGTTTAATAGCTCTTAACCTCTTACTTGTATGACAGTCACATCAAATTCTGTTATATTTACAACGATGCATGAACAATACAGACATAATCGGTAAAATAGTCAAGATATGGTTACAGCAGTCATCACTGTTTTACAATCATTAAACAAACAAACATTTACAAAAAAACACAAACAGCATCTATCAAATTAAAAAAACACATTTGTTGTTTCGCGTGTTTGGCGTCAGAAAATACATCTATTAGATAAATATGATTTTGAATTCAACTATAATTCATTGTCACAGTTGCCGCATCGGTGCCATATGTCATCAATTGATAATTGTGTATAATAATTTATTATTGACATAAATAATGTGTATTTTGTATTGCCTCAGAGTTGGTGGTTCTGATGGTTTCTTTTGTTCAGCAATCTCCTATGACGGGAGTAGGCATCCGGTGACTTTCACTTTGCACGATCGTAAGTGTTTATCCATATAAAGAGTATATATAAAAATTCGGACAAAGATGTAAGCATGAACAAAGGTTGGAGCTTTATAAGCATGGAAGATTTATCAGTTGCAATTTAGAACACAAAACAAACAAAACAGTAATAATTTCAGCTAAACGGTGAATTGCTCACAAATGAATAAAAAAGTAATCTATGTTTTTTAAAGTGTTTAATTAATTGTCTACGACACGGTTATTGTAGCCATATTAAGTAGGGAGCCGATTTTTGTTGAATGGAAGGAAATGGTAAGATAGTACAAAGCATTGTACCCTCCATTTTGACAATACCCCCTACTAAATACAATAATGCTGCAATAACAGTGCAAGGGATTATTCTCTGCCAATTAACTTATCTGTTGAAAAATTATTATATAATTTATCAAGTTATCTGTTTCTTATTTATAGTAGAATTGAAATAGAATCTAACAGTCTTTTTAGTTTGAAAACAGAATACAATTAAGGAATGACTTCTATTTTTTCTGTCTATGAAGAAATAACATAAAAAATTTGGTGCACACTAAATAACGCGCGTAACGGGTTATTTAACAGTGTGCACCACATTTTTTTATGTTATTTCGAATAGACAGAAAAAATATAACAGTCATTTCTTATAATTTAATTCTAAATTCCATTTTAAACCGTAGAAAACCATGAAAAAACGTTGATGACGTCACGGTCACATGACTAAATTATGTCTATGGGCTCATAACAAAATAACGTCAGCCAATCAGAAGACGAGTTACATCCAAAATTAAATTATTATTACATATTAAATATATTCTTATTTCATATTGAGATGATATAATCACGTTTGAAAACAAAACGGACAAATTCAGCGATATATGTGAGGTCTGCAGTTATCCATCATCTCTAAGACTACTATTTGTAGGTTAGTATAACATAAATTTACGTGAGCTTACAAATCTAACTTTTTACAACTTCGTCCTCGGTCAATATAAACTGAACAGATATAGGAAGATGTGGCATGAGTGCCAATGAGACAACTTTTCATCCAAGTCACATTTTGTTAAAGAAAAACTAATATAGGTCAAATTACGGTCTTCAACACGGAGACTTTGCTCACACCGAACAGCAATCTATAGAGGGCCATTAAATGACTAGTGTAAAACCATCCAAACGGAAAAACCAACGGTCTAGTCTTATTAAAAAAAAACGAGAAAAGCGAAACACTTATGAACCACATCACATTGACAACTTCTGAACATCAGGTTCCTGACGTTGGACAGATGCAAACATATGCAGAGGGTTTATACATTTCAATAGGTTCACCCTTACATGAAACAATAGTGCAACATCACAACACAGAAAGACACACTATAAAATAATGATTGAACGGCTTCCCGCAGTCAAAAGACATATTAAGACAAGTGAACATATAATAAATGATTAAATTTGATCTATGACACAATGTTAATACCAAATCAATCAAATAAGGGGTGGATGAATAAAGGCAACAGTAGTATACCAATGCAAGATGTTAAATAATTTAAAAATTCAACCATAACCATAATCAAATAACCTTGCCGTCAAAAAGAATAATAAAGATAGATAAAATAATTTGTTATAAGGTAAACAGAACAAATGGCGAACAGAAACATTTTTTTCCAAAATAAATAATTGTTTTGTTCATTGACGAGAACAGAAATGAAATTTATTGTCATACTAAACACTTATCAACGATGGTATATATTAAAAAATAGATAAATCCTAAATAAGTATACATTAAATAACAAAACACATTACAAATTCTATCAACAGTTCAAGTTAACACAAAAGTATGCTTGTGTATTCAATGATAACTTTAGAAGAGCTTTGAATGTTCTTAATAAAAATGCAGCGGTGATTCAAAAAAATTTCATCAAATGCAAATTAGATTTGTAACGTTTGTTGTTGTGAGTCTGTCTGCAAATGCATTTTTATCTTTTTATGACACATTTTTAAAGAATATGTCTGACGAGGGTATTAAAAACATTTAGAATTGTATGAAGGTTATTTCATGATAAAGAGGTGATGTCTGAATTCTTAATTAAATTTTGAAAATATATTCTTCATAGAAAATTTTGTTTGAACATGATAAATTTGTGAAGCATCGTCAATTGTTGTGAGACTTAGACATAAGTTCATCTTCAAGATCAAGAAATAGTGTTTATTTTTTATCTATATATGTGTATTTCACTGATAAAAAGACTTAATTTTGACAGTAAGTAGAAATCGCATGGGAGACACGTTTCCGATAAAACCCATTTCAAATTGTTCATATATTTTTATATCTGCAAAAGTTGCAGTTTTAAGCTATTCTGTACTGTAAATGTGCTCTGCATATACATTGCATATACATTGTTTGGTCTTTTAACACTTTGTTAACCGTCTAGTGGCTTTTATAATGAATAACTGTAATTTCAGAAGTTATTGTGCACTTTTACTTTGCGAATGTCTGTCAATAAACAAAAATATTTCAATGATTATAGTTTTACAATTGTAGCACATATGCTGCATATATATAAAACAATCAATATTTCAAATGGACGGTTTAGTTTTTGTCCCATAGAAACTTTTTCTTTAATAAAAACATCGAATATATTTCTACTTAAGGCGGTAAACATGCGTTTGGTTATTTGTGTGTTCTGTCAACTATTTCAATATAGAAAACAATCTTGCTATCTATCCTATCTGGACATGTTTTAATAACTATGGTCAACTTTAGTTCATTTTTTACTTTTTTTTAACAAAAATTTAGAAAACATTTGAAACACCTTACCGTATCAATTTTTGTTGACATATTTGTTTGTTTTCATAGTTGTTAAGGTTTAACCACAATGTTGAATGTTGTTCCCATATTTTTGACATATTACCTATTATATCTGTTTTGATCTCACATTGTTGTCAATGAAAGGGGATTTTAAACGAGTGAGAGATTTAGCTGGCTATAAAACCAGGTTTCATCAACCATTTGCTACCTACATAAGAAAACACCTGTACAGGAATATGATAGATGTTATCCATTCGTTTGATGCTTTTAAGCGTTTGATTTTGCCATAGATTAGTGACTTTCCATTTACACTTTTCCTCGGAGTTGTATTTTTATTTTTTTATTTTTTTTCATTAGGTTAATACATTTATGTTTCTCGTAGGTGAACTTTGCCTCATTCATTTGAATTAAAAATCAATTGTATTTCTTATATTCCTGTTTGCCAGAAATGTAGTTCCATTTAAAGATTTTTCAAACGCAAAAACAGTGGTTAAGCCGACATTGCTACGCTATGTGGACTTCTTAGAGGTGAAAGTTTACCAAAGCAACGTCAGGTTTGTTTCGAATTTATAATGTATACTGTCACATTGCTCTTGTTTTTTCTTATTATTACAGAATCTGGGGCACCTCGTAAGTATCAAGTATTAATTGACTTTTCAGGAAGTGTTAAATACGTCTGTCAAAAACAATTTAAGACGTGTAACTCTGTGGCATATATCATCAAAGAGGGTCGAAAGATACCAGAGGGACAGTCAATAATATAT
The DNA here is from genome assembly GCF_965363235.1 of Mytilus galloprovincialis. Taxonomy (NCBI): domain Eukaryota; kingdom Metazoa; phylum Mollusca; class Bivalvia; order Mytilida; family Mytilidae; genus Mytilus; species Mytilus galloprovincialis. The sequence goes on along the minus strand of NC_134847.1, from coordinate 10,574,496 downwards.
GTCATGTTAACATGCTAGATTTTAAAAAGCTAATACTGGGAAGACCATTTACTCTGTACCATGACTTAGCAGGAGATAATTAATTAATGCTACCTACTCGTTCAAACCAATCACAAATCAATAACATAAAGGACAGTGAATTGGATTTACATCAATAATTCAGTAAAAAGAAAAAACTTTTTTTTTGCCTCAGAATGTTTTCATAAACTGTATAAAAGATATGTCTTGCTAAACTTCTGTTTCTAATAAATGTTACGTTTTAACGAATCTGACTTTATATTTTAATACTTTCATTTTAAAATTAAACAGTAAAGGAACGCTTCATAGATAACAAGAATTAATATTTTGTCTTCTTTACACAATACTCATCAGTGATGCTCGAATCAAATAAGCTATCAAAAAAATAAAGTATGATTTTCGTGATATTATGTTGTGACCATGTCATTGAATGGTTCGTCTTTAACAAATGTTTTGAAATGGTCGATTTGGTATACATAGTTATTATGTATTTGTTTTAGGACCAGATGATGCCTCCATACCATGTAATGTACCATCTGACTGTGAATGTTGCCAGACATGTACATCATGCACTAACTGTGAAACTGATGGCAGAATTCCAAAGGCGTGCAAGAATGGATATAGAGATATCTTTCAAAGAAAAAAATATAATAAAAACAAATTTTGGGCTCGACGTTACAGAAAAAGGTTTGAAATGAAAGGGAAAAGAAAGAAGAGCTGGTTATATGGCATGAAATAAACATCAACTTGACCGTAATGAGTAAATGTGACGAATATACAGCCCAATAGACATCATTTGAACAATATGGGATATTCTCATATATATATATATATAACTTTTTTTTTATTTTGAACCTAACAACTTATTAGCAAGCTGCCCTGTCTAATTAGTAATGTTCGTAAGAGCTCATCTGGAGGAACTAACATTAATAAAGAATTGGAACAATCCAGCTGTTTAAATCATTAGACTACTGTGGAATAATGATTATTCATAGAATACCAATTTTCATGGATGCAGGCAAATCTAATTCATAAATATGAACAAAAAGTTTTTCTGTAATTTCACCAAAAACACTGATACGTCGAAGAAAAAATTACTACAATTTATCGAAAAACAACAAAACACAATAATTAAAAGACGAAGAAGTCAACCCCATACATCTTAGATAATTAAAAAAAAACCTATACAGTAAAACTGTATCATATGGAAGGGTTAGCTAATCTTGTTCATCATGTGACACCTGTCATGTTGCTCTCGCACGATTTCGGTGGTATGTCGTATTCTTAATGACGTTCATATTGCCATTGACCAAATTTGTAACTTGATCTAAAAAGAACATTTATTTTTCTAGTCATGAATCTATTTTACTGCAACCGTAATGTGTCTCTTCACGGAAGATATTACTATGGAACAAGATCAGGTCTTAAATTGGCTTGAAATGAGTATAAATTAAACACAAAAACGTTGACCAGAAGAGCTACACAATTAATACTCATTAACTGGTCAATCAATTAAACTCAACATATATGTTTTTTTTTTTTGCATTTGAACGATACAATCTTTTGTGTGATAGTTGTTTGAATCACTTGAACTTGTATTCTGTACAAAGTAATTCTTTTATGACCAAAAGTAAACAAATACTATACATAATTCTCATTTATATAGAAAAAGCACTGTCTAAATCAAAGTAAATAATACATCTGTCTTGAAAGGAGGTTACTGTAACAAGTAAGGCAATAGTTGTATACCACTGTTCAATTGTCGTAAATTGATTTAAGTGAAAACACATCCGGGTCTCAGACCAACACAATGGGAAACACATCAATTTTAAGAGGTAAACAAAGGAACAGATTTGGAAAATATGAGTTAAAAGCGTATAAAATCAAATGTCTTTATACCTGCAAAATTGATAAATTGGTTAGGGTTTGTGTTCTTTAGGTTTTCTACGAGAGGTTTTGGAGTATGTCTTTTACATTTTGGTCGTTTGCCAGGTGTATTTTACTTTGCGTTGTCAGTTTGCCTAAGACTTATGAGTTTGAATACTGTAAATGTGGGTTCATTTATTTGTTGGTTTTAATTTTTATGGATTGAGAAAATTCGTTTTTTCGTGGATACTTGATTTCGTGATTTTTCGTTAGTTTATTTACAAACCTATAGGAAATTTGTTCCTTATTTGAACATTTATATTTGTGATTTATCTCACCATTGAAATCAACAAAAAATGGTATTCAACAGACAATCGTGAATCTATTGTGTCCCTTTGGTATTTCAATTTCGCTCTGTAATTGGATCTGAGATGCATTGCCTCTTTTTTTCTTAATCGAAATCTGAGTAGCACAACTACTAGAGTATATCATATTTACCAAAGTCTTTTACTGATATAAGAAGAAAATCAAGATGATAAAAGATATTTGGTCGAAATATCTAAAGAAAGTAGCTATATTGCGAATAGTTGTTGCTATTTGGAATGAATCCTCAGTATTTTACCAATATTCAAGTCCATATATACAGTGAGAAGATACGAATACATATAACAGAAGAAACGAATCCTTGTGCGTCGAAAGCATACTAATCTCTTATCAGACATGCATCACATACCATACGATTCTCAATTCAGCTGAAATATCACAAGCGCGTCGATTGTATCGTTAACTCGAATGCGGGAGATCGTTGGTTCGATTCCAAACCTAGTGAAACATAAGATTTAAAATTTTGTATTTGCTGCATCTCCAAAAAGGTACGCCCAATTTAGGAGTAACAGAATATAATCGGCTGGTAATAATGTTTTAGACAAAGTTAAAATGTCATGCTTTGACCTGTGAACTAGTTCCTGCTCACTGTATCGTTCTAGGACACATGTACATATAGTGTGTAGTGTGTTTGGTGTGTAAATACATAATCGTGTGATCGTTCTGAATACTGTAAAACAGGAAATCTTCTTTTGAAGTTTTAAAATATTTTTATTTTAAATTAGGAAATTGAACAGCTTCACATGTATCGTAATCAAGTCAGCAATAACATAAATAAGAAATCTTTTGTTTTCGGTTCATTTATGTTAAAGGAGATTATGAGTTTTGTCATGTTTGCTTGTCACTGGTTAGGCCAACTTGGTAAACGTCTCAGGTTAAGCCAACTGAATAAACGTCACTAGTTTAGCCAACAAGACGAACGTCATTGGTTAAGCCAACATGGTTAACGTCACTGGTTAAGCCAACAGGATAAACGTCACTAGTTAAGCCAACAGGTTAAACGTCACTGGTTAAGCCAACAGGACGAACATCACTGGTTAAGCCTACATGACTAACGTTACTAGTTAAGCCAACAGGATAATTGTCACTGGTCAAGCCAACAAGGTAAGCGTCACTGGTTAAGCCAACAGGGTAAACGTCACCGGTTAAGCCAAAATGCTTAACGTCACTGGTTAAACCAACAAGGTTAACGTCATTAGTTAAGCCAGCAGGGTAAACGTCATTGGTTAAGCCAACAAGGTAAATGTTACTGGTTAAGCCAACAGGGTTAACGTCAATGGTTAAGCCAACAGGATAAACGTCACTGGTTTAGCCAACAGGGTCAACGTCACTGGTTAAGGCAACAGGATAAACGTCACTGGTTAAGCCAACAGGGTAAACGTCACTGGTTAAGCCAAAATGGTTTACGTCACTGGTTAAGCAAACAGGGTTAACGTCGCTGGTTAAGCCAACAGGATAAACGTCACTAGTTAAGCCAATAGGTCAAACGTTACTGGTTAAGCCAACAGCAAGAACATCACTGGTTCAGCCAACATGGTTAACGTCACTGGTTAAGCCTACAGGATGAATGTCACTAATTTAGCCAACATGGTTAACGTTACTGGTTAAGCCAACACGGTAAACGTCACTGGTCAAGCCAACAGGGTAAACGTCACTAGATAAGCCTACATGGTAAACGTCACTAGTTAAGCCAACACGGTTAACGTCACTGGTTAAGCCAAAATGGTTTACGTCCCTGGTTAAGCCAACAGGGTAAACGTCACCGGTTAAGCCAACAGGGTTAACGTCACTGGTTAAGCCAACAGGGTTAACATAACTGGTTAAGCAAACAGGTTAAACGTCATTGGTTAAACCAGCAGGGTACATAAAGGCAACAGCAGTATACCGCTGTTCAAAACTCATAAATCCATGGACAAAGAACAAAATCGGGGAAACAAACTAAAACTGAGGCAAATCCAAAATAGTTTACGTCACTGGTTAAGCCAACAGGGTTGACGTCACTGGTTAAGCCAACAGTGTGAACGTTACTGGTTAAGCCAACAGGGTTAACGTCAATGGTTAATCCAACAGGGTTAACGTCACTGGTAAAGCCAACATGGTAAACGACACTGGTGAAGCCAATAGGGTAAACGTCACTAGTAAAGCCAACAGAGTAAACGTCACTGGTAAAGCCAACAGATTAAACGTCATTGGTACTTTATTGAAAATTTACTGTTTTTGACAAGGAAGTTACAAATTCGATTTGTTTCTATTGGTTGATTATAATATGTATACTTCGTGGAAATAATTTAATTCAAATGAAATTGATTCTATGTTTGTACTTTCGTTAACCCAAACATCTGTGACAAATATGTAAATTTCCTATTGCATATTGTAAAAATAACACATTTATCCTACATGTTTCTCATGTGCATATCTGAATGAAATTTTGTAACATGGTCTTTCAAAAATTTAAATGTATATTTATTTACAATTCTAGATAAAAACTAATTTACAATTCTAGATACAAAATCATATTTAGCAGATAAAAATCATGTAGTTAAAATGAAAAGCCACAGGCTATGCGTGCATTTATTTCGTGCTTCCAAGTCTTTTATCAGAAATGTAGAGGTTGGTGCAATGTCGTGCTCTGCCTTGTAGAATAAGTGAATGCCATTTAATTATGTGAGACATGCTATATTTCTAATTGAAGGCTTAATATCGATACCTAAAAATATTATGGATCAGTAAAAAATAAAACTGTAGAATGACTTTATAACTATGCCTTATCACACGGCTTACACATTTGACATAACTCAAATGTAGATATCTTGACCTTTACAAGCATGAAATTCCCCGTTTCAGAATCTAAAGCATTCTGGGTAATATTTCAAAAAGCGTACAGCAAAACGTTGTGATTGGTTTAGAACGAGAAAAACAACAGTAATTCAACCAATGACGACGCGTTATTCTATTTAAATGTACGAACAATGAGATTATCCAAAGTCCTCTAGATTCCGAAACGGCGAAGTGAATGAAGATAAATCAACAACTGCTTTATTAGTGTTTCGGAATATTAAACTATGTTGAAATTTAACTGCTGTCGTTGCAAAATTTATAGAAAAAAAAATGGCGGGGGCATTGTTTTGATTTTGAAGTGTTCATCTTTGATTAAGAAGAGAATTCGGTAGGCCGAGTTTTGAAATTTTCGAATCGATGCAGTCAATAAAAAATAAATAAATCATGAATAAATGAATGTCTTGCCATTAGCAATATATTTTAACATTTGTTATTGAGTAGAATATGAAATTACACGAAACATTAAAAAAACTTTTTTAGGAGCTTGCATGTTGCGATAGTGAATCGGGAAAATGTTCCAATTGCTGATAATACTTTTTTTCTCAGACTTTCATACTTCTCGAATATAAAGGTGCTATACATATAAAATGTTACGTATTTTTCGTTTAAGTTTATGTGTCTTTGTGGAGGCTATTTGACTTCATGAAAAAAGTTGCAAAGAAATCAAATCTGATTACTGTTGATTTATGATTATTCGTTAAAAACAATGTTTTGTTGATTTTTTATGTAAATTTTAACCAGGAACTTAAATGTTTAGCAAGTCAAGTACAAACTTCCTATAGGTTTGTAAATATACTTACGGAAAATCAGGTCATCAAGTATTCACAAAAATTTGAAAAAAAATCGCGAATCTACGAATTGTTATAAACGATAATATATAAATCCACAGTAATCTCCTATTAAGAGACAAGATATAAGTCAATTTAATAGCATTTTCTTGTTTTTAACGAAATGATGTTTGCAAATATTCAGTATTTTTTTCATAAATTCAGAATTTGTCCAGACTGAAGTCAATTACGTTTAGTTTTGAAACTTTGCATCGACCTTCAGTGTTATTACTGTCTCCTTAACAAGTGTTCCGAGTCTGATATTTTTTTCAATAATAATGAGTATCACAAGAGTCGACCAGGAGTAGCTTAACTTTTGAGAGCACCAGAATATAACCCTAGCCTCGTTTTCCTAGGACTTTTTAATCCACGATTCGGTCGATTGACAATTGTTTTACTCATTAGTTTTGTTATTGAGAGATAAGCATTTGCTTATAAGACAGCATACACGCAGCAGCCTTTAAAGATAAAATAAAAAAAGCTATAATTATTTTATTTTGAGAGGCTACTCCGTGTTTGCTGTCTTCTTAAATGTCTCCACCAATAATCGTCATCAATTTCTGTCACCTGATTAAACTTTTTATATTTCCAGAACTCCATCATTCAGTATAAAGTAAAATAACTAAATACTTAACTCTTAGGAAAACCCAAAACGGTAAGTCTGTAATCAAATGGCAAAATAAAAAGCTTAATCACATCAAACGAATTAATAACAATTGTCTTATCCATGACTCAGTGAAGTATAAAGGTTCAGTGTTATCAATTACCGATGGATGACATATTTGGTTATTTTGTAACAATACACAAGGTAGATTTAGCAATTATATGTTGCCTTATTAAAAATTCTTTGTTGATAAAAAACTTAACTTCGTTAGAACATGACGCCTAATGTTTAGAAATTGTGACGGTTAATAAAAAAACAGCATAGATTTATATTTCAGAATACTTAATCATTTAAGATCATGTCTTTAGTTGTTAATTAAGATTCAATATACAATTCATTTCAAAATCTACCTGAAGAAATGTATAATCAATAATAAAAGAAAGCGTAAGATTCCGTTAGAAAAATAATTAACAATCATTTAAAACTCTCAAGGTGGTACCTAACACTACAGGGAAACAACTCTGTAAAATCAACAGAACGTTTTAATGACGTTGTGTTCTCAAAGGAATATTAAGCTTCTCAATGATCAAAACAAGCTTTTGTCAAACTGCTATATAACCAGTGTATTTTTTCTGATTAAACGGTTGGTTAAAATTTTTTGAAATTTTCATATTTTTGTCAAAGGTTCAAAGTAAATACTTTATCAAAATTTTAGTAAAGGTGTTAGGTACCACCTTAAGTAGATTATAAAAGGGAAGTCAATAAAAACTATCAGTTTGAGGACTGATGAGATATTTCTGACATGGCAGAGGCATATCGAGAATGGAAATGGAAAATGTTTCAAAGAGACAACAACCCGAACAAAGAGCAAAAACAATACAAGGCTACCAATGGGTCTTTAATACAGCAAAAAAATCCAACGCCCAGAGGCGGTCTTCAGGGAACCCATCAACACAAAAGTATACTTGTTCAGTGGACAACACACTCAACTCCACAACATGAATTAAAATTATACCAAACAAATACAGGACTACAAGCACTGAGCCTGATGTCGACGTAGGACAGGCGAAAACTTTACCGAATTCAACAAATATGACATGCATTGAATGCGAAAATGGTAATGATAATTGACTAAGAAATGTCTCTAAAAGTATGACTAACGCAATCCAAAGTTTGATGACATTTATAGATTATCAATGAAGAACATGCTTTAATCTTATGTAATCCATACGTAAGTTACAGAATAATTTCAATGTTTGTTCAATCACATGTATTCAATAATTTCCAATTCTAATTACATGTATAATTATAATTTTGATCAATCCAATATATGGTTTTCAAGTGTAAATAAACACATGTATGATGTTAGTCAGTGAACCTGATATACGATTATAAATATGTTTTACAGGGATGCTTATTAGGTAAAAGCAATTGTCTTACTTATTTAAATATAGTTTTGTCACTATTGTAGGTTGGCACCCATCTGATTTTTTGCCTGGTAAAGTAATGCTGTTAAAAGTATGCGACTTGTGCTACTTAGCTATTTTTATATCAGGAAATAATTCAATAAAATATTTGTTATTATTAAAAAAATGGACGAATGAAAACGCCAAAGCTGAAGGTGTTTCCTATGTGTTAACTCTCGAAATTTAGATAATATTTCATTAGAATGGAATCTTGAAGTAGGTATTGTTCAATAATCTATACTATTGCATTTACTTTAGGTATTTATGGTATATAACTCTTCAACGATTTTCGGTACTTATCTATCTTCGGATTTCAAATGTTTGGCTGTGAAAGTTCATTATGAAGGTAAATCCAGAAAAGCGCTCCGGACGCAAGAAGTTATTAAACACGTTGTTTTCAATTTTTTGGCACCTGCACTGATTGTAGCAAGTCAATATGACGGCTCTTTGGTTATAAAATGTAAACAGTGCATTTGACGATAGCGTATTAGTAAAACATGTAAACTAAAATGTACAAATGTTAGGTTTGATAACTAACAAAATCAAACTCATTTTTGTTCTATCGGTTATTTAAGGTGGTACCCAACACTTTCACTAAAATTAATTTGGCTCGTTTAATTTTCATAAAATTTTGTCAAAGTATTTACTTTGACACTTTAACAAAAATATAAAAATTTAAAAAAATTTGAACCGTTTTTTTTCAGAAAAATTACACTGGTTATATAGCAGTTTGACAAACCCTAATTTTGATCATTGAGAAGCTTAATATTCTCTTAACAACGCGACGTAATTAAAAAGTTTAGCTGATTTTACAGAGTTATCTCCCTGTAGTGTTAGGTACCACCTTAAGAAATAATTAGTGCATACTGCAGATTTAGCAAAACTTTTAAAAAATATTTAACACGGGGGATAAAACAGCAACATACACGGATGTCCACACTTGCTTTTTTAGGAACGTATCATATTAGAATTGAATTATTTCATGGAAGTAGAACATTTGTTGGAAATTTACACATGGTCTGGCCCGTCTAATTTATTATTTATAACCCACGCTTAATATGCTCAGAATAAACTTCAAATGTTACTGCCTAGGCAATGTGTTCATTTATAGCAAAGTTATGGTTTCCATGAATTATTTCTTAAATTTAAAACAAGGGTGTAAACAACTTTATGGTACCTTTTTTGGTACCTTCGATAAGTTTTTGATATTCCACGAGTTCATTTCCTACTGAAGAACTTTGGCAAACTTTCACACCACTGGGTCGATTCCACTGCTGGTGGACGTTTCGTCCCCGAGAGTATTACCAGCCCGGTAGTCAGCACTTTGGTGTTGTCATCACTATCAATTATATGTTTTCTTTAATATAAATTTCCTGTTTAGAAAAAAAAATAAGGATTTTCTCATCCCAGGGATGGATAACCGTTTTTTTTAAATTTTAGGTCCTGAATGCTCTTCAACTTTGTACTTGTTTGGCTTTATAACTATTTTGAGATGAGCGTCACTGATGAGTCTTATGTGTCGAAACGCTCGTCTGGTGTATTAAATTATAATCCTAGTACCTTTGATAACTTTCTAGTGCATTATAACTCAGTAGTAGGTGTTAATTATTTTCTGTCATATTCTTTTTCTATATATTCGTAGCACCAAATAAGCCGTTGATCTTTTTATGATTTTTTAAACATATTATTTATCTTTGTGTCACTTTGTTTCTTGTAGATAGTTATCTTATTATCAAATACGCCCATCTAGTTACATTAATAAACATTTTGAAATACGACTAGTATTTTTTAAATAAAATAACGATTTGTAAATTCAGTGCATTCGTTGAGTTTTCTGCACTAACCTTCAACATGAATATTCAACTCCAAAGAAGTCAAATACCAGCAGTTTAAAACTAATAATATTAATTCAAAATTCTCATGAATATTGATAAAGCGGTGTTGTTAGGAATGCGCGACAGTTTTAATTAATTACGTACGTCAGTTTGGTTTTTAAATCATCTTTTATATTACACAAATTTTGCTTACTCCGTTCTTTAAAAAAAAATGTTTCTACCATAGAAAATTCAAAACGATCTAAATAAATTAACTGGTGCACTATTCAATACTCTCATATTTTAATGAATTTTCAATTTAATTCCAGATAATTTCCAAAGGTAAACCATTGTGTGACTTTTTAAGTCATTGACAACTCATGCATCTTCCAGAACATTTATAAAGTCACGCATGAGTTGTAATTGTTTGTCTGCCGTCCAGATAAAAATATCGCATGCATTATCAAGTCGATAACAGACTTACCAACAAAACATAATCAACAATGTTGGTTGACGTGTCGTCCCCGTGGGTATACCAGACCAGTAGTCAGCACTTCGATGTTTACATGAATATCAAGTATATGGTCTTATTTATAAATATCCTCTATGACGATTCTCAGCATGACAGGCTTTTTACATGATACAATCGATATAACGTCCTCATTCTAACCATCTAGGAAAGTATACACCGTGCACGTTCAAGAATTATGGAAGCGTCACTACTAAGTATATAACTAAATGTATTCATAATTTGAAAAAAAATGAAGAAGAACGAGTGACAACGACATTCCATTCTGATGGTGACACATATAGTAGTTCGGAAGTATAATCAAAATAAAATGGAATTTTTCAGTTATAACTTTATATGATACCAATTACGGAAAGCTGTTGTTATGTATTGCTTAACTAGTTGAGATAAATATGTAGTTTTATTGACTTTTGAAAAACCGATAATTTCTGAGGCCAACGGTCGAAGTGAATATCAGTTTTTCAAAAGTCAATTAAACCACATATTAATCGAAACAAAAGACAGTAATTCTTTAATTCCATATTTCAAGAGAAATGAATGTGATAACATTTATTTACCAAACCCAATTGTACATCAAACGTTTGTTTACCAAAATTATGCACATAAAAGCACGCGGCGTTTTCGAAGTGAATATGTTTATTTATTCAAAATCTCATTCATCATGTTCATATAGAAAAACCTACTAAAATTTTATCAATATGGAATAAACAGTTTTATTCAAAATCAAATCAGTAAAAAAAACCATCTTTGAATTCAAGAAATAAATTGACTGCAATTTATAGTTCTTAAATTAATGGAAATGATGAACAATACATGCAATAGTGTACACTCCTTTTTCATGAAACCATTTATTGTAATGCTATCTCGTTTGATCCTTGTACATTTAAATATAGTGCATTCACCTTGAAAGGTCTAAGCTTATTAACGATTTTTTTTAAATTTTTTTTTATTTGTAATAGACTTTTAATTTTTGTAATTAAAAGAATCATACTAAAAAATAATCAACATGAATATTGTTTAAGGTCACATCTATTATAAACTGATTACAGTGAAATATGAGATATGACGATTTTAAAACAACTTCACCTAACGCTAACGCGACTGATAATTATAAATCAATATTAAGCAGATTATATCAATCGCAAGCATCAAGTGCAACTAGATAAATCTTCAGTTAAATCACTACATTAAAAATCAAATCCTCCAATTGAACAATAAAAATGTAGAAATATAAAAAATGTTTCTACTAATTCCACAAAAGTAGCCATTAAAAGTTGGATGTTTGGTATGCTATACATATATAGCTTGTTACATTTACAATACATTAAATGTACTAAAATAAGATTGCCTTGTGTGTTACCTTAATGTCGTATTTATTTGTTTTTGATATTTAAAAATTGGTTGCTTGGTGTTGCCAAATGTCATTTAGTTGGACTTTCACATAAAGAATATGCTTAAGGTAATCATGACTGCCAGTGCTCTAATTTCAGGTTTAATCCATCATTTTCTACATTAGTTGGAGATATTATGGACATAATTGTGCAAAATCGTGATACAAGCATGAAATTTGGTATATGGGTGGAAAAAATGATAATTAAAAAACATTAGCTGCTGGCCATACCAAATTCTCATTTTTTCAAGATGGCCACCGCTCATTTTGCAAATGGCGTCATATCCAATTGGTTACGTTTCGTAAATCATTTGAAACCTATGTAACAGGTATAATCCAGTGTCAGTTTTGATAAAACTTAAAGTACAGTTCCTACAGGACAAAAAAAAAAAAAAAAAAAAAAAAATACCTACATGAAGAAAAAGAGTGACATCCGGCGGCACAATATGGAAAATGTAAATTTTATCATTTCTATCAATTTAACAAGAGATTTTACTGACTTTTTTAAAGTTCAAATGCATATATAGTTTATTTAAAAGGACAGGTTGTTTATCTTATATTTATCTGACAGTAACCAATACACAAACATGTACACGGAAGGCCTGAACGGTGGCCTACCAACACAGCTGAATTTCTGGCATACGTATTTAAAAAAATCATGACACGAGGATCAGCGGCCAGCAAAGAAGTCCATCTTGGTTTCCAATTATCATTGGTTTTTTCTTTAACCCAACTCCTGTGGTCATGGCTTGGTACATGAACTTGTCGAATGCATAAATCCAGACGAGCCCAAACATGTCCACCTTGATATATGCTTCTCCTTTGATATGCTCCAGAAGATTAAAATCGTTTGTAAGGAAGCAGCTGCCTTATGATGCTATTCCGCCAACCACAGGTAATCATATTGAGTTTGTGGTAGACCGAATAGCATAATAAGGCCGCTGCTTCCTTGAAAACGATTTTAATCGTGCCTCCTTAACAGCAAACGGTGATGTTTCCATACATGATGCAAACGAATACTTCTATGATGTCCATGTCTGTGTCTTCATACAAAATAAGGCAAAAATGTCTGTTATATCTGAGTATACTTCTCAGTGTCACACCCACTAAATGCATGGAAGAAAGGAAAAGCTGCTACACGAGGACCAAACGCATTTGATATGACATGTACAGGAAGCTGTCGAAAGTATTTGTTCCTTCAAAAACCTATCCACAATTTGTCCACACCTAATCTTGCGAGCACTGCAATTCCTTAAACTTCTACATCTATGGCAGTACTACTTAGAATTACTTTTTACAATCATTTTCAGCAGCATGCTTATCATGGACAATGTTTCGTGTATCTGCTTTTTCACGGTTACAAATGATTAGCTGGGAAGTACCGTATTGAAATTGCAAAGCACATTTTCAACTTGAGTAGCATAAGCATTTTCAAAAATTTTCTAAAGAAGCAATTCTGTCGACAAGAAACTTAAACAATTCCGTTTTGTTATCATTTTCACAGAGAAACTACTCCAAACCCTTGGCGTTCTAACAGAACCAACAATTTTACGTCTATCACCAGTACGTTACCTTTGTTTTTCGTCCCCGCTTTTAAATAATTAAATTAGTTAACAACAAATCGATGTCTACTCTTGAATACTTATCAAAGGAAGATTTGTGTAAGGCAGTATGATATCATTTACATAATCATCAAATATGTTTGGCCCAAGTGGTGGCAATAAATTAACCATTGCTGCCCCACCAATGATAAAGGCGTCAGAATTTGGAGCAGTTGATGGCAAATCGCAGAATGTTTCAAGTATACCAATTTACTACGATTTTATACCACATCATGACACATAGACGGAGGAGCAGTTTGGTTTTAATGGCTACAGAATAAATAAAAAAACCTTTTAAAGAGATCGCAATCAGTATTCAGGTTCTCTAGCTTTGTTTTTTGACAAAGAAGTTTCCAGTTTCATTTTACGGCTCTTATATGGAAATGTTCTTTTTCATCTGGTAAAAAAAAGCAGATTCTTTTTCGTTTCGCATTCGCTTCAAATGATCGTGCTGTTTGGACCCAATATCGTGGAGTTTATATACATATCTTACTTACTTCTGAATCAACAATTTCTTTAAAAGAGTAAATTTTCTACAAATCTGTCGACTCTTCTGGATTATCAAACTTGTTCATCACTTTAGAAAGCCTTTAAAGTTTTTCGAAGGAATCCTTTTGTGTTTTCGTAGAGTCTTCTTAAGTCGTTCTTCTGTTGTATAATGACTCAAACCACTTAATCTTTCAAATTCATCTACCAGTCTACTGACTTCTGGTCCAGCTATCATCTATCGTCTCGATGGGATCTTCGATTAAACGTATGGTACCAACATCGTCGTCCACGACTTATTATTCTGTGTTTGTGTCTGATTAATTGTAATATAAGAAATCAACTTGATGGTCTTACGTACGGTAAAACTACCATTTGCAAATTCCATTGCCACGTGTGTGTGATGTTGTTCAAGGGAAGCAATATCTTGGAGATGGATGGGTAAACATCGAACATGGTTTACACGATCAAGACCAACATTGGTATCATGCTTGATATGGACTGTTTGTAAATTACTATATCTGACTCGTGACATGAGCGTTCTACCGAAGGAACATGAAGTTCTTTATTCATAATTGAACGCCAGCAATTAAACTGTGGTCGATATGACTCTCTTTCCTTACACCCGTTGATCACAGTCATACTTTAACGTCACAGAGTCATGAACTATATGTTCTGTGTTAACGCTTTCATAACGGCTGGCATTATCAATTCAAGCAAACAACATATGCAGTTATCTGATGCGCGTGTCTATTCCTAATTATATTTGAACATACATGAAAAGCATCTGCTATTCTAGGTGTTGCAATATTGACTTCAGTGGAATACATGTCCATCCACTATCACGCAATATATCACTCAGAATTTAAAATATTCACCAAAGGCACCAGGATTATAATTTAATACGCCAGACGCGCGTTTTGTCTACATAAGGCTAATCAGTGACGCTCATATCAAAACAGCTATAAACGTTAAACAAGTACAAAGTTAAAGAGCATTGGGGAATCAAGATTAAAAAAATGTGCCAAATACGGCTAAGGTAATCTACTCCGGGGATAAGAAAATCCTTAATTTTTGTGAAAATTCAAAATTTGGTAAACAGGAAATTTATTTAAATGACCATATAATTGATGTTCATGTCAAAACTGAAGAGGTGACTACTGACCTGGTAATACCCTCGGGGTCGAAACGTCCACCAGCAGTGGTGTAAAATAGTCACCAAAGGTACCAGGATTACAATTTAATACGTCAAAGAAGCCATGTAAATGTACAATCCTAAAAACATGACGATAAACGTATATTCTTCGTACAATTCTGGCCATTCCAACTGTTTGCCCGATATTTAGAGAGTTAACAACCTTTTTTATCTTATCCATCGAATGCTTGATCATTGCAACTGAAAGGGCGTGTTTTCAAACAGTGGCATCAAAAGCAACACTTTATACTCGAACAGAACCTAGATGGTTAGAGGAATGAATGACGATCAAGATATGTTTAAGAAATTGAAATCCTCATCTGTTAGATGAACTTCTATTTCCATCATTGTGCCCTTGCAGTGCGTGTAATTCGTTCTTTATTAATAATGTTTGCGCATACGCGAAAATGTTAAACGCATGTGTATCATAACCTTAAAAAATGTCATCAAACAAATTCATAACATCATTAAAAATTCAAAAGCGCTAAGCATGTAATTAACAATGATAAATTATTCAAAAGTTCGTGTGTGAATTTTGTAACATGTTCACGCATGTGCAAACCAATAACATTTCAAATATCTATTTCTTTGTATAAACGTCACAAGTTAATAAGGTATCCAATAAACCTAGTAATATTTTATACCCAGAGAAGGTCAAAGAAACGTTTTCCATAAAAATAAGCATTTCAATCTGGAAAAAAATCATCCATTTTAGAAAAGGTGGTGGCCATCTTGAAAAAAATGAAATTTTTCTTATGACCAGCAGTTTTTTCTTAAAAAGTATATAATAATGATGCTTCATGCTAATTTTCATGCTTGTATCATCATTTGCACAATTCTCTTGATTTGGCTTGCTAATATCTTCCACTACATTAGAAATTGCCTGTACCAAGTCAGGAATATGAAAGATGTTATCCATTCAATTGATGCGTTTGACCTTTTTTGTCGTTTGATAGCTATTGGGAATTTAAATTTTTCTCGGAGTATTTCGTGATTTTACTTTTTACCACCATATCTTCAGTGTTTTAGCAACAACATAACAAGCCTTTCGAAGGTGCTTTGAACATCAGATCGTGTACAAGGACAAATCAACTGACACAAAACATACTAAGATAAATGTGTTTGGTTTTGAATAGTTTTACACTAGTAATTTTGGGGCCCTTTATAGCTTTGTGTTCGGTGTGAGTAAAGGCTTCATGTTGAAGGCCTTTCATTGACCTATAATGGTTTACTTTTTTAAATTGTTATTTGAATGGAGAGTTGTCTTATTGACACTCACAACACATCTTACTATATCTATTGTAGTTCCAATTTCTACTACTAAGTAATTAATCAAACATATTTCACAGACTAAAATATAAATTATAACTACTCTAGCAGATTTTATGTAAAGATGACTTAAAAAGTCTGTTTTGTTATCGCTCGCATAAAATCTTTCTTTTCTTTTCTATCAGCTAATTAAAAGTTCAAATGCTATATTTCTACATTGATCAAAAACTGATATATTGTCGATATTCTGGGGCAAAACAAAGAGGTATACAAACACATTAAATCATTATAACATGTACTTCACACGTTACTGTGATGTAGAACAAAAACCGAGAATCCGTATTGAAGATAAAAAAACAAACAGTGTAAACCGAGACCAGTTTTACATTGAATTTAATTTCCAAGATTCTATAATGATACATCATGATATACCACTGAAGGAATAACACCATATAATTTTGAAACCTATAAGGTTACCAAGCATAATGTAAAGAATGTTAATTTAGTTATTGTAGCAGATTGAATCGTTTGCAAACAAGTATAACTTTTCGTAAAACCAATTCCAGGCAAAATGTATGTGGGGACACGAATGACCTAGCTCAAGCATGCTCATTATATGCAACAAACTTACTTCTAGAATAAAAGGATGAACGGATTATCGCTTAAGGTGGTACCCAACACTTTGACTAAAATTAATATGGCTCGTTTAATTTTCATAAAATTTTATCAGTATTTACTTTGCCCCTTTAACAAAAATATAAAATTTTCAAAAACGTTGAACCAACCGTTTTGTCAGAAAAATTACACTGGTTATATAGCAGTTTGACAAACATCAATTTTGATCATTGAGAAGCTTAATATTCATTTTACAACACAACGTAATTAAAACGTTTAGGTGACTTTACAGAGTTATCTCCCTGTAGTGTTAGGTACCATCTAAATGCTCGCATTGTCGAAATGCGCATCTGGTGCAGAAACTGGTACCTTTTATCTTATGATTACCACTGGGATGCCTCTGCTGGAGTATCACTATCCAAGTAACTTCGTTACTGGCATGAAAATACGGAATTTGTGTTATTGATTTAATGATTTTTTTCCCGCGGGTAAAGCTCTGATTTATAACGCGGCTTTGACGTTACGTTTTGTTATTTTTAGTTTTTAGCTCTTCGTCATGTTGACCTCGGGCATCACTTAAAGAGACATCTATTGTCGAAATTCACATCAAGTGCAGAAAAACAGTACCTGTTATGTTATTAATGCTCCCTTCGCTTAGCAGCAGGGACATTCAAACGTTGTTATTATTTTTTGTTTGATGTTTGTTGTCATTCACTTCAATTTCAGAATTCAAATTCAATGTGGTATACGGACTTTGATATTAATAACATGTGTTGAATAGTTTATATGTCTAAAAATATATATGTCTCCAGAAACCTATGCCAATAATATCAGTTACATAATGTGGTAATGACCTAATACAATATATATTGGGTCAATACATTCAATATAAGAATTGTATATATCTCGTATATATCGTATCAGGTCACTAGCACACTGTGTAACTATAATAATAACATATACATTCATTGGGACATTGTTAACGTGACGTGTTATGATCTGTTGGTTTTGATAACAATTCTAATGCATTTGAATCTTTTCCTTTTTATTGTAGTTTTATAAACTGGTTGTTTCTGTATTGGCCCCGTTTAAGACTCGCGAGAGTAGCTGTATTGGACCCGAGACTGAAAGGACCGAGCGTCAATACAGCTGATCGATAATGTATAGACCTGTTTGAATCATTTACTTATTTCTAGTGACTGTTAAGGGATTTGTATTATTATCCCAGACGGTATATTTCAATTGCTGAGTATTTAAGATTGCTGGAAAATAAAAATACATTGTGTATAAAATAATAATTTAACATCTTCACACGCTTAAAAGACATGACTTATGTCTATCTCATGATTCACCTCCCGTGTTCAGGTAACACTACAACTATTTTTGACAGTTTTAATATAGCGAATGTGGTCGTGTGGTCTAGAGCACTAGCCATGAGTATACGCGGTTGGTGATGAAGAGTATCAAAAGTGCGAGTTGTATATCATTTTATTTTGGTATCACCTAAGTGAAATAAAGGTATACAGAAAAACATGCTAATTTACATTACATTCGAATTCAAGGAACCAACTGAATTACGCCATTTTGAGAAATTTTGGAGGTTTAGAGAATGTTGATTCAGTTCAGATTTTTTAAAATCATCTTAAAGACGGAATCGTTGACACAAATGAGCAGGTACGAGGAACTTTAAATACAGTTAAAATTTAGGATAGCAAGATTCTGTTTTACCAAAGTACATAACATGTATTAGAACATTGTATAACGAATTTAACTTACCAGGCACGCATCCAGAGCTTCAAGCAAGAAGAAAGGTGGGGGAGGGGGGGGGGGGGGGAGGGCGTTGAGAATCGTTTTTGGACAATATAGAGATTTCATGTTATACCAAACCTTATGTATTTCAATAATTCGCACACTTCGCACACTCTTTGATCATCCGGTATATTGTTACTCGAAATTAACTTTTTTGATTAGTCTAATTATAACAAAACTTATCCACCTGTTTTGTAATTGCTGCATCAGGTCTTGCATCTATTCCAGTAGCCGGCCTATCATGTATGTGAGTCAAGTGTTGTGCACTTAATAAGGCTATGTCGTGGTATTTTGTTTTTTTCGTGAGAATAGCATTCACCATTTGCTTTCAACTAATCTTGAACTGATTTCTTTACAAACTGTTGGAGGTTGTGGTCAGTTGCGAACAAAATGAAAATTTTCAAAAAAAATTTTGATTGATATGCTGGGACTATAATACTACTAGTGTAATATTCCTAGGGATATAATAGGGTGAGACAGTATTTTTTCTCCAAATCACACAGAAAACGTAATTCTATTTATTAAATCAACAAAGTGAAAAAATTAATCCTTTGTTCCTCTTATTAATTTCCCCAAGCCAATGTAGTTATGAAATGTGTACATTTAACGGAGTGAAGCGACAACGTATCACCCTTTTAAGTGCTCTCATGATATTCAATTTATAGTAAAGAAATGATTTATGTAAATATTGATTTAAGATTTTCAAGCGGGGGTCCGGCAGCGGGGGTCCGGCAGCGGGGGAGAGGGTCTGGACCCCAACCCTCCTGAATCCGCTAGTGTAACCGACTATCTTAGCATGCGCTACCAAGTCTTAAACATTAAAATCCTACTTGCATTTGTCTATACAAAATAAATGATGAATTTAACACCTGTAAACTGTGCAGCAGGATCTGTCTACCTCTACGAAGCACCTGAGATTCCCCCAGTTTTTGGTGGGGTTCGTAATGCCTATTCTTTAGTTTGATATGTTGTGTCATTTGAACTGTTGTTTATTTGTTTATCTTTTTTATATATATATAGCCATGGCAGTTTATTATCGATTGATCAGTTTGACTTTCCCTCTTGTGTCTTTCGTCCCTCTTGTATCTTTCGTCTCTCTGGCAAATGTGTTTTATAAATTGATTCTAATCGTTAAGGTGGTACCTAACACTACTGGGAGATAACTCTGTAAAGTCAGCTAAACGTTTTAATTACGTTGTGTTGTAAAAGGACTATTAAGCTTCTCAATGATCAAAATTGGTGTTTGTCAAATTGCTATATAACCAGTGTAATTTTTCTGACAAAACGGTTGGTTCAAAATTTTTTAAATTTTTATATTTTTGTCAAAGGGTCAAAGTAAATACTTTGTCAAAATTTTATGAAAATTAAACGAACCAAATTAATTTTAGTGAAAGTGTTGGGTACCACCTTAATTGTCAATCTATATGTCTGTTGAAACCTTTCAGAATTTTCTCCACACCGTGTTTTGTTTAAAGAAGATGACGCCACTACCAACCATGTAAAGGAATAAGCCATGTCTACTTATTTAATATTGAAACTTTACGGTTATCAGGTAAATTACCTTGAACCAATCATATTCCTAGAAATGTATATGAGGTAAGATAATGTTCTATAAATTTTAATCAAATTTACCTTTGCTGGTGAACTTTCAGTCCATGAGGGTATCATCAGCTCAGTTCTCAGTATTTCTATACTGACATGATTTAACAAACTTTACTAAAATTTCCGCTTATAAATTTTAAAATTATTAGGAAACTAAGGTTTCAACTCCTTCGGGCAAAATTGGCTTAAGGTGAATTTGGCTATTCATTTTAGGTATTTTTGATACATAGCTCTTCAACGGTTTCGGTACTTATAAATCGTCGGATTTAAAATATTTTGCTTTGAGCGTTCCTGATGAAGGTAAATCCAGAAAAGCTCTTCGGACGCAATTAAATATTAAACGTGTTGTTTTCAATTTTTTATCATATTTTACTTCAAACAAACTTAAATCCCGCTGCAATTGTTGCATCTGTCCTAAGTCATAAATCGGATGTTCAGTGATTGTCGTCTGTAATGGTGTTCATAAGTGTTTCTCGTTTCTCGTTTTTTTGTATAGATGAGACCCTTGGGTTTCCCGTTTGAATACTTTTACACTAGTAATTTTTGGGGCCCTTTATAGCTTGCTGTTCGCTGTGAGCCTGTGCTCCGTGTTGAAGACCATACATTTACCTACAATGGTTTACTTTTACAAATTGTGACTTGGATAGAGAGTTGTCAAATTGGAACTCATACCACATTTTCCTATATAATTGAAACAACAAACCAAAACCCGTTATTTACAGCGAATAATAATATATTCACGTGTACACAACGTGGTGTAAAAATAAGTTACTTTATATATACTTAGTAGTAAATACAGATAAATTGTATGTGTAATACAATCAATGGCAAGCGTGCTGTATCAGCCACTCGTGATGATATCGATATATGCACGGTTGCAAAAACTTTATCACACCATTAATCAGTATGACGCCACGTCATCGATTGAAGTCACTGTTGTAAAGGCTTTTCGAAACCCTTATCTGTATGACGTCATGTCAAGTCTATAATATGTATGACGTCATTTCAAACCTTATCTGTATGACGTCATGTCACATAAAAACATCACTTGAGATATATGTATATAATAAAGTGTATATGATATGGCTTTTTCAACACTCACACCGTATCAACCCTCAACCAATATAGTAATCCCTCGAGCAGAGCTCTTGGAATTATATTGGTGTCTCGGGTTGATACGAATGCGATATTGAAAAAGCCATATGATATTCTCTATATCTCAATCGTCACATGTCTGTCTTATTTGTTATTTAATTATGAAAAAACAGTCCATTGCCGTCAACATTCCTTGAACAATTGTTAACGTTTTTTTTTTTAATTACTCAGTTTCATAGTTATTAATAATAATTACCCGACTTACATAGAATAAGTTCATCTCGTCAAAAAGCTTTCTCGTGCATTTCATGGTATCAGAAAAAAATATGTTAGATTGACCAAAGGGACAAACGACAAATTGAAACCGTTTACAAAATTGTTTTTCTTTGTAGATCTTCGATACCGTAATAAAACAAATGCAATTCTGTCATAAAAAATGCGAGCCTCGTTAAATCTTATTCGCTATGACTTGACTTTCGATAGTATGTATAGATGTTTCGATTTGTTTTACTTTGCGGTATGGGGTTTACTCATCGTCGAAGACCACCCGGTGATCTGTAGTGAATAGCTTTTATGTCATTAGTCCCTGATGGAGCGTAGTCAAAGTGTGACATCTTATTATCTTTATAATATTTTCTAATAAAATATATTTAGATATGCAATGTGTATGCATGATTTAAGAAGTAAATTACAAATACAAAAGAATAATAAATCTTTAAAAATAGGATTGTAGTACGATCTACAAAAATATCGGTGAAGGCCTTTAACATGCATGTCATGTCCCTTTCCTAATTACACAGGGAACGACATAATAATTGAAATCATAGGGATTGATTGCTCTAGCAAGTATATCGTGTTTCATGTCATTTCGTTAATTTGATATTCATTGCAGATCATTGATCCCGAAATTATATAATTGGAGTCTGGCATGACACTGTGTGTACACGTGTGCACTGTGTAACTCTAGGTGCAATTACTTTATGACTTTGAACTGAAATATCAGTAATTGTAAAATTAAAATCAAGCTGATTCTTCGAAATGTGCGCTCCAAAGTCAGTAATTTAAAGATGATACTCAGTAATGTCATATAAAACAAAGAAATGTCAAGTAGGGACAATGTAAGAGGAAAATACATTGTCAAATGTCTAGAATTGTAGATTTCCCTAATACTAGCTCATAAATATAACATTTGTTCTTGATATTTGTTTACATTTGTATTTATATCGTTGTGCCTTTGGTTTTGTTATTTTAAGGTAGATTCATTGAATACCGCCATCTTGAATTGTAGAATAGCAGTACACAATTAATCTTGTTCTTTGCTGGCATCTGTAAATTTTTTACATCGATTTGCAATGTGTAGGATTTGTTTTGTTTTGTTTTGTTTTTTTTTTTTTGGGGGGGGGGGGGGGGGATTCAGTATTTCATTGCATGATCCAAAGTGTTTTAGCAAAAATCAAATGTTTGTGTTTTTATAACCTATTTCTATGCCTTTTAAAAGAACATAACTTAGATAATGAAATTTTGACATTTTAATTTTAGAAAGAAAACAAGTTCAATGACACCCTTTATTTCTTTTTATTTTGTTGCGGTATAGAATAAAACCCTTTTTTCTCTGATTCTATTTTAAAATTCTATCTCACAGATTTTTTGTTATTCATAAAACTGTATTATGTACGAACATAATGTGCAAATGTAGGCAATTTTACGCGACTTGTAGCTGGAAAAATAGGACGATGACCCACATTTTTTTATCATTTTTTTTAAAAAGATGCATTTTACGTAACTTATTTGGTCAAAGTATAAAAAATTCTTTCTGAGAAGCGATGTTTTTTGTTTTTGTTTTTTTTATTTTTCTTGTTGTTCTGTTATGTTATTATATATTTTTCAAGTTTCGACAAATATTTTATTGTGCAAATAACTTGTTTATAGTGTATTGTACGGCAATTGTCTTTAATATGCAAACACGATATTAAGTACTAAAGCCACTGTACTAGTTTTCTTAGATCAATAAAGTATTTATTTTTCAGTCTGCTGCTGTTTGAATTTCTTCATTTGACAACATTGAATATCACATGATTGTAGTCGTGAATTCAAATATGATATCATAAAATTAATACTCTGATAACATGGTTTTGTCTTAAGGTTGACAAAAATTACTGAATAAATTGCAACCCACAGAATTTTAATATCTAGAAGACTTGTATCTTTGACGTGTATCAGCACTCGTATTTGGAAAATTAAAACCACTGAAACAAGCAAATAAAAAAATCAAAGAGTTCAGCTTGCCTTAGAAAATCAAGAAGACTCCAACATTTTGGCTTATTTGATTAAAACAATAACCATTTTGCCACCACACTTAGAGGTTCGGCTTCATACAAAATGAAATTGATGGAGTCACTTATGAAAGGAAATTGTAGCAAAATATGTTATCGTTATCGATATTGTTAACGTGATATTTATAATTTGTAATTTACCCTTCCGGATCACCTGAGATCACCCCTAGTTTGTTGGTGGGGTTCATGTTGTTTATTCTTTAGTTTTCTATGTTGTGTCATGTGTGCTGTTGTTTGTTTGTCATTTCCATTTTTAGCCATGGCGTTGTCAGTTTGTTTTAGATTTATGGGTTTGACTGTCCCTTTGGTATCTTTCTTCCCTCTTTTATATTTTTATTAGTTGTTCAACGTCATTATCTTTTTGATGTTATAACAAAGACGCATTTAACATTAAGAAAACACTATAGTTAAGTAGAATGACAAAGGATAAAAACTAAATTATAATTTAAAATCAACTGCTCGTTGGGGAGATAGACTATATTTTACCCAATAAGCATAATAAATATATGCAAAAAACGACTTATCATAAACCATAATGTTTCACTTGTATACAAATGATATCCCTTCTATTGAAAACCAACAACGGAACCGTTCCAGAACATTATTAGAGAAGTGGTTGCGTATTCTATTACATTATATATGAACAATGTTACAGATCTTACGACGAAACTGTAATTATTATATTGATAGAGTATCTGTAACCTTTAATTGCATGCAGGTTCTTTAAAATTGACTTCATTCGTCATTCACTGATTATGAGAATAGCTTGGCAATGTGTGCCGACATATTTGCAATGTTTCTATTCTTTGTCATGTCTAATGGTGAATTTATGGTTATAGAAAAACAAAAGGATGTTATATACACAGGACATGTTGCTTTTGAAATTTTTACGATACCTATGTGGTCACTTTGTGCCCAGTTGTGTACACGACTTACAATCTGTAAGTCTATTAATTTCATATCGTTGACTAAAACTTGCCAGATCAACATAGCCGAGCCAAACTGTCCTACAAGTTGTCTATCAAGTAGTGTTGGAGATAGTTTCATTGCAGCATCTGCACTTCCTAAGGTAAATAACATGATAATTTGGAATGAAATTAACAAAAGTAAAAACAGGAAAATTAATATCATTAACAGTGGCTATTTTTTAAATGTTGAACTTATTTATTTGAACGTAGGCTACTTATTTTTTGCTTTATATAACAATTTCCTGACTTAAAAGACACAATTTATTTGGGATTTTTATTGAAGCGTCCATACTGTAGTAGTTAGAGATATATAAACGAAACATAACCAGGTCTAAAAATAATTCCTTAATATGATACCAGTCTTTGTTTAACGAATTCATTGATAAGTTTTAAGAAGTGAGGACAATTCAGGAAAACATCAAAATGCCAGAAAAAAAGACGGAAAAAATTAAAAATAGAAAATTACTAGGAAATTTTAAGAAAATGAAATATTTTACTACTTTAGGCTAATATCTTTATGAATATGTAGCATGTTTACAATTGTCCTCTAATGCTTTAAAATATCTTACATTTAATAATACATACTCTTGTGATTAGTTAAATAATTGATGTGTTTTGTATACTGTTGTCATTCGATTATCCGTGATTTGCTTTAACCATGGCGGCGTTGTTAGTTTTTCATCGGCACATGATGTTCCTGTGGTAACTTCCGCCTCTCTTTTAATGATACATATTTGTATTAAAACAATACCTTAATATCGTTAAAGGAACTAGCTGGTATATGTAAAGGACATGCATGTAACATTACGGAAATATGTGTACCGAGGTCACAGTCAGAGGGCTACCTATGCCATCCTTTAATTGGATATAGAATTGGTAAGTAAGATTTAAATATCATTATAATTTATAGGTAATGTAAGCATATATAGCGGTCAAATGATATATGTCCCTTTAGATGTAGACAATTGTCAAATCAATGAAGCTGAAACAATTGAAAAGTAATGTTTGTTCATGTGTATGCTGTTGTTTATTTTAATTTAATGTTAACATCATAATGAGGTTTGCATAGACAAGCATGGTAAATTAATTTTGATTCCTATCAATCGATGTTATTAGTATGCCCCCCCTTAATTTTCTATGATCGATAAGCAAACATCTACGGAAATTGAAGTATATAATCAATAAAATCATATATTGGTTTGTCATTATGTGTAATTTATTGATCTATCAGCATTTTGTACAATTTCAACATAAAACTCCTATGGCATAGTGATTTGCCTGCTAAGAAATGATAACGTTTTATTATAAGTTTATTTTCATTTCAATTATTGTAAATTATTTGTTCGTATTAAAATAGCAAACAATAAAGAGAGATTCAGTATGTTTTCTGTTTTGTCTGGTGACCTCTGTTTTTTACTGTTAGTCTTTTTTAGTCATGGCATTGTCAGCTTATTTTTGTATCTATGAGTTTGAATGTCTCTCTGGTTTCGTTCGCCTCTCCTTTTTCTGTATTTGCAAGAAATCTAGTAATGTCACTATAATCATGGCTTTGTTAACATTGCTACCTCTTTAAATCATGTTTATGTAGGAGTATTGCCTGAAATAATCAATTTATATGAATACAACTGCGTAAATATACTTGTAATCACACATTATTTTTCTTATTCAAGATAGAAAACAAAAGCCGAGTTCCAAGAAAGGAAATTGTGAATAATGAAATTTGTTGTGTAAATATGTTTTGATGTTGTTCTTTCGAAATGATGAGAACAAGTATAATTATCAAAAAGAGGGACGAAAGATACCAAAGGGACAGTCAAACTCATAAATCTAAAACAAACTGAAAACGCCACGGCTAAAAGTGAAAAAGACAAACAAACAGCAGCACACATGACACAACATAGAAAACTAAAGAATAAACAACACGAACCCCACTAATCAACTTGGTGTTTTTTAAAAGCTTTTTTGGGTGTTTTATTTTACAGTACCTCCAAAAGTACATATTCCAACGTCATTCTATGAAGTAATAATTGGACAGTCTGTGACTCTGGTTTGTATAGTAAAATCTCACTTAGCCATAACAAATGTAACTTGGACGAAGTACGTAAGCAATTCTGTATCAACGATAGATTCAGAAGGCAGTCCTCATTTATATAATGGTGGAAATGTCGGCACACCATCTCTAACGTTGTTGAACGTAGCACAGAATGATGTAGGAACATATATCTGTTCTGCTACCAACATCATAGAAACAAGAAGTAGTAATGCCATTACAGTTTCTCTACACCGTGAGTAACATTTCATTTGTAAATCTGAATTGAAGATATGTGTGGTTAATTTCAATGGGTCATTCCTTTAATACAAACTATAGAACTTAAATACGGAGTAATGTGAATATAAGCAAATTTAACACCCATCTAAAATCGACTTCCATGATGTCTAAACCTAATTCACAGAACTAAACACTACACTTCAGAGTAAAAATATTGATTACATTTTTATATTTATAACATTAACATTGGTGTTTCTTTTAAAAGAGGGACGAAAGATACCAAAGGTGCAGTCAAACTCATAAATCTTAAATAAACTGACAATGGCTAAAAATGAAAAAGACAAACAGACAAACAATAATACAAAGGATATAACATAGAAAACTAAAGAACAAAAAACACGAACCCCATTGCTAAATTAGTTGACTTGTGCTAATACCAATTCTGTAATAATGATGTAGATCAATACAATTGGAGGTCATTACACGGTTTTTAACTTTAAGCAATTTCTTACCGTATAGTTAGTTTCAAATATAGGATAAGAACATATAATATGTAATAGTCAAACGCATTAGTCGATAGCGAACTGACTGACTTACGATGCCAAGATTATAAATTGAAAGATAGACAGATCAACATTAACTCCACCTCAAAATTGGTTAATTCAACGTGATGAAAATTGCGTTTACAAATTTGACACAATTTAAACGATAAAAAACCTGTTTGTATTAACAATGAAAATTAATTAAAAATATGATAACAGCTTTACATTTATTGTTCAAAAGTGTGTGATACTACAAGGAGTCAACATTAAATATATAGTAAATATATCCAATCAAGATAGAAACTAGAACAAGCGACGCAAATACCTAAAAAAAAACTCTAATTTTGTTGTTAGATATTTCGTAAGATCAGGTTTTAAAATAAGGAGAAACATATTGTAAAAAAAAAAAAAAACACATCAACCTTAGGACAAATGATTTGATGGTACTATCGATCTTATTTCTCTTCTATTCTTGGTGTAACATACAATCATTATATTACAGTTCCTCCAAACGTACACATTACCAATTCATCATATGAAGTAACATTTGGGAAGTCTGTGACTCTGGTTTGTTTAGTGACATCTCGACTACCCCTCACAAGCCTTAGTTGGGAGAAAAACATTGACGGGTCTGTATCGATTATCGATCCAGACAACAGTGGTAACTTGAATGGTGGCGGGAATGTTGAATCACCATCTCTGATCATCTTTAACGTAACAGCGAATGATACTGGAACATATATTTGCTCTGCATCAAATTTGGTTGGCACAAGAAGTAGCGACACGATTTCACTTGTCGTAAACTGTGAGTACAATTTTCTCTCCCGATTTGTATTTACGATATTTGATATAAAAGTCCTCGGGGAAGAGGGGCAAGTCCAATTTACGAGGCGTCAGGACGTGATTTGAACCTCTTCTGAATGAGCAATAAACTGTTTTTGAAAGAATGTTTTTAACTTGACATTGTACATCTGGTAGTAAAGATGATTACATCAGAAGTGACCATCAGTATTGGTTTAAAAAAAGATAATTCAAAATGTGTTGTAAATAATACGGTATTAAGAAGTACTTACGAAAGAATTTAGTATCAAGTAGAAAACATTACTTGTTACTGACGGATAATAAAATGTATCAGATCGATACCGTAACTTGTTTTCAGCTGCTAACGTTAAACGAGAATGTTTACTGCTACTTTACAAAGAAAAAAAAAAGAATTTTTCAATGCACATTAATATCAAATCTATTTTATTAACAAGTGTTGATATTTTAACCACAAAATTAAAAAAACTTAGCCTTTAATTAGTATATATTACATTGCATTTCTCATATTGGCCCTAGTATCAGGCCTAAACTCCCATATCAAAGCAGAATGGGTGTTCGAGGGCTGAAGTCGATTTTAGCCCCGAGGGCAAATAACCAACCTTAAAATAGTTCGTGATTGACAGGTAACCGGAAGTCAAAGTCGGGGCAGGATTTATATTTTCAAGGGCTAAATAACCAACCTTGACTTCCTGATTATTATTGGCCATGCAAAAGCGTACATATTTGTACAAAATATGTGATAACATAAGTTGATTGTTAAATGATTAATTTGTATAATAATTATAATATCATAAATTTCTTATACTTAAAGTTAATCGTTCGTATTTAACGTCAAACAATAAATACTTTAAGATGCCTAAAGGTCTAATGTAAAAATCCTTTTTCAAATCAAATCCTGAAGAAAATTAATACCGTTTGATTAATTTGTATTATTACTTTGCATTAACCATTTGTTTTTATAATAAAAAATCAACAGCAGTTCTGTTGAATATGTACACACATTGGACAGATTCAGTTTTCGGTGTATGACATATAGATATTTATTTGTCACTAGATTTCCAACGGTAACTACAACGCAAACTTGCTTTTGTTTATTGTGGAATACAAATATAGTTGCGGCAAGCAATTATTTTACTTGAACTATTTCGTATGATTGAACTATGAGCAGCCACTAGTTAACAATGTTTTCAAATATGGTAGAAAATGAAACACAAATAACGGAAAAAAAGAAATACAATTGCTATTTTAAAATAAAATATTTCTTGGAATAACCTTTTCGAAAAATTAACAAGAAAAGCTAACTTACATCGCTATTTAACCTCCTGAAAGATATTTTATGATGACATCGACATTTTTTGTTTGATATTGTTTTAAAGTTTTATAAAAATTATATTAAACAGTACCTCCAAAAGTACACATTCCACAGTCATCCTATGATGGAATATTTGGACAATCTGTGACTTTGGTTTGTATGGTGTCATCTCAACTACCACTCACAGGCGTCACTTGGACGAACCAAAACGGTGGGTCTGTATCGACGATTGATCCAGACAACAATGCTAACCGGTATAGTGACGGGAATATCGACTCACCGTCTCTTATAATCTTAAATGTAACACAGAATGATACAGGAACTTACTTTTGTTCTGCTTCCAATAAAGTTGACACGAGAAGTAGCGGCGCCATTACACTAATTGTACACAGTAAGTAAATTTTCCTCCCTCAATTTTAACTTTAATATTTGGAATTGAAATAAACCGGCCATTATTCTTGAATCTGAACGAGAAATATTAAAACATCAAAGTAAATACCACTTTTTAGGCATTTGTGGTGCTTCTCTATAAGGGTCAAGGCAAGACAATGTTTAATTTTATTATTATTATTATTATTATTGGCTCCACAATGGAAAGTTTATTATTTTCAGTTGCTTTCGATCAAAACTCAATTTTGGTTGTCACTGATACATAAGTTAATGCGAAGGCAATATCATTAAAAAGTAAAAACACTGAATTGTAAGTATACATACATTGGTTCAATAAGCTGCTCATTATTTCAAATGCCAACTGACAATGTATGGGAAAATATGAAAAATGATCATCAGAAAACAGATAACAAAACTTAACACAGAAAACTAAAGACTGAGCAACGTGGATAATATGAATTCATAATAGTGTTTGTAATTTAATTTTAGGTGTCCCTACTGTTTTTGTACACCAACTGTCATATGATGCTACCTTTAGTAGTACAGTGACTTTGCAGTGTACGGTGAGCACAACGACCTCTGCTACAATAACCGACGTTTTCTGGCAGAAACAGAATGAGTGTCAGACAAAAAACATTTCATCTTCAACAACGCCTGCCAAGTACAGCGGAGGTACTGTGAATACACCATCCTTAACAATTTTCAACGCTGACGGACTTGATGTATCATCTTATACATGTTTTGCATCAAATATTGCTGGAACGGGTCAAAGCTCAGCTTCGTTTTTTAATGTATCAGAAGGTAAAATATCTTTACTGTGAAAGTACTATTATTCGTGGGTACCAATTTGCGTGGTTTGAACAAAGGGAATATGCTCATGGGTTCTTAAATTTGTAGAATTTAGTTATGCAAAACAAAAATATTTGGTTAAGAACTTGAAGCTATCAGAAAAGATGTTATTGAAATAATTAACTTTTGATTTATATTGATTTATGAAATATTGCAACATAAGGTGTTCATATCCTACTACTTGTTCGTGTTTCATTATCTTCGAAATAAAGAATATTAATTACAACATTCATTACATATTAAATAAAATAATTGATTTCGGATATAAGTGATTCTTACAAATTGTCGCGGTTGAAAGATATTGCAAAGTAAACATTTTAAATGTTGCATGCGTGAAATCAGACGGGATGGCACTATTCCACTTGAGTTCAACAGATGAACGATCATCAATGGTGTTTATTGGGCCATAAACATGTCACCTAAAGAAAACACGTTCTTAAAAAATAAGAAGCTGTTTTTTTTTTTTTATTGATTTGAGAACATTGCAAACTAAGGTATTCCTTTTTGATCACTTGTTCGTCTTTTATTAATGACAACATTCATTAAAAATTTAATAAAATAATTTCTTCCAGATATAAGCTATGCTTACAAATTGTCGATTGAAGGACATTGCGAAGTTAACATTTTAAATGTTGCATAATTATCTGAAATCAGAAAAGATTACACTAGTAACCTGAGATCAATACATAAATGATCAGCAAAGGTTAAAATTGAACCCAAGACATTTCACTTTAAGAAAACGGTTACATTGATATAATTTGGATTGCAGAATTTAATGTTTTGAATTTGAAATAAGAAAATCAAGCCCAACATGATATTTTGTTCGTATTAGAATTTTGATCATTTCATTTTATTACTCGGCAAATCTGACGTTAAAAGAAAACTATAATTAATTGGCACGAAGTCGGCAATTCATGTTTCCTTAATGAATAAATGATCGAATGGGTAAATCCTCTCTGAAGATTTGACTAAAGGCCATAGTGTGTTATTTTGTATGAGATGTATTTTCTTGATTTAACCAAACAATCCCCGGATCCATGTAGTCAAACCTACATTGGGATCTTTCCATATATACATGACTTTTGAATGTCTTGGTTTGGACAACAGTTGTAAAATTTTATTGACTCTTAATTCAATGGATAAAGCAATCCCACAAAACCACGAAAATATGTATCCCACGATCAAAAGTACTGTCACAGTATATACGTTAATGACTTTTTGGTATGGTATTTTTTATAACGTGTTAATGGACATTTATTCAACATATACAATTACAGATATAACTTGATACACTCATAATTGTTATTGACCATGTTCCTTGGTTAAGAGATACACAAACATATTTTTCTACATAATTTTCATAGGTAGATGTGCACAGATATAGCAAAACTAGTCCAGAAGAAACTCTAAGTTTTATGATATTTGTACCACTTATAACGAAAACAAAGTTGACAGTTAAACATAATTTGAATAATGGTCATGACCTTAATCATTGATAAGAAATAATTGAAGCATTTGAAAGCAATATTGCTTCTCCTGCCTTTCAAGACCATTTACATATCAACAGAATTTTAATATTTAACAATATCTACATGACATTCAAGTAGATGGATTAAAAAGAAACTGTTTTTCTTTTATTCTTTCTTTCTTTTGGTTAACATTATTAAATATATTGTTTTAAGTAACTGTTGATATCAACAGGGTTTCCGCTAACGGTCACCATTTCGCAATTTGCGAAAAAAAAAACAATAATTGTGGCGATTTATATTCCTCATTTGCGAAAAAAATAAAGGCATCAGTAGTATAAATCGATAGACAAAAACAAATCCGGATGACAAACTATAACTGACGGAAACGCATTAAATATAAGAAGAGAACAACGACACAACAATAAAATGTAACACACACAGAACCGAACTGAGTATTAGACAAAATCCGATGAGAATAACAAATATAACATCAAAACTAAATATATGAATTTGGGATAGAATAAGATGATTATCGACAACAAAGGACAAACCAATAAAGGTGTTGATTGTATTGTTTGACAAAATTATATTGTTAAATGGCGTCCGTCACATAACGGATTTATTTACCACTTTGCGACGTGTTTGAAGCAAACTTTTGACGTCTTCTCTCCTTCTTTTAATGATAGTTTAGCATTTCAGAAAAGAAAACTATTTCTATGATGACAAATGTTCAAAAGCAAGAAATATTTCCGATTTAAAATTTTATGCTTTGACTTTGATATAGATTATTGATTTGAGAGGGAACTTTAAAGTGGTTTGAGTGACACACGTTTTTCAAGCATAGTTTTACGAATCAACTTTTTCATTTACGATGGTCTAGAAACCAAACCTGTAGTTATTAAGAAATCGATTCAAAAGGTTGGGAACAACCGCACGAATGAAAGTTACTTCAATGTAATGATTTCACCTTAAATGAGGGATTAATTTCAACTGTACAACCTTTTGGTATTATATGGTCAAAACATGTCCAGGAAGTTTGCTATATCCCGGACTTATTTCTTCTTTATTATTAAAAGTAAGTTGGTTCCTCTTTTAGAAAAGTAATTAATAATATAATGAATTTTCCCCTTTTTAATTTAAAACAAAGCTCTTCTCTGTACACGTAAATGTTTAGTGTTTATTCGTTACAATGTAGACTCTAAAATAGGTTAAAGAGAAAGATATGATAGACACCAATGGGCAAACTCATACTATTTAAGGGGAGTGGGGAGAAAAAAAGGTAACTTTTAAACAAAAATATATCAATGTTTCTTGGCGAAAGAAATAATAATAAAGTGGCGAAAAAGGTGGTGAAAAAAAAAATTGACCCAGTGGAAACCCTGGATACCAACATGTATTAAATATCTGCAAAAAGAATCAAAGTTTGTTGATGGCCAACAAAGTAAATATCTTAACCTTTTACTTTGTATCTTTAGTTATAATTGTTTAGCCTTCATTGATCGGATTCATATAAAATGTTATACATATCTCATCTTTTGACAAACAAAGATATGCCAATAATTCCAGTAACTTTGATAATTATTAATGGATTCCCAATGATCGAATTATTGTTTTAATACATTTAATGCTTCCATATTTTTATAAAGAAAATTATAAAGGAGATCTTTAATTGCAAAGTTTCCGTCAGTTTTAGATATAGTTGTGTATGCCTATTTTGTACGGTAAATTTCAGGCAACTGAATGGACTCATAGATCGCAATATGGTGCTTTTAAGTGTCCAAGACTTTTTTGTATACTTTAAAATTCTCTATATACATGATATAGGTCTTCTGTTTTAATAGGTTATTTTATATCTTACCACAACTTAAACATATTGAGATGTAGTTCTATCGTGAAGTGACAATAAATAAATACTAAAACCTTGATTTAACAAAATATATAGTTAAATAAAAAAAAGTATGTCTGCCTTAAAACGGCATTACTTTATCATAAAAGTATAAAAGAGTCAACGATCAATCTAACAGATATCAAAACTGTTTCTTTTTTCTATGCAAGTGACAAACCAGCATGTCAGTGAACAAAAATTATGTAAAAGATCTATAATTATAACGTTATACATCTTCGTATTTATATTTACGTAAAACATTTTTGAAAGCATCAGACGAAAAAACGACACGTCTATAGTCTCTTTTAACTGCGAAGAATAACGGATCCCTTTGGAATATTACTATTAAGATTAGTAAAGTAACTTATTACTTAGGTTAATTAAAATCGAAAGAAACAATTTAAATGCAAGGTTATTAATCCCTTATTCTTTTGTGACATGAACCTTATAGAAAAACCAATACGTTAACCAATTTAGTACAGGTATGAACTCATAAACTAGCAATTTTGACATGTTTATAGAAGCAAAGACGTTTGTAAAGATTAATCAGAGAAGTGCGTCACACACGTAACAATAATGACATAATACTGTTGTCCACTAAGTATGCCTTTTTTACATAAATAATCTTTGAAAGCATCAGACTAAAGAATGAAAGGCTTTACTTTCGATTCACATAAATGAGAATCATATCCCTTTGGAATAATAGTATTAAGACATTTAAAGAAATTTTTGAAAAATAGGTATTACCTTGGAAAATAAAAAACGAAAAAAAAACAATTCAATTTCATGCTTGTCAGTTAGATCTACTTTAATGACATAAATTTTATGGGAAAAACCAATACGTTCGTTAACCAATATGTTAGAAGTATGCAAAATAAACTATAAAAATACAAGAATGTGTCCATAGTAAACAGATGCCCCACACGATCATTTTCTATGTTTAATGGACCGTGGAATTGGTTAAAAACTTTAATTTGGCATTTAAATTAGAAAGATCGTTTCATAGGGAATATTTATACTAAGTTTCAATTTGATTCGACTTCAGCTTCATCAAAAACTACCTTGACCAAACACTTTAACCTGAAATTTGTACTATCATTTTCTATGTGCAGGGAACCGTGAAATTGAGATCAAAACTCTAAATTGGCATTAAAATTAGAAAAGTCATAGGTGACATGTGTACTAAGTTTTAATTTGATTGGATTTCAACTTCATTAAAAACTATCTTGACCAAAAAACGTTAACCTTAAGCGGGACAAACGGACGAAAGTACGAACGGACAAACGGACCCACAGACCAGAAAACATAATGCCGCTTTACTATCGTAGGTGGGGCATACAAATGTGGTATGATTGTCAATGAGTCAAAACAAATACAGGTTTCAAACTAAAACGAAGACAACATATCAACTATAAGAGGAAAATTTAGAAACAACAGGGACACTAAACTTAAACAAAAACAAACGACAAAATACAAAATACAATGAAACGAACTATTTGATAACAAGTATATAATAATATTTCATTACCAATGATTATATAAAAAAGAAGATGAGGTATGATTGTCAATTGAGTTTTTAATTAGGTATGTTATGTCACTTCTTAAATACAACCATGATCTGTATTTGAACCTTTTGAATCAAGAAGGTTAAATTTGGACTTAACGAGAAAAACCTGAACCGTTCATAGTGACTACAAATTCTGCGAATCCTGTGAATCGTTGATGGAAATTAAAAGTTGTAAACAAAAAAATAATAATAATCACGACAACAATCAGATATTGTTCAGAAAGTGTCGATATTCAACCGTTTCCAAGCGAATTTGTCCCGATAATCGCGTTCCCAATCCCCTTCTGATCAGATTTGTATCTTTCGCATGGTGGAATTCGACCGAGTCTGTCACGACTGCGTCCTGATTCTACCGAATGTAATCCTACAGAGATCAGACAGTGGCCAGACAGTGAACCGACGCTGACGGAAGTTATCCGTTCGGAAATCGACAAGATCTGGATGCAATCTGGACTCAATCGGCCAAAAAACAGCAATGAAAAATTTTTCCAGATCATTCCCGTTCCACCGGACACTGTCCAGATAACACTGAACATTGTTAGGATTTTGATCCGATACATCAGAATCTGCCACGACATAGTCACACTTGTAATCCGACTAGACAAAATCGGCTGAGTTTTCCCGAATGTAACTGTCTGGGTACTTCGCCGAACTATCCGGACCATTCCCGACCCGTATGAATCTGTTACGAACTTAAATGACTGCGTTCAGACAATGATAGGACATTCCAGATAATCGAGGATAGTAGTCCGACTTTTTCACTTTTCGTGTCTTATTGCTGCCTGATCTCAAACGGGGACATTAATCGGCAATGTGTGAACCCCGCATTACAAATCCTTTCTGGTCGGGATGAATAAAATTAGAAAGAACTACTTTTATTCATTTCGGAAGTTTTTTTGCTAAAATTATGCAATCAAAAATCAACACTGTAAGCGGACACCAGTTGTATTTATTTTCACGTCCCTGACCCTTAAATAGCAATACTGTAACTCCCTTATGAATTAGCCAGACGTTTTTTTTTAATAATTCTTGCAATAACGTACGTTATTATTATTAAAAAATATTCCCGAATATTATATAAAGCTCAGATATAATCCCGTCATCCCCTTTTGGTTTATTTGTTTTTATCAAATCTCTTTCTTTCCATCGATGTTATATTAGGGTTTTGTATTTTTCTGTCGTCTTCATTTATCTGGTTTTATATGTGACTTGTTGAAACTTAAATAATTTGCAAATGCCAACCCTCAAAGCTAAATTTTAAAAACAACTAAATTGTTCATTCATCATTTCATCTCTATCGTATTTGTAACGGCTATTTTGTCTGTTTGTATTCGACTTCATAATTTCTGTTGTCCGCTTTGCTTTTTCTGATCGAAAAAGTAGCTTCACGACTTTGTCACTCTTCTGGTTCATCTGACAGGCATTATAATTTTTGATGCATCTGATTTTATCTCATACGCGTATTTAAATTGTTGATTCTATTCTTGAAATGTATTTTTAACGTCCAATCAATTTTAACTTTTTTTAAACATAATGTTTTTATTTTTCCAAGTTCACTTCCAAATTTTGAAACATTTCTCAATTGTTCACTTTTTCTTGTTTTTATATATGTATTCATTAACCACATAACCAGTCCTCTTTGCATTTTAGTAAGCTTTTAGTTTGCACAATACAAGAACGTGTTCGCTTAAGGAACAATAGCATATGAATGAAAAGGGTTTCTATTCATTGTTTTGTCAAGTGTACAGTTAAAATTCCCAACCAAAGTATTGCACAGTGTAGTAATCAGTCCCAGCATGATTATATCGTTTTCGCTTTATGATAGTCAAACAAAACATCAGCGAGAATCTTTTTGATTTGTAAAATATCAATTCCACATCAATGTATTTCAGTATTTCAGCACTTCATCAATGAAACTCAATTTGTCAAATAGTTATTCACATTTTTTGCTGTTTCAAGTACTATTTGAAGATTGTTACTGTTTCCCTGTGATAATCCAAGAAATAATATCCGCATATGCAATTACATGTTTTAATTACTTTAGCATGAATTATGTTGCCAAAAACACAAAATGTTACACTTCATCTAACGTTAAATACAATTTAATCAATTTATTAATCAATATTTTTTTTACTTTTGACGCAGCGGATGTTCCCCGAGATTGCAGTGCTCTGCATCCTCTATCGGGATCAGGAGTATACAGAATATATCCGACAGCATCCGTGAATTTCAATGTGTATTGTGACATGGATACTCTGTGCGGAGGATGGACGGTAAGATAAATGAAAGGAAATTTTGTGCAATATATCCAAGGCATATCCGTATTAAGGACTATGCGGTATGGGCTTTGCTCATTGTTGAAGGCCGGAAGGTGACCTATAGTTGTTTATGTCTGTGTCATTTTGGTCTCTTGTGGACAGTTGTCTCATTGGCAATTATACCACATCTTCTTTTTTATATTCAGCACAACTTTTTTGAATTTTAGGTCCTCCTGCAGACGAAACGCGCGTCTGGTGTATTAAGGATGTTCGATACTCTGTTTCAAAATAACAAGCTTTTTAAAAGACTCTTATAAATTGAAAGTATATAATTAAAGAAACTAAAAGAGCAGAAAAAAATGAAGGGTCCGTGTGCTTGTTTTTGAGATACAATGTATAAGCAATTGAAAATGTGGCGGGAAATATTCTCTAGATTTTTTATATATTTAACATAGACACCTTTCTTCTTTCAAAAAAAATGAAAATAAGAAGGATTTTATAAGATCTTTAAAGATGACATTTTAAACTATATGTATTAGTGGGCATAATTTCTAATGGCACTAGATGGATAAAACCAGAAGATTCCGAATATCTGGCAACATTTCATAAACCTGAGGAGCAAACATCCTTTAATTATAATCCTGGTACCTATTTTTTACTATGTTACATGTACTATTTGGTGTTATTTAAGCATTTCACCTCATAGCTATTCATCCCATTAAAAAATTCGTTTGACATTATCATAAAACAATATTTTAATTGTATATTCTTTTGCGTTCACTTTTTAAAACAATTCAAAGAATTTAAATCAAATGGTAAAATAAATAGCTTAAACACATCCAAACGTCAAACGAATTGACAACAACGGTTATATTTCTGACTTTGTATACATGGTATGTGCACTTTTATGTATACATTTGAGGATTAAACCTGGTTTTATAGCTATCAAAACATCTTACTTGTATGATAGTCGTATAAGATTCCGCTCTATTAACAACGACGTGTGATAAAAACAAACACATACAATTGGTTAAATTGTCAAAATTAGGGATACAACAGTCAACGTTATGTTAGTATCTTAATCAATGTAAAAACAAACAGATATATAAAGAAACATTAACAATGACACAATAATGTCATTGATATTTGAACTCTTTGATTACTTATTATTTTTAATACATTGGCAAATGATTTTTTCATGAAAGTAAAGTAGAAAATGTAAGAGCTATATCTGTTTTCTACGCATTCACAATTTGTTTTGATCCGGCGTCATTGACAACATCTTGACAACGACTATTGGTATATGACGTCAGAGGAGTGAAATAACAACGTTTATTTCCAAGTGAAATTGTCGGTTTTTATTTTCTCAGGAAATCAATGTAATTCTTTGCAACCAATGTTATAATGTCCTATCAAGCTGATTGAATTGATAAATACATTTAACTTATTGTAGATATCTACATTATTGCAGGTGTTCCAAAAGAGATTCGACGGAACCTGTGATTTCTATAGAGTTTGGAATGACTATAAAACAGGTTTTGGAGATCTGAACGCGGAATTCTGGCTTGGTATGTTTTGATCGGATTTGATAAAAGTGAATTGAAAAACAAGATCCAACCCTTATACCGATTTATGAATGTGTCTTTTTATATAGAAGAAAAGTGTATTTAAGTAAAGCAAGCGAGTCACAAGAATACAAGAATCATACAGATAATAAGTTTTTAGAAAACTAAGGTTTTCTACCTCAGGAATAGATTACCTTAGCTGTATTTGGCAAAACTTTTAGTAATGTTGGTCCTCAATGCTCTTCAACTTCGTACTTTATTTGGCCTTTTTAACTTTTTGGATTCGAGCGTCACTGATGAGTCTTTTGTAGAAGAAACACGTGTCTGGCGTATAAACAAAATTTAGTCCTGGTATATATGATGAGTTTATTTAATGATAACCAATGGTTGATTGATTTGTTGGTTCGTTATTCATTGCTGCTTTTCATGTTTAAACGCACCTTTCTATACACTGTAATGCTTTAGATAAAGACTTGCAAGTGAATAATTCGTGTTATTTGAACACGTCTTCAGGTGACATTCAATTCTTCCCCTAATCCAGATAAAGTTAATGCATGCATTAGGCGTGCTCAGTTATTTAAAGAAATATAATGTCAACATTGAAACTACTCCAAGGGTACACCTTTCGATTGACTGATTTAAAAATTTGAAATCAAACATAAGTAGACAAATCTCATAACACGAGCTCACAATCTATTCATATCTATATCTATATTAATGACCGTCGATAGTCTTCGGTGGTTACTTTGATTGTTAATAAGATGACATCTATAAAACAATCAATACGACGTTTAATTGAGTTCATGTACCGTTTATTGCCGACAATTTATTATTTGAAAATACGTTTTAGTATGTTTTAAATTAACTATGAGGCTTACTTGAGTCATATCGGTGAACAAAGTTTTACAGATAATGCCCTTCAATTATTGAGCAATTTCATTATTTTTTCAATTCGTAGCTTATGTCTCTCTAAATAAAGGCAACAGTAGTATACCGCTGTTCAAAACTCATAAATCCATGGACAAAAAAACAAAATCGGGTTAACAAACTAAAACCGAGGGAAACGCATTAAATATAAGAGGAGAACAACGACACAACACTAAAATGTAACACACACAGAAACGGACTAAGCATCAGACAAACTCCCACGAGAATAAGGTTATCTACGCTCAGTTTCTAATTATACACTAAGCAGAGTTTCAAAGTCAATAAATCAGTAATCAAGGGTGTAAGCTGCCTAATTTCTATAGTTAAATGCAACATTTACAGGACAGAAACATCTGATGTGATAAACTATACTTTTTGAGATCAGAAACTTTTATTGACATGATAAACTTGAGGTATCTTTACAATAAAGATATTTTGTGCTACATTGTACAACAGAATTAATATATGATTTGTGTGCTAATGAAATATGTCGTATATCAATATGTGTACACGTATGTTTATCTTTCAATAGGGAATGACTATTTACATTACATTACGTCATCTGGAGAAAACAGACTATATGTAGATCTGGAGGCATATGACGGTTTAACTGCATATGCTGAATATGCCATATTTAGCGTCGGTAACTCGCTTTCGGACTATATTCTGAATGTCAGTGGATATTCAGGAATCGCCGGTAAGTTAAAGAACGTACAATAATGATTGCAATGGCAACCCAGTTTTGTCTGACTATAAAATTTGTAATGAAGGATTTGTTTGCTTTAAATTAACCAAGAATGTTAGAGAAGAACAATTTGGCACTAAAAAAAATATTTTCCTCTCACCAATACAACTATTTTCTATACGATGTGACAGCGCACAATCCGATCAAAACATACCAATATTGTATTGCCATATCATCATAATACATTGCATGTTTAAGTGTACACCTTGAGCAGGATCTGCTTACCCTTCCGGAGCATATGTCTGTCTCAAATGTTTTACGAATAAACAGGTCAAAAGGGAAACAGGTTAGCAATTTGAATATCCCAGTGTTATTTTTATTTAATTACGTAGTACTACTTGCCCGTCAAAATCTTTGTCAATGGAAGCTTATAAATTATAAACCATAAGAAATAAGAAGATGTGGTATTTGTGTTACTATTCATCGAATCAGAAAGTAACAAGGAAATAATTATATGCCAAAGAACGGATTTCAAGATTTTGCTCTGACCAACATTGCTATTAATTTTAAATCCTAAAATTGACAAGCAAATATTGACATGCTCCCACAAACATAAATCTTCTTAATATTCTCCTATATTCTTTAACTTGGAAATTGTTGAGATTGAAGTATTATTCATCGATTTCTTAATATCTACCAGTGAATTTTGCATTCAGTGTGCATTTAGAATCTCACATTAACATTATAAATACATAAGTAGTAAAAACTGCCGACACTCTAATTAAAAGTAATATTTATTTTATTTAGGAGACAGTTTATATGACCACAATGGGATGAAGTTTTCTACTTGGGACAAAGATAACAGTAAAGCGTCCTGGAATTGCGCAATTGATAACCATGGTGCTTGGTGGTACAATAAGTGTTACAGTTCAAATCTAAACGGGCCTCATGGAGTTGGTGATGACAACAAGGGTATTGTGTGGCGAGGATTTAAAAATTGGATTTCTCTGAAAGCGTCTAAGATGATGATGAAACGATACTATTGATATCTCAGAGCAGTTCTACTGATCGTTTATTTCCTACATATAACATGTATGTGTAAGCAATATTACTTGTGGAAGTTTTGATATATATGTAACACTCCCAAACGTGTCCTTCCCCCCAAACGTGTCCGATTCCCCCAAACGTGTCTATTTTCCCCAAACGTGTCCGTAATATTCAATTTCCCCCAAACGTGTCCGATTTCATAACCCCCAAACGTGTCCGATAATTGTTTTTCAACAAAACGTGTCCACGTATTTCAGCGCTAATACATGTACATGTATGTCCTAAATGAAATCGATAACGTTTACGGCAAAACGGGGAAACAGTTGATGAGCTACAGCCATTTATTAGCATTAGTTTGTTCAATGCCGGTTTTTATAATGTTTATCATAATTGCAAATTTAATCTGTATCATATGAATTCAATTTTGACTGACATTGCTCATTGTCCAGTTGCAAATATTTCATGCTTATTAAGAGCGAACATACAAAAAAATATAGTGTAGTTGAATTAATCGTTTACTGTGTAAATTATTTGTTTATTAAGAACTCCAGCGAGGTCTTTTATATAAGTCCGACGGCGATCTTTCAGCAAAATGTACTTATTACATTTTTTCAACAGTTCTGATATTTTAAAAGCTCATCAAATCATTAACTGTTCGTCAGGTATTTTTTTAATAAATTTTAGGTTTCGAGCATCACTTAAAAAAGTATTATTATTAAGACACACAATCAAGAACATAACGTTCAGTGCCAAATATTTCATGCATTATTTGAACGACATCATATACTGTAAATAGGTTCTATAAATGTATTATCATACCGGATATAAACAGACGCCAGATAAGAATGGCACAATAAAAATGTATTTTAACTAGCAATGGTTTTATAGCTTCATTTTATCAATATGATTATTATGTGATCCACACCGGTTGTTAATTATCGTAATTGCAAATTTGATTTGTACTGTATCTATTAACCGTTTAGATTGTTGCGTATTGTTCAGTTGCAAGTACTTCGTGCATGATTAGAGGGAACATACAAGTTTGAATGTTTTTAGATTTGTACTGTAAAAATTAACTTTAAACTGATGTCTGCGTATTGTCCAGTTGCAAGTATTTCATGCATCTTTAGAGAAAACATACAAGTTTTAATGATTTTACATTTCTAGTGTATACATTAACTTAAGACTGTTGACTACGTATTGTCCAGTTGCAATTGTTTCATGCATGATATTTAGAGAGAAAATAAAACTGAGTTTTAATGCGCAGAGAAAGGGACATTTTGACCAGGTATATGTATAAATAAAAAGTAGAGCTTACAATTTACATACGACATAGCCGAAATGACGCCCCAACTTTTACCCAGTTTATACTACCGGTTTAAAAAAGACCTTACGATTTTATCTAACATGTATATCTTTAATGAAATGGTAAAATTATTACACGTTAATGAAATAGCAAAAAAACGAATAACGCTTGATATGAACACGTTTGGGGATTGGACACGTTTGGGGGGGGGGGGTAGTTGAAAAAATGTATACGTTTGGGCGTTTATACAATTGGCACGCTGTGGCGCCCATACATGTTTTGCAGTTCAGTGACGTCGATGTTGGACACGTTTGGGGGAATTGGACACGTTTGGGGGGAAGGACACGTTTCTGAGTGTTACATATACAATCAGACATTGACAATAATGTATAAACTAAAGGAACATATGTAGATATTATTGTGTTGTCAAAGAATATGTTTCAAAGATAGCAGTTTCATTTAATGACAGTGTTCAACAAACGTACAAAAACTTCACACTTCTATTAAGACTGAATCTTAGCTTGAATCCTTGTAGTTAATAGGTTATTGCATAATTCGGTAGCTTTTAGATACATTTATATTTCACTGGTATT
The DNA here is from genome assembly GCF_965363235.1 of Mytilus galloprovincialis. Taxonomy (NCBI): domain Eukaryota; kingdom Metazoa; phylum Mollusca; class Bivalvia; order Mytilida; family Mytilidae; genus Mytilus; species Mytilus galloprovincialis. The sequence goes on along the minus strand of NC_134847.1, from coordinate 10,530,301 downwards.
TCTGTATTTTGTTAATTATCTTTTTTTTTAATTGTGTCTGATGATAATATGATATTGATATGTAATTGTGAAATAAGGGAACAATGTGTTCATGGATCATAACTGTTAACGCTTATAAAACTACAAGAGTCATTGGACAAATTCAAACTTTTTATCATAGAAATGAAATGTTCGATCTTCAAATACACCAGTTCTTATGAAGACAAAAAGTAAAGTTTTCAAGTTAAAGTTATTGGTTATTAAAATTGAGAATGGAAATTGGAAATGTGTCAAAGAGACAACAACCCGACCATATGTATAGAACAGACAACAGCAGTATGTCACCAATAGGTATTTAATGCAGCAATAAATACCCGCGTCTGGAGGCGTCCTCAAGTGTCTATATACAAAGAAACATGAAACCAAAATAATGAAAGTGATGCTATCAAAATTCAAACTTGAGAGCGGGATAGAAATACGTATTTGATTGTGGCAAAATAACATAACTGAGCACAAACCCGTTTGAACATTTAAATATTAGACTCAATAGCGTTAATTTCAAACTCGCATTTGAAAAATAGTATCAATTTAATATGAACATGATGACGGTGTGTTTCATTAAGTTTCCTAATTTATAGAGTCTAATACCAAATATATATGAGAATGTACAGTATGTACGTTTATTCTGTTTTATTTTATTAAATGATACGCTTGTTTCCACATGTGTGTGTATGCATTTGTTTTTTTTAATCTCAATTTGCTCAAAATCCTGTGGTCACTGCAAGCTTGCGTATCGCACATGAATAGATTGCGAAAGTGTAAATTCTAATTGACCAATCCAAATCAAGTATTTATAGATATGCAAATTATATCAGAATTATTTGCAAATACATTTACTCACGGGTTATGTCCTGTTTCAGGAGATCGGTTATTCTCGAAACTTCTCTATGTCCTTTTGATTCTATAGTGATGACAGTAAAGTTAAGTCTTGCTTTTTAATATTGCTATCGTTGTTGATTTTTTTTTAAATTAAAAAAAGTTAAATTATTGTTTTTGCTGTTGGGGTATTGGTGCCAGTAAGGTATGTTTGGCTTCTTTTGGTGCATTTGAGAGGTTAAAAGCAAATGGTATGTCGCTAATCACATTTATGTGTTGCATATTTGTTTTTCATTCATTCTTTTTTTACATAAATAAGGCCGTTAGTTTTCTCGTTTGAATTTTTTTACATTGTCTCATCGGGCCTTTTATAGCTGACTATGCGGCATGGGCTTTGCTCATTGTTGAAGGCCGTACGGTGACCTATAGTTGTTTTAAAATGTCTGTGTCATTTTGGTCTTTTGTGGATAGTTGTCTCATTGGCAATCATACCACATCTTCTTTTTTAGATGTTTAATAATTTACCAGTAATACATAGGTTGTGTTCGTTAAAATCAAACACGTCACAACAGACACGGGCATAGCAAACAAGTTGTGAAATATAAACACCGTAATATGGTGCCACAGGAACATCACCATCTAAAAATGAAAAATTAACAATAGGGAACGAAAAATCGTCTCTTTTGTCGTAAATTTTAGTGTGGAGTTTCCCATTTAAAACCGAAATATCTAAATCCAGGAAAGGACAGTTATTACCGAATAAATTTGATTTATTTAAAGTAAGTTCCTTGGGGTAAATTTCAGCAGTATATTGAGAAAATTCTTGATTATCTAACGAAAAAATATCATCAAGATAACGGTAAGTGTTGTTGAATTTATCAATTAAATGCAATTCCTATAAATGCAATATTTACTGAGTTTAGTCATAAACTGTGATTCGTAACAGTACAAAACAAGTCTGCTATTAAAGGGGCACAATAAGTGCCCATGGGGATATCTACAACATGTCGATAAACTTTGTTGCCGAAACGTACATAAATATTATCAAGGAGAAAGTTAACAGCTTCAATCATCTCATCACACCTCCAGTAAGTATATCTAGCATATTTATCTTTCTCATTAGAGAAGAAGGCTTTAAATGAGTTGCAGCAAATATATCTACATTCAGCTTTACCAAACGACCATTTAATTAAAAAGGAAAACTTTTCTTTAATAAGATAGTGTGGAAGTGTAGTATAAAGAGTAGAAAAATCAAAACTATTAACAGAATCAAACGGACCATCAAAAGCCCGTAATTTATCTAAAACATCCAAAGAATTTGTTACACTCCAAAAATGGTTTAGACCACTATGTTCATATATTTTATTACAATAGTTTATGATACTAGTAAGCTCTTTAATAGTAGTTAATGAACTAGTTACGAGCACTGACAGTTGTAGAACACTTACTAGAGGCCGAGATGAAACGATATTTAAATGTTTTTTTGTGTAGTTTAGGTAGACAATACATACTAGGGACCTTCAAATGTTCAGAAGAAGCCTTAAGCTTTGATGTGGTTGTGATATGCTTGTTTACTATATGACTCTCTGTGAAGCGGATGGACTTGAATGTAGATGAATTTAAAATTTCATTCTTAAGAACGTCCGTGTTGTATTTACGGCATACTACCACCACATTGTTGGCTGCTTTGTCGGCTGGTACAAACACAAACCACTTTGAAAGTATTTGACGTTTATTTCTTATTCTGGAAATAGGTGTATTATGTACTCTATTATTTACTTCTAAATTATTTTCAAAATGTGATATTCTCTTATCTACCATATTCATACATTTATTTAAATAAGAATCGAGAGATTTTTTATCAGATTTTTCCCGTTTACACCATTTTTTACAAAACGAGGAAAGAGCATCTTTGGTGACTTGACGACATTCTTTCCAATCTATTTTAGATGGAGGACGATATTTTGGTCCTTTTTTACAAAAAGTGTTTAACCTCTCTGTCCTTGACGATATTGAGGTCCCCTGTAATACCATGGCCATAGGGAACATATCTAAACCTAGACGATTCACAGTGTCAAGTTAAGGGAGTATTACTATCGATATTCACGTCTAATGTAACCGACGTATAATTAAAAATTAAACTTCTGCTTGTTTTTTTGTATGTGTATGAAATTGTAGGTGGTTCTATATTATCAAAATAGGGAGGTATAAAGTTTTGAACGGTAGAGTCATTAAATATACTAGATAAGTTGATAAAATCAAAACCTCTGCTAATATATTTAATTCATATTCAAAAAATGACGTTTATGATCTTCAGGTTTGTCGATACGGGGGAACAGCCTATGGTGGCAAAAAGCTGTAATGATACGAGAATATTCATACAGTGGGCTGAAGAATGAGATGGTTTCACACTCTTTGAAAATATCCTTATAAATGATTCTTTAAACAAACTTAAGAGGGTGTCCATGGAAAAACCAGGCAGTGGATGGCACATGGCATATTTTTTTTTCAAAATTTTTTCATCTATTTCATATCACAAATTCATCCCTTCTCAAAGTTAAATTGTGTTTTTATATTTACTGCAACACATAAAGAGAAAAAAAATGCATAGAAAGCACTGAAAATTCATTGAAAAGGGGAGATAACTCTTCATTTTGTACAAAATTTTGTTGCATTGTTAGTGAACTTTAAAATCATTTTCTGAGCCATCCACTGTTGATTCAAAAATATCTTTGACATATATATCCTTTGTATGATATAAACATTGCATTGCAACCAAAAATTCAGTGGGAAAAAAATTATGTTGTGCCACCCATATCATAGGATTTGCCCGATATTTACTTGGACAGCCTCTTAAATGCATGATTTCTTAAATATGTCTTATGAACATTAGTTGATAGATGGACTACGTCATGTCATATATAAGAGTGTGAGATTGAATCAAAAATTAACAAATAACTGTTATGCAATATGAGTCTGTTTAACATTGTAAATAAATATGTTTTACTCATTAAAGAAAAATTACATACCTTCAATTATCCACTTGATTTCCTTTTTTAATATTTTGTTCCTTTTGACGACCTCTTTATAAATTTCAATATCTACAAACATATCATCAGTTATTAAACGAACAATACTGAATTCGTTATATATATCATTTTTGTCAATAGTTGTAAGTAAAAACAGTAATATCCAGGTAAAAAAAAAGCTGAAAAATATATCAGATTATCTCACTCATTTGATGTTATGTACCAATTTATGTTATAAAGGCGTTAGCAACCAGGTTGTCTCAAAATTAAAATGAGAACGCATAGAAAACCAAATAATTACATATTTACATTGCATGTTCATTAAATACAAATATTAATGATTGTGATATAAGAAACCTGTAGTCTTTACTTTTTACAAATTGTCAGTTTATTATCTATAATTATCACACTATTTTGTTTGTGATTTGCTACCATTTTAATAAACATCATTATTTGTTCGTATTAAGGCCATATTGTACCTGTCAGGTGATTTGTTTTCAAAATTTGCATAAAAAGCTGTTTTACGAAAAAAAAAATGAAATATGTAAAAAATAAAATACATATTTTTGAGCTAACTTTAGAGATTAATGGGGTCGAAATTGTAGACATTTACTTTAAATTTCGGTCTTTTGAACGTTTTCATCCTTAGAACAGATCTAGAAATACTTCATTGTTTTCTTCAATAAATAAACACATGCTGCTTTTTGTTAAACGATTTCGAATATTTGTTTTACAAAGGTATGCTCTTAACTTGTGTATCAAGCCTTGGATATTGCTTTAATTTCATGTTATTTGTGAAAAATGGCATATGTGAATGATTTCAAAGACAGTTATCGGTGCCTTTGTCAATAAAAATTAACTCAAATGTTCTTCATACATTACAATGTATAAAGAAATTTGTCATTTTGAAAATAAAAGTTCATGTACTCGTTTTTAAGCGAATGACTAAAATCACTCGAAAATTTCTACTCTTTCCGATAAGTCGCAGTCTGACGTGACGAAAAATAGTATATAGTGTTAGCGATGGCATCCCCCCTCTCTAACTATCATATGCCCTCAATATATGAAATTGTTTCATTTCGAATAATATTTCGTGAACCTGATGTTTTTCAATCAAATTTGCATTCTACTTACTTCGTATAATGGCATTTGTATCCTTTAGTAGTTGTTGTACAGTTTTATCGGGTCTTTCATATATACAGACATCTTTAATGGTACAAATAACTATCATTTAAAACAGTGAAATGACAAAATATTGAACTCAAATGACAATTTGAAATGTTCTGTATCAAAAAAGTAAAATCACAAAAATACTGAACTTAGAGGAAGATCAATTGGGAAAGTCCATAATCACATGGCAAATTCAAATAACAAAACGCATCAAAAACGAATGGACAAAAACTGTCATATTCCTGACTTGGTACAGGCATTTTCAAATGTAGAAAATGGTGGATTAAACCTGGTTCTATAGCGCTAACCCTCTCACTTTAATGACAGTCTCATCAATTTCCGATATTTTTACATTGATGCGTTAAATAAACAGACACAATAAATATAATAGTCAAAATATGGGTACATCAGTCATCATCGTTTAACAATTTTAAAAGGAACAATTTAACAGAACACAAAAACATCTACTATCTACGAACACATTTATTGAGTGTCTGACGTCAGAAAATTTTATACGTCACATAAATTTGTCGTTCAATGTGCGTACAAACAATTTTAAAATTTTCATGGGAATGTTAGCATACAGGGTTAAAAAATCAAAAGTATGTAAGAATAAATTTAAGAAATAGACCGAGATTTAAACTAGTCCAAAAGTTATATATAGAATTTATAAGAATCCAAAAATAGTTAATACCACTGCGCGATTGAATGATTTTGACGTTTGTGGTTCAACGTTTATTGTAATTCATAATAGAAATATATCATAATGACATATAATAGAACAATATCATACTGACGGGATCTTTTAAAGTACAGAGTCACGTTATAAGAACAAAAGAAATACAAAAAGTCGCAAATATAAAACAAACCACAAAAAAATGAAAGCCAATACAAACACATTGACGAGATGTATAAGTACCGAGCCACGTGAAACGGATATCACATGAAACCATTCAACAGTAAAAGACAAAGACAAATGAAAGAACTATAAAACACGTTGTTAAGATGATAAACAACATCAGTAAGAAGAATCTATACATCAAGACCATCGTGTATTATTTGAGAAGTTGATACGGAATATTTATCAACAAGGTCTTGGTACCTTCCGATGAACTTTTTTAGAAAAAGAACGAGACGTTCTTTGACATACCCCTGTTTCATCAACTTTCTACTCAGACACTGATGACGTATTACAAAGTCTGAGTAGGAGCTGCAAGCTCTTGAATATCGAATAAGTTGGGAAATATATATCCCATATGCAGGTGAAGTTGGTATATTGCTACTAAGGTGGGGGAAATTTATTATTTCAAAATTAAAATCGTCTCGTTTGTCATAGATTCTGGTACTGAGATGACTGTGTAAGTCGAATTCGAGATATAAGTCTAAAAATGAGGCGGAGGAAGCCGTGTCTGTTGTTTCTTTAATCTCTAGTTCTGGGGGATATATTAATGGAACCCAATCAGAAAAGTTCGGATTGTTTATGGAAAGAACATCATCAATATATCTGAGAGGGAAATTAAATAATCTGGCTTCTTTGATTCTCTTGTTTTTTACAAGTGTCTGGAGGAACTCCGATTCATATGAAAATAAGAAGAGGTCGGCAAGAAGAGGCGCACAGTTTGTTTCCATAGGAATGCCGACAATTTGTTGGAAAAGTCTACCTCCAAACTCAACAAATATGTTGTCGATAAGAAACTCCAGCATACTGACCACTTGTTCTTCTGTGTCAATATCAAAATGTCAAACACGTTTTTTTCCATTGTTAACTAAATTAACTTACAAAAATAATGGTTCCAATTTACGTTTTTATAACACTTGCTTTTCATGAAATTATACATACAGTGTACCTGACCTTCATTGTTCTGGTTTTTGACGGTCATCATCAAGTAAATCAAGCAAAAGTATTTCGAACGCAGCAAGTTTCTGGGTTTTTTTTATTAGGTCTTTCCACTTTCCTGACCCATTGTATTTGTGTTGATTATTTTTATCTACATCCACCAAATTTGTTACATGCTTTTTTTGGCGGTTTTCCAAGATCTTGCCTAGATTTTTTTCATATAATAGCGAACAGTTATTGCACGTTTAAGAATGACCCTGTTAAGTCAAAATCTTTTTATTGTAAGAGCTTTCTCCGAATAAAAACACTGTTTTCTTTGTTCCGACATCTCCGAGTAACCGTAAAACGTGACATATTCATTTTATCAAATTGCTCGCTATATCCCCAGGATTTTTTGTCCAATTTGACGGAAGCGATTAGAAGACTCCATATTAGAGTTATTTGCCCATATTCATATGAAATAAGTGATATACATTTTTATCGCATCGCGGGTACATTTTACGTTGTGATTGGTTTAACGCCGTCACATGGTGACACCCTATGAGACCGTAGGGGGTTAGTAAATTTCATAGAGGTTCATTACGCGTTAATAGTGACGTCATCTGTTAATGTTGTCGTGTTTCATTGGTTTTTTTCAACAAAACGCAGCAGAAAAAGTCTAGCGTGCGATAAATTCGTTATACGATTAACTACTGACCCCCTACGGATCCATAGAGCGTGAATAAAATCCATAGGGGACTCGGCCTCCAACCTCACCCCCTATTGATTTTACTAACCCTCTATGGATCCATAGGGGGTCAGTAGCGAACCATATAACTTATAATAACTGGTAGACCATAAGTGATAAAGACCTCGGGTCTGTTGATTTGAGGTGCTAGGTACAAAGAGGAAGAAAAATGTCAAGGTCAAAGGTCAAGGTTAAATTTTAAAAAATCCCTGTTCCTTGATCTCCTCTGTCAAATTTAAAGATATATATTACATGTATTAATGAACAAGTGCAAAATGTTTTCCTAATTCTGATTAAGATATGACACATTTGGTCTGAAACAATCCACTGACATATTATAAAAGTTAGTGGACCTGAAAGAATCAATTCAAGGCTAATTGATTATTACTACGACTTGGCAAATGATAAAACCATTCGGTCTTTTGTAAACTGTTGGTTAAAAAATATCAACCGGAAGTTACCTTGGGTAAACCAGAGGCAGCTATTTTTGCTTTTATTTCATGGAAAAGTACCTAGAAATTATTATTCTTATTTAAATATGCATACATAAACCTATCATTTGAGACAGGAAGTACCGACCTAGCAATGGCTGCATAGCATGTCAAGGTCGTTAATAACTTCTATTTGTTATTAACAGGATGTGAATTTCACAAAAAGGAAGAACTTATATCTCCCTTATTACAGGCAAAGCTATAAAGAGACCATATATTGTTGGAATCAGTGTAAATAAAGTTATTATGTGAGACCGGAAGTGACATTTTCTAAACCGGAAGTTATCTCTCTTATTTTAGACAAATATATATATATATATATCTTTTAAATCAGTATGAAGAAACCTATGCTTGGACGCCCAAAGTAGCTTTGAGTAATCCGAAAGAATCAGTTCTCAAAATGATAAATTTGTTATGTTTGTGTAGGAATTAAGGTAACAATCTTCAAGGAAATGTTATTCAAGCGAGGTTTACGTAATTAACTACTGCACATAATTTTATTAAGGCAAAGTTTGCGTAATTAACTACTGCACAGATTTCATTTTTAATTTTACATTTGAATTCTGCTTGTAAAACAAAATTGAAAATTAAATAAAACAGGGGGTAATCTTTTTTTTTTTTTTAAGATACGAGCTGTTGAAATTTAAGTATCTGCACACAGGCAATTCATTATAGTTTATGATAGTATTTTGTGAAGAATTCAACGTTTGTTATACCATGGTTCAATTGAACATACTTGTTTACATTACCACTTAATTTTTCAGAACGAAATTTTTTCGAATTTTAAGAAATTTATTTGCTATGTCTTAAGGGCATACGATACAGTTTTGATCCCGTATTTACATTTTGATAAAAAATTTCATATATACTATATTTTACCTGATTACATCAAATATGTCATAAAAAATATACCTTCATGTGCTACTTTTTTGAGTAAAATGAGATCGAAATTTTGTATATTTAAGTGTTTATTTTGTATTTAAATATTAACTATAGTTTTGTGCACTTATTTTAGTACAATGTCCGCCATGTTGGATTTTACCGGAAGTAGGGTTTTCAAAGACATCTAATCTATATCCAAAAGTAGTACATAACAAAGGTTTGTACCAAATATTATTATAGCAGCATGATAAAAACACCTTTTCACACACTAGCCTCTGATATTGGGCTGATTCAAGTATGATGTCCGCCATTTTGGATTTTACCGGAAGTGAGACATTTTTTTCAAATGCCTCCCTATTTGAAATAAAAGAGTTATAGTTGAGTAAGGTCTATGTCAAATTTCATGCTTGTAGCAGGATGTGCGCAATTTTTCACAAAGCTGCCGTACTATTTTTTAAATGTTTTCGGAGACGAGGCGATTTCTTAACTTTGTTAGGTGAGAATATATGCTCTGATGGTAAGAGGGTAGGTGCAATGATTAAGACTCGATAAGTTTAAAGTGTAAGACTTGTAAAAGTGTTGTTGTTCATAGCCTACTTATGTTTGGAGGAATTTTATATGACAGCTTAACGCCCAAATTCGAATCGTATTTTAAATTTTATTCATTTTGATTTATATTGAATTCCCGGGAGACGCTCTCAATTAAACTGTTTTTTGATGTAAGCTTTAAGAAGCAACAAAATTATAACATGATACTGATTAGTCGAGTTCATGTTACTAAACATGTATGCCACCATTATTTTGTACTTTTAGAATATTGTACTGTTCACCTCAACTATTGTATTTGTATTTATATTGTATGTTTCTCTGTAAGTTTGTATTTAGTTTTTAGAAATAAAGTATCTGTTTGTTTGTCTGTCTGTCTGTCAGTATCATTTTGGTAATCGATACTCGGTACCACCGAGCGATACTCGAGTACTCGTTGACTTCCCCATACTATTAATGAATTATGATACTCAAATGCAACGTGTAAAATTTATAATAAAAAATATATCCCTGTTAGAAATGAATTTTGAAATACAGAAAGTCTAAATAGTTGTTTTTGGGACAGATTATTTGATAACTGGCCATAATGTGTAGCAAAATGTTCATCTTTTGTATAGCAGTATGCAAACGATAGGGAATAAAACTCTATTTGGAGATCAATATAGAGAATAGTTAGCAAACTAAACGTAGCTTACCTTGCAGAGTATTCATTATTTTGTCTACTCCTTTATCGTCTTCCTCTAACTCGTTGTCGCTCCGTACAACTATAGAATATGCAATAAGTTAGATATTTTAAACAATAATTATATGAAAAGTCTTCATGTTTTGTTTATTTGGAATCGTTATTGGAATCACATTTATAATATGTGTTGTCCCCGTATGATAACTGATTGTAGGATACATTGTGTACTGTTATGATAATGGTTTTTGATAATCTGTTGACAAAAATCGTGATATCTATTGGTGTAATACCACCATTGATTTTCCCCTGTAAGTCCTTGTTAAATTTGCGCTTTTCAAAAAAATGTGTAGAATTTATCTTTGTTTCAAATAAAGAAATACAATGTACTTGGCATGAGTGAAGTTTTATCCTGTCCAGTAGTATAGAAAAAAAAATTACATTACATTTCATTATAAACAAGAAAATAACCATCACTGGAAGTTAACCAATCAAATGTATCCCCTTATTTAACCTGTGTACAAGATTAAGTAACCATGTAACCTCAAGCTTACATAATGTTCTATAGAAACCCCAAAATAAAATAAAAAATAATGGGGCTTTGAAATACACAATACATAAGTTTATGACACAGAAATGTTTTATTGCAATAAAATATAGAATTAATTACCTACAACTGTCAAATTCAAAAATTTTTTCGACCTATTTTCGTATACAACCGGATTTGACGTACCATGATTTGGTGGTATTCCACCTATTGCTGTTTGCGATAAAGGGATCATAAAATATTCGGTATATCCAATGTCAAATAAAATTGTGCTATTCGGATTGAATTGGTGATTTTTGGGTTCATTAAAGTGTTTAAGCAAGCTAACTAATTTGTCATTTTGCTCAAAAACCAAGGCAATAGTACTATAATGCTGTTCAATAGTCATAACTGAAACAAATCAGGGTCACAAACCAAAACCTAGGGAAGCACATCAAATATATGGGGATAATAACGATCAACAGAAAAACTGAACTGCTAAAAAAAATATACAAAAAAGGCATCAAAATGAGATATAAATTTGAAAGGTATCATGATATTTTAACTACTCTATCTTTGCTTCATTGAAACCTAGTGTAAATACAATCCTACACGTGCAATATACATATTATCGGTGTGTTAGGTATTTTAAGAATAGCATTATAATACAAGAGTCTTAGTTTGTGCTTACCCCTTATATCTACGTCCTTTGAACCTTTTGTCATTCCTGTTCTACATAAAACAGCAAAAATTGTAAACATAAACATGCTGAATAACTGGATACTGTTCTTCTGAAAATAACCATATGAAATAAAAACAAAATATAATGTTACTTTAGTTGCGTGCCATAAACATGCAACACTCAGCTGTTACATATAGTAAAGAAATAGATACTTCCAAATTGTTTGTTTTTTAAATGTCAACTTTTAATCCCAAATAACATCTTATCAGTCATTGTTGTTCAACATAAATTACTTTTCATTAGAATTTTTTTTTATCTCGAAATATCTAAAGGACAAGCAAAAATGACAAAACAAAGCAAAAAAAAAAGACTACTAACATGGGGCAATGCTCTATATCATAAAACATCAGTATTTATTAGACTAGTTGAATGCAAATTATCATATATTTTTTTGCTATTTGCTTCTCTATTCTTACGGTAAATGTTATAATCAAACAAAGTTGGTTGATAAGAATATTGTAGCAAATAATGATATTTGATTAGTTGATTGATTGAACATTATTATGCTATTTCGAGGCGGTCAATTTTTTTTTTTTTTTTTGTGTTTTTTTGTTGTTGTTGAGGGAAGCCGGAGTGCCCGAAGAAAACCACCGACCTTCGATAGGAAACCTGCCAACCTAAGTCAAATAAGAATGGAGTATTGGTTGACTGGCTAGTGATTACAGTAAGAACAAGTTAGAAACCTTGACCACCAAGGCCCCTTAAGATATTTGAATCATAAATATTTTCAATTCAACTTAAATTGAGAATGGAAATGGGGAATGTATCAAAGAGACAACAACCCAACTAAAGAGCAGGCAACAGTCTAAGGCCACCAATAGGTCTTCAATGCAGCGAGAAACTCCCACACACGGAGGAGTCCTTCAGTTTGTACCTAAATAAATATTTTACTAGTTCAGCGATAATGGACGTCATATTAAACTCCAAATTATACACAAGAAACTAAAATTAAAAATCATACAAGACTAACTAAGGCCAGAGGCTCCTGACTTCTAAAGGCGTAAATATGTGGCGGGGTTGAACATGTTTTTTGGTATCTCAACCCGCCGCCTATACCTCTAGCCAATGTAGAAAAACAAACGTTTAACCAGTCAGAGTCCAATGTCAGAATAGGCAGCTTTAAAAAATGACAATTATACATAAATAAACAAAGGACTACTAGCAGTTACTGAAATGTCAGCTCCAAACCTCAATTTAACTGATTGAAAGATTATGTCTTCATCATATGAATATCAAGCACAATCCTTCCTATTAGGGGTTTGGTATTATACCATCATAAAATATAGGAGAAGGACATAACCCTTGTCATGCCAATATAGGTATTAGACTAAATATGTGTATTTCCGATGCAAAGACCCTTTAAGTGAATCAATATTATAGCCCAAATATACAATCTTTATTGATCTAACAACAGTATCGTAACTATATACCTTCAAAAAATGGTCTGTTCAAAGATATTGTTAGCTTTTGATTTGAATACTGACATGTTTGTGCTTTGTAAAGAATAGTACCATAAAAGATTGGATGTGAAATACCAGAACGTAAAAGATGTCTACATGTTGAGTTATATTCAAGAATGATGTCCTTGTACCGATGATAAATATTTTGACTAGTTTGTGATATCGAAAACCCTGTTGTAATATGTTTTCAGTAATACATAAACGTCTTTCGCTAAAATATAATATGTTGTTGCATACACGAGCGAATCGTACAAGTTGGGGTATATAAACACCATAAGATGGTGACAAGAGACCTCCTAAAAAAAAATAATTAACGATAGGAAATAAAATAATCATCTCTTTTATCATATATTTTTTGTATTGAGCCTTCCGTAAATGGTATTCATATCAAGATCGAGTTAAGGAATAAAATAAAGAAATACCCATTTCTTGAATATCATATTGGAAAGAAAAAGTTCAAGCTTGTGAAACATTTTGGTCTCATTTACATGTAATAGTTCACTCAGTAATGTTATCATATTATCTATGTTTAGTTAAATTTAGTCTCGAACTAACAAAAGGACAAGAAACTGACAAATCTAAGAAAGAAAAAGACTACTATTATGGGGCAACGCTCTATTTTATAAAACATCAGTATTTATTAATTAGTTCATTGCAAATTGCCATTATTTTTATTATTTGCTTCTCTATTCATGCTATTCTTACGGTAATGCTATAATCAAACAACATTGGTTGGTTGATCAGAATATTGTACCAAATAAAGATATTTGATAAATCAATTGATTGAACATGATTGACGGTCAGTTTGTTTTTGTTTTTTGTTTTTGGTGGAGGAGGAGGAAGCCGGAGAGCCCAGAGAACACCACCGACCTTCCAAACCTGAGAAAACTGACAACCCTTGTCAATTAAGATTGGAGTCTTGGTTGACTGGCTAGTGATAACAGAAGTAACTACTTAGACCACTCGGCCTACAATTAAGGCCCCTTAAGATGTTTGAATTATCAAAGATTTTGACATTAAAATAATTTATAAAATACATTTTTTTAGATATTTGAAATCGTGAAAAATTTATATTATATCCAAATGCAAAATTCTTATTTCATTTCAGCATTTATCTATAAGTAAGGTCCTTTGTTTGGTACGACCAGCTCTTTCATAAGTTTGTTAGGTTTGAATTATCAAAATGCGCAACCGGTGTAATATTAATAGTATTTGTGAAATTATCTTTGATAAATGTAGAAATTATAATGAAATCATGGTTTCAACTTATTAAGCCTAACATAGATGACGATTTTGCGCCTCGTTATAAATGTTATGTGATTTGTCCGGTTGATCCTACAACTCCTCATGTTTTTAATGTTATTAATTGAAAACAACACGTTTAATAACTTCATGCGTCCGAGGCGCTTTTCTGGATTTACCTTCATCAGGAACGCTCAAAGCAAAACATTTGAAATCAGAGGATGTATAAGTACCGAAACCGTTGAAGAGCAATATCACAAAATTACCGAAAATAAATAGCCAACTTCATCTGCAAGCTTGATCATAATATAAGAGTAAGTATGGGATTAGTCAATTCCAAATTATTCATGATTAAAAATCTGAACATCAGAGTCGTTTTCTTTGAATGTTTGAAAAAATGATACGTTTGGAACAAGGGACTTTTTACTCCTTTCAACTACTTTTTAAAAAGTGTTTTGCAATCCAAATTACAACAACTAATACAATAATAGAGTTGGTGTGTCTCTTATAAAAGGCATTATCATCTTTTTTGGAAACCCTATCCAGACCCCTTACATGCCTTATAAGCATATAAATATTGCGACTTAGTTTGCTTAGTTCAAATAAGCAACTTCATAATGTACAGGTCTATAAGAATCTTTATCTTATTTCAATTTTTATCAAACCTTTTCCTTTCATTGTTATTATGTTTTATTGGGAAAGAAAATGAACACAAGTGTGCATTAGATAAAAGTGCATGCGTGTTGTGATGGAATCAAGAAGCAAGAATACATCATTAGCGCTTACCGCTTAAATTGTGTCATAAAGGTGGTTGAAGTATCAGTATACAGATGAATGATTTATAATTCGCAATTTTTTTCGTTTGAACGTGGTATTGTTTTCATAGGGGATATTTGTAAAATAAGAAATGGGTTGTTTCTGCAGGCAGTTGTAGAAGTTACAAGTCATTTAACAAATGAATTGTATGCTAATTCATGTTAATTTTTACAGGATTCCAATTCATGACGTAACGTATCAACCTTTTTAAAATCGTTCATTCGAGAATGGAAATGGGGAATGTGTCAAAGGGACAACAACCCGACCAATGAGCAGACAAAAGCCGAAGGCCACCGATGGGTCTTCAATCAGCGAGAAACTCCCGCACCCGGAGGCGTGGTTAAGCTTGCCCCTAAACAAAAATGTATACTAGTTCATTGATAATGGACATACTAAATTATTCAAATTGTAATAATTTAATTAGAAGCCTTCATATAAATAAACCAGGTTTGTATGTGTTCCCTGAAAAGATACCTATCTTTTATGTAAATAAAAAAAACACTCACAATTTAATTACCTTGACTCATCGAAAAGTAGTTGTTATTTGTAGTGACGTGTAACTATTACCAATGGATCAATGTAAAAGTATGAATCTTTCCAAAATTAATGTCCCTTTTATTGAATATTTTGTTGTACTTTTATATTAAAAAACAAATCTGGTCCTCTCTTCACTTCTCACTTGTGCGTTTTATTAAAAAGTTGTATTGTTCTGTTCAACAGGAAGATCTCTTAAGAATTCATTAATTTCTATATTCTTGGCGAAAGCAAACTTATTAAATGTTCTCCTCATGCTGCATTCAATTTAAATGACTTTTCACGGAAATTTTATCAAAATAATACAAAAAGAATCAAAACACCCTGGTTAACTATATTAGATCATTCGATAGACTTTGCCTTTGCTTTGTATAAATAAAATCATCATAGATATTATGAAAAAAACTTGTATTTACGCAAGACGCGCGTTTCCTCTACAAAAGACTCATCAGTGACTCTCGAATCCAAATAAGTGTAAAAGGCCAAATAAAGTACGAAGTTGAAGAGCATTGAGGACTTAACTCCCTAAAAGTTTTTTTTCCAAATACAGCTAAGGTTATCTATTCCTAAGGTAGAAATGCCTTAGTATTTCAAAAATTCAAAAGTTATGAAATGTGACAAATGAACAGGAATTGCCAGTTCATTTTCACAAAATCGAGATCCTCGAACTGGCCTGCTGAAATCTTAATAGAAGAAATCCGTCAAAATCCTTCAAAACGTATTTTGCTAGATCCTGTAGATAGCAAATCGGATCCATTGGGAGATAATCCCCTCGAATGGAGACTTTCTTTCTCTCAAGCTGAAAAAATATTGATTCATTCTTGGAATCATACACAGTTTGTTTGCTATGCTTTACTTGAGCTTTTTGTAATAGAAGAGGTTAAGAAAGCTGGAAATATTGACAAGTTAATCTGCTCTTACTTTTTGAAATCAACTATACTGTGGATATCCGAAGAACTTCCATATTCAATTTGGACTCCAAATATTCTTATAAAATACTTTATGTTGTGTTTTCAACGTTTGAACTATTGGAGTATTCATGAATACATTCCTAATTATTTTATTTCGGAACACAACATAATCGACAGGAAACTCGAAGGGCAACCAAGGGAAGCCTTAGTTGCAATTTAATAAACAATAATCTGACATTGGACGGTTAAGTGTGTTAGAATGTCAGTCACTGAAAGTCTTTTATTGCTGTTATACTGCGAAAGTCGCTCATAGTAGACATTAGTTTAATATAGCGACAATGCCAATGGTTTGTATGTTTGAGTATGATTCGAACGGACATACCTGACAAACTAATTAACACAAATAGAATAGGATATCTGAACTTTTACAGTGATCGATGTTGTTAAGAAAACCTGTAAATCAAGATACGACCCGGGTAAACTTATCGCTCCTGAAGATAAAAATATTTTTGTTATAGATCTGATTTTGTAGTTTATATTTGAATATTGTTTTTTTATTGGTATTGATTTGTTGGATTGCTTTACACATCTATAATTTTTATACATTTACCGTCCTTCTTTTCAGTCGATACCACTATTTGGCTTTACACAAGATTATGTTTTTCTCTGACTTTTTAATCACGTCTTTACACTAAATATATAGACTGTTGTGTGTTCTGACAAATAGTAAATTCTTCTATACTTATTATTTTCATAAGTTGTTACATTTGTATTAGCTCTGACTCAGCTTTCAGTAACTGTTTATACTCTCAGATCAGTACTTTGTGCATTTGGTGTTTTCTCAGTTTTGATGTGCACTGTATCGGTTTGATGAATTTAGTGGAATTTAAACGAAAAGAAACAATTACCACTGTAATCAACACCAACTTTTTTCTAAATATTCATAAAAAAGAATTGTTAAAACCAAATGGATATTATCATAATTGCCAAACAATCTAAACCCAAATTTAGTTTTAGTAAAATACATTATAGGCTTGATTCTTTCAAGGACATCTAATAATTCGACATATCTGTTCAATCTTTTTTTATTTTTTAGGACACTTTTACCAAGACTACATAATGCTGATAGATCATCAATATTATGATAGCAATGGCGACAGTTTCATATCTATTTCATTCTATATTTATCGTTAACACACACAAGTTGACTAAATAATTGAAAGTGAATTTGCTTGACGTTCAGTGACAACATTTCAGGCAATTTAATGCCGTTTGTAGATTTTTCAAAGTGATTCGACCGAGATGGCCGCTGAGACATTTTATTTCCGCTGGAAAATGAGGGTATTTTTGGAGAAAGGGGCAGCTATTTTGACTTGCAATAGGGAATACGTATATACGGATACATGCTAAAGTTAATGAAGGGTGATTCTTTGAAGAGCATAGATTGAATGACTTTTCTTAACACCAGGCATCAGATAAAAACTTCATAATTCCAATCAATTGTGGATGTGTATTTAAACTTCAAACATAGCCAACCAGACGTCTAAATTAAGCAAGATGATCACTGCCGGACAGGAGAGGTCCATGAAATCCAATTAGGAGAAAACAAAACTACTGTTTCATGAGCTTAAAGGGAACATTGATTCACCATATGTTAAGCAGTTTAGAAGAGAAAAGCAGCAACATGATTTATTCTTAAATCATTTACAGAAAACCAATGATATATACTGTCTTTCATGCAACTGACTTGATATATGCATATACAGAATGTTCAAACATGTTTGTTTGAAAAGCTCTATGGTACCTCTACCATGTTACTTTGGTGTAACAATACAACTTACAGTAAAACAATCTTAAGATGAAAAAAACGGAACTCATCAGATGTTTTCTAAGCACACAAACTACTATCAAAGTATCAATCTAAATATTCTGAAAACTAGACCAAATTTCCCTTTTCCCCTTTCTGAAATATCAATCGATTTATCTTAACCGGATTTAGAAACATGAAGAAGATCATAACGGCAAAGTAAGGTCATAGTTACTGAAATGTCACACTCGTTACCATGACTTGGTAGAGCATAAAAAAAAACTTTCGTGTGCATCCGTTGAAGTCGCAAAGTGGTCCTCGTTTTCTTGATCCTGGCTTATAAGTTCAGGTGTAAGTTTAATTTGCCCGTAGGAATACGAGCGCGGTTGAATTGCATATCCTTCAGAAAAACCTGTGTCAGCTTCGGTGTTTTGTTTGTGTTCCGTATCGTGCTTTTGTACTCAATCTTCATTTTCCGCATGTGACTTTTTGTTCGCTATTATTTTTGTCTAATGTACCTAATGTATTTTCCTAGATCTGCACGTTATTAAATGTACAATATATAAAAGTTGTATTAATTTTCCAGAACACTACATAAAATCTCATATTTTTCGATCTATCGACATGTTTCTCCAATAACTTATTAATTAAATAAATGTATTTGAACTTTTTCTAAGATGAACTATTTATAGTCCAACAATATTTGTTTCATTTTAATCCAAAACTGACAAAGATATCATACATAAATTGAATGCACAATTAAGCATGTGATACATACATTTAGAAGAAAACGATAACCCTTCTTAAAAGATTAAATGGTAAATAAAATTAAATGATGCAACGCATATTGTCGTGAAGTGTCATTCCCCTCTGATTTCAAGATGCACGTTCAAATGAAGTATAGTTTGTTGTAACAGAAGTCAATGGGGTTTTACGCAAAAATGAGGAAGAATAAACTCTTGCGGATAAAGAATTTGTATTTTTATTTTAGATAGTCTGCATAGACATTCTGCGTTAATTCCGCCTGAAAAAGTCTTTGAATCTGTATGCAATGAATATTTTGTAAATAAGTATGACATGATATTTATATATAATGCTGTCAATCAGTCCATACGGGTAGAGTCCACCTAGTGGACTGTCGGAGGCTGGACATTCTGTCATCCTATAAATTTAGGTGGAATTTGTTCTGGCAAAGAAAAAAGGATTCGTTTTCGATCTTAAATGGACCTTATTTTGCTCAGAGTTAGTTTGGAATCATGGCTTCTCTTGATAACGACTAGAAACGCGTCCTCAAACTAAGAATTTTATTAGGATATAATTGGTTTCCAATCAACATCAAAAAGTTATACTATTAGTTAGCAATATCTCTTAACGATTTATTACTTATATACAAACTCTTTTTACAATAGGATTGTCCATATAGATTAGTATTTCGGTCCCAATAATAACTGTTCAATACAGGTATGATTTTTTCTTTTTGCGAAAGCTAGTAGTGTCAGTCCTTTCCATGTTAGGGAACGATCAGCTTCATTTGTTATTAACAGTTCAACGATGTCTATGTGACCATTATAGCAAGCTATCAACATAGGAAATTCTCCTGTTTTAAGGCACTTGTTAACTTCTGCTTTATTGCTTACTAACATCTGGACGACTTCAGTATGTCCTTCTGCACAAGCAACGTACAAGGGGGATTCTCCTGTATTCTTACATATGTTGATATCCGCGTTATGGTCAATTAATAACTTAACGACTTTCGAATGCCCATTTTGGCAAGCAATGTACAACGGTGAAATGTTCTCATTATTACATTTATTAGTGTTCGCCATTATGTTGGTCAACATACTAACTACCTCGGTATGACCGTTGTGACAGTTAATGAATAGTGGTGATTCTCCAGTATCTCTACATTTTTCAATATCTGCTTGATTCTGTAATAACATATGAACTATCTTAGTGTGTCCTTCTTGACAAGCAATATATAATGGGGATGCTCCAGAAACTCTACACGTATTAATGTTCGCCTTTTTGTTAACCAACAATTGAACTATTTCATCGTATCCATTTTGGCAAGCAATGCTAACAGGTGATGCTCTATTATGATTGTGCTCATTAATGTTTGCATTATTGTTTATTAGTACAGGAACTACTTCAATATGTCCCCTCTCACAGGCAATGAAAAGAGGTGATTCCCCAGTATATCTACACTTATTTACAAGTGCCTTATTTTCAATTAGAATCAAAACTACTTCAGTGTGTCCATTTTGACAAGCAATGTAAACAGGAGATACTTCTATCTCATTGAACTTATTAATATCTGCTTTATTTTTTATTAATAACTTAGCTACCTCAGCATGTCCTTTCTCGCAGGCAATGAACAGTGGTGTTTCTCCGGTATAAATGCACTTATTAATGTCTGCCTTAGTATGGTTTAGTAAAATTTCAACCACTTTTGTATATCCTTTCTGACATGCAATAAACAGAGGTGATACGTCTTTATCATTACCACTATTGTCAACCTTATTGTTTATTAGTATTTGAACTATTTCACTATGTCCTTGGGCACACTCAATAAATAGAGGTGACCTTCCAGTATATCTACACTTATTTATATATGCATTGCTTTTTATAAATATCTGAAGTATTTTATTTTGTCCTTTCTGACATGCAATATCTAGAGGTGAGACTCCTTCATTATTGCATTTGGTGATGTCTGCTTCATTATCTATTAACATTTCAACTATTTGAGAATGTCCTTGAAGACAGGCAACATACAGAGGCGATACTCCAGTATCACTACACATATTGGGGTCTGCTCCGTTGATTATTAACATCTTGACTACTTCAGTATGTCCTTCCCAACATGCTGCATACAAAGGGGATATACCTCCTTGACTACACTTTTTAGTGTCTGCATTATTAATAATTAACATCTGAACTATACCAATATGACCTTGGTCACAAGCAACGTACAGAGGTGATGATCCGGTATATTTACACACATTGATGTCTGCCTTATTGTCTATCAACATCCTAACTATTTCGGTATGACCCTGATGACAGGCAACATATAGGGGTGATTCTCCTGTATTTCTACGCATGGTAAAGTCTGCATTATTTTCAAGTAAAATCCTAACTACATCGGTATGGCCATTTTGACAAGCCATAAACAGAGCTGAAACTCTATCATCAGTACGACAATGGTTTACGTTACTGATACAATGATGCAAACACCATTCAACTAGACAAAAGTCTCCTATAAAACTACACTGTATCAGAGGAGTGCTCTTGTTTTGTGCGTTATATGAACTGGCTAAGTGTTTCTGTTTAGATAATTCTATGACTGTTAAATATACAAAGAATAACTCTCTGAAACGTTGATTATCCATATTGATATTGCAGAAGACATCTACTAATTTCCCCCTTGACCAGTCATCTAACATTCTATTTATATACATTTCCCTATAACGTTCTGGTATAAAAATCGTAAACTCTTCACTTAAAGTATTTTTTTCAAATAAAAATCTTTCACGAATGAAACGGCTAGTCACATTTTTTATTAAACAGTTAATCATTGTCTTGCCAAAGTAAAATGCAAGGAAGTCAAACAGTCTGTCATGAATAGTTCGGTAAATATTACCATCTTTTTTAATAAATGTATGAATGAGAGAATCCAGCTCATCACGTAGAACCAATCGCGACGTCCCTTCAACCACTTTACAGGCTTCATATGTGTTCTTAATGATTGTTTTGATATTGAAATCCACATCTTCTGAGAGCCATTCTTCTTTTAAAGAATTGTTAAACATTACACAGAGTGCAAGTGCACAGTATTTTCCTTGTGCTCCTTCTGTTTGTAACTGGTCAATTTCGTCTTTATAAACTGTAAATGGATTCTTAAAAAAATCTATGATATCCAGTTTCATGTTTTTGCTGTATAATTGACACAAAAGAGGAAAGCAATCGAACATGTCATACAGTTCACTGATCTTAAAAGCGTTTGTTTTCAGGTAAAATTCAGCTATAGATTGTTTTTCTGCTTGCAATAAACACATGTCTTCAGACAACAGATTACATTCAAAAGATTGAAAAAACGACAACAACTTTAATTTTTCATCTTGATAAACTTGCAATCTGCACGACATGATTAATTTAACTTGTTTTGTTTCTAAAAAGGTATTGATTGTATCCATCAGATATTTCCAGTTTTGATGTTTAAAAGGATTCAATGTATATGTCCCACAAAAATCGTCAACTACAAACAAGATCTTCTTATTTGGTTTGTACCATTTCTTTATTTCATTTGGTTTTGATACTGGAAGAATATCATAGCCTTCTCTTTGAATTTGTAGAGCTACGTGACGCACTAATGATGATTTCCCCATTCCCGAACTGCCAGTTACAACAACACAGCTATGTTTTTTAATACACTTCAGTACACGTTTTCCTCTTTTAGTTTCTATAAACCCTTCATCCTCTTTTTCCCAGGTTTCTATCTGCTTTTTAATTCCCACTACAAAACATAACAAGAAGATACTAAAAATTAGTCTAAGACCAATTAAAAGCAAAGATTTGTTTAATTTTTTTTTGAAAAGACATAAAGTTGCTACTCGTAACAATTTAAAGCATACCATGAACATGAAAGAGTGAACTTCTAGAATTATATATAATGGATTACAGATATGAGGTCTCATAAGAAAACATAAATGCCAAATTCCATTGTTCAAAAAGAGGCAATAGATATAAAAAGATGTTGTATGAGTGACAATAAAACATCTCTCCATTCATGTCTTAATTTATGAACGTAAACCATTATAGGTCAGAGTACGGTTTTGTGACATTTTGGACGTGGGAGATAACAACATTTGTCTTGAACGCAGTTGAAAGGGAGACAGCTTCGTTTTATATGTTAAAATTCAATCAGAAAATGATGCAAAGGATTACGATTTTCTAAGTTGGTTATGTTTATTCATTTTTGAATTCGTTCATGTCATTTGAAATACAAATGTATTGTTTAATCTATTAGAAATGCATATTTTTAAATGTTAATTCTCGTTGTCCCGATATACGTTATAATGTATAATCCATGACCCTATTTGTGCATTTTTTGTGAAAAGAACATACTGGGTATTGTATATTTTAACCAAAGAAAAATTGTTATTGAGTTTTTTTGTCGATAATATATAAATTGTTATCTTCCCTTTGTTTCTTATCTGAAAAAACTCTACTACGCTTTTTTTGAGAAACTGTATCGATTTTTTTATCTTTATTTGAATGTTGTGTTCAGCATTTAAATGTTGAGTTCAGTATTTAAATGTTGAGTTCAGCATTTAAATGTTGAGTTCAGTATTTAAATGTTGAGGTCAGCATTTAAATGTTGAGTTCAACATTTTAATGTTGAGTTTAGTATTTAAATGTTGAGTTCAGCATTTAAATGTTTAGTTCAGTATGTAAATGTTGAGGTCAGCATTTAAATGTTGAGTTCAGTATTTAAATGTTGAGGTCAACATTTAAATGTTGAGTTCAACATTTTAATGTTGAGTTTAGTATTTAAATGTTGAGTTCAGCATTTAAATGTTTAGTTCAGTATGTAAATGTTGAGGTCAGCATTTAAATGTTGAGTTCAGTATTTAAATGTTGGGGTCAGCATTTAAATTTTGAGTTCAGTATTTAAATGTTGAGGTCAGCATTTAAATGTTGAGTTCAACATTTTAATGTTGAGTTTAGTATTTAAATGTTGAGTTCAGTATTTAAATGTTGAGGTCAGCATTTAAATGTTTAGTTCAGTATTTAAATGTTGAGTTCAGCATTTAAATGTTTAGTTCAGCATTTAAATGTTGAGGTCAGCATTTAAATGTTGAGTTCAGTATTTGATTGTAGAGTGTTGTAGTGTCGATTCTGTGATGATGTTTGCATAATATTATATTGAAAAATAGGCTTTTTCGTCATCCTTTCATTTCTAGATAATAACGGAAAAGTATATTTTTTATACCAAAATGTATTATGTTTATTCGTAGTTTATCGCAAAGCAAATCCTCACTTTCATTATGTGTCACTGTATATTGAGAAAAAATAACAATTATCACTGCAGTAATTTCTTTTTAAATAATTCAGTGCTTTTAAGAAGAACATATAACGACCCAATGCTTAAGATGAACTTTAAAACTTCATTCGCACATTATACAAAGTCACAGAAAAATGATTTTTTTTAAACTCTGTAAATCTAGTTTGAAAATCTAACATTAGGAGTTTAAAAATGATAACAAGGATAACAATTAATCGAATCAAATTATGCCAATAGCATGTGTGCAATGCAGCTGAACATTTCTATGCGATTGATGCAGATCCCATATTATAACGCTGACAATCCATACAGTTGAATAATTATGCTTTGCATCATATAAAGTTACTGATTTCTAAATTGTAGACATATCCTATCTGATAAAGAAAAACAAATACACTAAACGCTTAAACAAAATAATTTTAAGGCATTAAACACATTAATTAAGAGTTGGTTCTCATTGTTTTGTAATCATTCTGTAACAGCAAAGTGTCCATAATATTTCATCAGCATACGTTTGTAAGGAGAACATCTTCGAACTTTACATATAAAATTTATAAAACTATGGGTTGAATTCAAATTAATTGCAACAATGACTGTTTTTGGTAATAGCACTAGGGAAGTTAAACATATTTGGCTAATAACCTAAAAAATGATTGCACTCAGCACAAATTGATCGTTTACAATTTGTTCACTATTGTTACAGTTAAGTTGTAAGATATGTGTACATTCAAATGCGTATTATGTGCATACATGGCATATTTCTACATGCATTTGTCAGATATTGATATTTGACAAAAAGTGTCAAACAATTTTATACTGAGGTTCAAGGTAATGCAGCATAAAACTGAAATATGTTAACTCAATTCAGTTACATCAATTCAAATCATATATTAAGGAATTTCAGGGTGTCTCTTTAGACAATCACACCTCATGTTATCACTTACGGACTTCTGCCAGAACACACTATCTTTATCAAATGGATCATACAATCTACTTAAATAACAGAGCTAATAATGTAATGTGTATAATTTATCTGTAAAGATCAGCTCAAAATTAAACAAAAAACAGTTCTGCCATATCGGGTTGTGTGTGAGGGTGTTTTGGAAAAAAAGGGGGGGACATTTTCTGTCTTTCTAGATTACGAGTAAAGCATGCAATCATTTGTATATGATACGGTAACATGTTTTGTTTAATCAATATAATGTTTCATCTCTGTTACATATTTGGATTTCATTCATGTCAATTAAATATAGAGATTTTAATACTTCCCAGCAATTTACGATAAAAAAAAAAATATATTAGACATAGTAATCAAACAAGAAGAAATAAACGACGACTTCTTTTAAACAAGGGACCCATATATTATTCGTTCTACGTGTGTATTTTAACTGTTAAGCAAAACACAAATGAGAAAACATTTGAAAAAATTATGTAACTTAACCTTTTCAAAAAAAGTCACTTGATATTAATCATATGAAAATTGTAAATACAATTGTCTTTGGCATTTATCTGTGTTTGTAAGTAGTTTTATATAAAGGCAACTACTGAGAGTGATGTACTTCCTGATCATTTAAGAAAATGTACTAATAAAAAGTGACTCAGTTCTAAGGCTTAATGTAAGAGAAAATCGGGTCCGTTCTATAGAGTAGTAAGATATACTATATTGGAATAGCATTTGAAGATATACAACAAGTCATGATGCATGACTCAAAAGGTTTTTACTTAAAATGTAAATAACGTGCATGTATCTTAATAGCAATAAGTCTACACACATTGTTTATAGTCGATTATAATTCAATACGCCAGACACGCGTTTCGTCTACATAAGACTCATCAGTGACGCTCAGATCAAAATAGTTATAAAGCCAAACAAGTACAAAGTAGTAAGTTATTGAGGACCAAAATTAAAAAAAAAGTGACTGGTATTATAAAATTCTTAGTTTTCCAAAAATTAAAAGTTTTGAAAACATGAAATTCATAAAAAAAGAAATATCATATAATTGATATTCATGTCAACCAGGAAGGGCGTACTACTGAACTGGTGATATCCTCGAAAACGACACGCCCACCAGCAGTGGCATCGGACCCAGTGTGGTTAATAGTTTAAATAGTTTAAAGACAAATTGAAAGGGCTGGTATTGCTTTGTTTCATAAAAAAGAATGGCCAACGTAAATACAAGTATCTTGTCTTGAGGAGGGATAAATCCTACTTTGTAAAGGATCACTCTGATTAAAACCAAAAATTCTGTGAAACTGAAATTATCAAGATGTTTGATTTTTTTTTATTGACAACATATTTGTTACGTTCGGAGGATGTGTTTTTCAAAAGTCTGTTGGCATTCCAATAGGAACCAATGTGTGCCCTCTTCTTGCCTATTGTTTCTTTATTATTATGAGGCTGACTTCATACAGAAACTTCTCAGGAAGAAAGATAAGAAGTTAGCAATATCCTTTAAGTCTACTTTCCGCTATAAAGATGGCGTTCTTTCTCTAAATAATTGAAAATTTGCTTATTCTTTAGTTTTTTATGTTGTGTCATGTGTTCTATTGTTTGTCTGTTTGTCCTCTTTGATTTTTACCCAGGCGTTGTCAGTTTATTTTCGATTTATGAGTTTGACCGTCCCTCTGGTATCTTTCATCCCTCTTTTATCAAAGGTACAAGGATATGATTTAATACGCCAGACGCGTGTTTCGTCTACATAAGACTTATCAGTGACACTCAGATAAAAAAAGTTATAAAGCCAAGCAAGTACAAAGTTGAAGGGCATTGAGGACCCAAAATTCCAAAAAAGTTGTGACTGGGATAGAAAAAATTCTCATTTTTTTCGAAAAATTCAAACTTTTGAAAACAATGTATTTAAAAAATGACAATATAATTGATGTTCATATCAACACGGAAGGACTTACAACTGGGGTGGTGATACCTTCGTGGACGACACGTTCACCAGCAGCAGCATTGACCCATTGGTGTAAAATGTTATTGAAGGTACCAGGTTTATGATTTATGACTACAGACGCGCGTTTTGTCTAAATAAGACACCTCATTGACGCTCAGATGTACATAGCTATAAAGCCAAACAAAGTACAGAGTTGAAGGGCATTGAGGACCCAAAATTCAAAAAAAGTTGTGACTGGGATAGCAAAAATTCTCATTTTTTTCGAAAAATTCAAAGTTTTGAAAACAATGTGTTTAAAAAATGACAATATAATTGATGTTCATATCAACACTGAATGACTTACAACTGGGCTGGTGATACCTTCGTGGACGACACGTTCACCAGCAGCATTGACCCATTGGTGTAAAAAGTTATTGAAGGTACCAGGTTTATGATTTATGACTACAGACGCGCGTTTTGTCTAAATAAGACACCTCATTGACGCTCAGATGAACATAGCTATAAAACCAAACAAAGTACAGAGTTGAAGGGGATTGAAGACCCAAAATTCCAGAAAGTTGTGCGAAATAGGGCTAAGATAATCTCTGCCTGGGAAAATCCTTAGTTTTTCAAACAATTCAAAGTTTTGAAAACAGGAATTTTATAAAAATAACTAATATATAATTGATATTCATGTTATAAGTGTTTTTATAGTTTGCAAGTGACTTATTATTAGTGATAATTATTCAATGAAGCCATATGTTTGGAGATAAGTTACTAATGCGACAGTAGACCAACAAATCAAACAATACAATAAAAACAAAGTAAAAAAGAAAGGCAACAGTAGTATACCGCTGTTCAAAACTCATAAATGTATGGACAAAAAACAAAATCGGGGTAACAAACTAAAACTGAGGGAAACGAATTAAATATTAGAGGGGAACAACGACACAACATTAAAATGTAACACACACAGCAACGGACTAAGCATTAGACAAAATCCGATGAGAATAACCAATATAACATCAAAACCAAATACATGAATTTGGGATAGAAAAGTACCTTGACACGTCTTATAGTAATGTGAACTCACACTCAAATATAGGAGAAAACAAACGACACAACGAAACACAACGTAAAAATGTTACACACACGGAAACGAACTATGATATAACAATGGCCATTTTTCTGACTTGGTACAGGACATTATTAAAGAAAAAAATGGTGGGTTGAACCTGGTTTTGTGGCAAGCCAAGCCTTGCACTTTGATGGCATTGTTCAATATAACATTAAAATGACAACATAATAATACAGGACTACAATACAAATAAATAGGAGAACGTATTAGGTAAAGAAACACATGAATAATAGATAACAAAAGGCATCAGGTTTAAAATTCATTACGTCAAAAACGCGCCTCGTTCAAACAAGACTTATCAGTGACGCCCAGATATAAGAGTTCGAAGGTCAAAAAAAAGGGTACAAAGTTGTACAGCTCTGAGAATCAAAAGTTGAAAAAGTTGTGCCAAATACGGCTAGGGTTTTTTGCTTGTGATAAGAACATCCTTATTATATAGAACAATTTGTGCTATTGCAAACAGTAAATTTTATCAGATGAATATAAAAGATTTACATGATAAAACTGACGTCTTAACTAATTATAGAAAACAAAAACCGAATACATAATACATTGAAGACCAACACAGAAAATAGACACACTCGACGAAGTGACAAACCAGGCCTGAACGCAAAAAGTCATAATAATGACGTCACATACGAAGTGGTGAAAAGGACCAATATTACGTCAAGCAGACATTTGAATTTCTGAAACAGCACAAATATGACGTGATATTTGAAAAATTATGTCTAAAAACAAGATAGAAATAGGATTGATTTAAGTTTATAATAGAACTAAATACTGATATTACATTTAAACACAATGCACATTGTTATACTAATCAATAGCAATTAACTATATTATATATATGTCCAGTTTGTTTTGAATCTAACTTCAAACATAAAAATCGTACAGATTACGTTAAACAAAATCAAAACTAATAAATGAAGGCGGTGATTAATTTTCTTTACAAGAATTTAATAGAAAAGACGTCAACCAATTTGACAAAATCCGATGAAAATTACAAATATAACATCAAACTAAATACATGAATTTGGGATATATAAGTACCGTAACACGTCTTATAGTAATGCGAATTCACACTCAGCAAAACAGTCACAATCAGAAATAAGTCACGTTCGGTAATTAAAAGATTAGACGACGTAATGACAAACGACAATCTACCATGTGGTAAAAATGTCCTTAGCTAGTTTGGTCAAAGACACATCATATGGATCAACTAATTCGTGATGGTGTCCATAAAATTTACGGAGTGTCAATTTTAATCTGTCCTCCTCATAACTTTGTTGAAGCAGTTTCTGTATAAGCAGCACACTTCTGTATATGAAGTCCGTATAGTGTGAACATGCACGAGAATAACGTATCAATTGTGATATGTAAACACCATACGAAGGGGCAGAGGGTATGTTACTGCTGGGAAATAGGAAATTGATAATTGGGAAGTTGAAATCGTCCCGTTTATCATAGATTTTTGTGAGAAGTCGTCCATCTGCGTCAATATTGAGGAAAAGATCAATGTATGAAGCAGTCCTTCTAGTATCAGTAGTATCCCTAATTTTAAGTTCGCTGGGATATATGAGATGTAAGTATTGGCTGAAATATTGGTTATTCAATGATAGAACATCATCAATATATCGGAAAGTAAAATTAAAGAATTTCGCAAGGTGCTTTTTCTTTTGGTCTTTTAGAAGTTTCTGAATGAATTCTGCTTCATACGAATACAAAAACAAATCGGCCAGTAGGTGTTGCACAATTAGTACCCATTGGAATACCGACTCTCTGTTGAAATATAAATCATCCAAACTCAACAAATATATTGTCGATCAAAAAGTCCAGCATTTTGATAAGATTGTGTAACCCATTCATTAAAGATGTTTAAATATATTTAGAAAGACGAGATGGACAAATTACTCATCATAATATTTTGAGAAGATAAAACATAAGATATAGATTTCACTGCTCATCAACATGTAACTTTACTGCATGAAAAAGATTTTTCATAGTAATTAGTGCTATTCATAAATATAAAAAATTGATATGACTTTGCTAAATTGTAGCACTTTCGATTCATTTTCCAAAACGTTTCCTCCTTGGCAAACACAGATAATTGGAAAGAATCAATTCTTCATGTTCTCTGCAAAGACGTTAGAGTGGGGTGCTCATTTTCGCCACATCTTTCCATGTTTTCTACAGTTTATGTTCAGGTCTAAATGTTTTTGAAGTATACTGATATTTCTATATGAAGATAACTTCAAATGCAAAATATACTTTAGCTTGAAAACCGGTTTGTTTTAAGAAAATCATCTGAAAAGTTAGATTAAAGGGTGTTTGAAATTTCCGGATGTTTTGTCAATGGGGGACACATATTCGCCGTTTTTACACATCTATTTAAAACCAAATAACCGCAGCTTTTAACAATTTTTATCAAATCAATTGCATTATAGATGAATAGCAGACATTTCAAAGGTATAAAGAATTCAAAATTAGGGCATTCAGTCAAATATTTATTTAGAAATACTTCTATGAAATCGTGTTTTTTTATTCAGGAAATTGTCCGAAAATCGTTGTCCGTTTTCGGTCATTTTCGGAAGAGCCGCAATTTTGTCTCAGTTTATAAAAATATTATATTTGTTATAAAAATATAATTTACGGGTACATTTCTGAGGCCCCTCATGGGGGGTCCTAGTAATCACATAATCACCATTTTTTTGCCAATATAATCACATAATCATTAAATATTTGCTTATCTTTAGTAATCAAATAATCATAAACTAAAAATACAGTCCTATATAATCAAATAATCATGAAATATTTGGCTTAATCATCAAATAATCATTAAAAAAACGGCCAAGTAATCACATAATCAAAAACCCCATGAGGGCCCTCATTTCTTCCATTTCAGCCATCCTTTGAAGTTTTTACACCTCAAAATCCTTAAACGGCGAAATTGTGTCCCCGGCGAAAATGAGCACCCCACTCTACTAATTATAAGCTCATAATGAAAAAATCTGTAAAATAGTACGATGATAAAAAAAAGACTAAGATAAAATCCAAATTACTGTGGAGAGATACTCCTCAAAATTTGGATTCCATTTTTACATGCTGTTTATTCGGAACACACCGATACTTCAGAAATATTTTTTTCGAGAGAGATTAACAGAAATATCAACATCGACATGAGAACGTGTATATTTACGCCAAAGATATTTCATGTTGGTTGTCAATATAAAAACTTTATTATTTAAAATAACTAAGATTTTCTCGTTTGAATATCAACTAGAAGATTTGAAAAATCGAACAGTTATATTTACTTTTGAAAGATTAAGATAAACTAATGTTTGAAATTTTGTAACAAATCATTTCATATTTGATTATTTTCACAGCAAATTACAAAATCCTTCTAAAAAAACTAAGATGTTTGGTTTTTCAATACTTTTGTTGTCAAAATACGTAAAAAGTCACCAACACACAATGCAATATACATGAACTTTAAAAAAGTTTGTAAAAAATTGAATCGAAATGGAAAAAAAGCAATACATATAACTATCTAAATGAAAAACTTTTGAGAAAAAAACATTCAAAAAAATCCTCAAAATATGAAGAATCAATAAACGAATACTGAATATATATATATTTTATGGTGATTATTAAATAAAATCTTTTACTGGAATGAACAGTAAGGCAGGAGTAATCCGTGATATATGTGTAATTGAGGTTTCGGACAGGGTATATAATGTGACATTCCCGGTTAAAGGTTAATATCAACTTCGCCGACAGCTAAGGGAATATAAAATTTAAGCCAAGAATATTGGATTATATACTTTGTCTGATACCTGAATAGCATATCTCGAGCAGATTTACAGATGCTTAATTCAATTTATATTAAAGATAATTAGAAGCCTTATTTAAAAAAATATTTTACTCATTATATCTGACAATGTTCTGGCTTGTCGTGGTTTATTCGGGCATCATTCGATTCCTATAACGTAACATTTCAAGGATGGTATATAATTTTGAATCTTAAAGAAAGCTTTGTTTCCATACCCGGAATTTGCTTTACTTTTGGTCACTGTTTTGTATTGTCAGCTTGTCGACGTGTGAAATAGGTTTCAGATGTTCAAATAGTTAAGCATCTCTTTTCATTCAGTGAAAAAAAATGCTCTCCCGATGATTGTATTACCTTTTTTATACCTGCAAATGTTGATGCCATTTTGTCGAGTAATTTTGAATTTTAGTTTAGGGGGAATTGTGCTTCAAAAGTTTGCCACTTTCGCAATTAGATCAAAAGTCAAAAAAGCGTTTGTCGTCTAATCCTCAATACCTCAATAATCTAGTTACTAAATAGTTGCCACCTAGATAAAAAAAAAAAAAGTCATTTTAATATGACGTGCTTCTCTAGCTTTGTAAACAACACTGTGATAAAATTCTCGATAAAATATTATTAGCGCAGACTCAGAGATAAACATAAATTCCTACGTAAATCTACATGTATTGGAACCTATTTGCAGACCCTTTGCCGATTTTATTGTTTTAAAAAGTACAATTAAAAAAGACAAAATAACTTGTATTCTTATTCGTATGCATAATAAAAAGAAGTAATGCACAAGAGCTCGGAGAAATCAACAAAATAAAAATTAAATAAAATTCCGCGAAAGTCTATTAATCTTTTTGGCGTATTTAAGTTATTTCAAAACATGACGTCATACAAATGAAACCGCTAAAGTTGAAAGTTTTCTGTTACGTGAACCATCGGAGTTCGTATGATATTGTATTAAAACTGATTTTTTTAGTTAGATTTTGTTTTATTTTCTATTCTATTGCATTTTTCGCATATTTACTCTTTTCAGCAAGTCAACATGGCGGCTCCTTAGTTACAAAATGTCAACTTTGGATTTAACGGAAGCTTACGAGAAAAACATGTAAATTAAAAATGGCAATTGTTTGGTGTGAGAATTTAAAGAATTAAAACGGTTTTTTTCTAGCAGTTATTCTCGAAATAACCTACGCAAGCTACATATTTATAAAGATATTTGAGCTTTATCTAACAGGGAGTAAAAACGAACAGCCACACACACAGCATACCCACTCTCGCTTCATTTTTTAATGACCGTATTTGTCCTATTAGAATCGAAATAATTCATGGAAGCCATTATATTGTTGGAAATTTACACATGGCCTGGTTCGTGATATTCGTTAATTTTATCCCTCGCTAACGCTCAGGATAAATTTCGAATATCACGGACCAGGCCATGTGTAAATTTCCAACAATCTATGGCTCCCATGAATTATTCCTTAATTTGTCTCAAGAAGCTTAAACTTTTACATTCAGAGAAGGGTTTGCCAATTTTCAAATTACAACCAATAATGCCCTAGTACAGGTTTGTTTTTAAACTGATCGCATACTAATAAAGACTTTTTAAAAGAATGCCTGTCATAAACCTTTTCTGTTCATTTTGGTTTCAACTGAATGACACGGTTTCAGAAGAATGTGAATTGAAAAAATATAGCAAATGTTCAAGCAAGCATTGTCCCGGCAAGGTCGTATGAGATAAAAAAAAAAATAGTAGTAGAAGACGTCCTGCCAAACAATTAAAAAGTATATATTTTATACCAAAAATTTCAGACATTCATGTGAAGAAAAAAACATCGTATAAACCGTTGTTCAAAAGATGAAACAAACATCTTTAAATGCATTAACCAAAAAGAAAGCTGATATATTTTCTTATGAGCAGCAAATCGAAAGGAAAAAAAATTGTAAAATTATTATGGATTTTCAAAATACTATAAAGTATTACTTTCAATCACAAGTACATTACATACCTTTGATGTTCCATGGTATTGTATCTTTTAAAATCTCTATTTCTGTTGAGTGTTTAATTTGGAAAGTCTTCTGGGAATCTTGCATATATTTTAGGGTGTCCGAAACTGTTGAGTGTCCAGCCTGTAAAGTTCGATTGGAATTTTGCAATTCTCTCAGATTTTTCGTGAATATTGAATGTTCGGTTCCTAAAGTATCTATTGTTTTTCGTAGCTCGTTTATCTCTTCCTGTGATTGCTTGATTTCGAATATAATTTCCTGATTTGATTGATCTAAAAATTTTACCTTCAAATCTTGACACTCTTGATTCATAGTTTGACCTCCCAATCGACCAACCGCCTACAAATGAAAAACAAATCTCATTGCTTACCAAACTACATATATTTTGAAAATAATAAATGTGTATATAGCATGTTAAAAAGACATAATTCAAGACTAGCATGTTTTAAAAACAACAAGAAAATCCACGATTGATATGATGCTGGAAACTGGTCATATTCCTAATATGAGGTCCAAGACCTTACCTGTCGACCGGGAGAGTGAAGATATTTATGACTTTTGCGGATAGAAAACACGACTAGGCCTTGAAGGCATAAAACTTTGCTCAGTGCTCGGAGCATAAAAATCATGCTCGAAACATGAAATCCAACATTTTGACTGGTTGATTTTCGAGTCTGAGTACAAAAATCATACTCGAAAGTTTTATGACCGTGAGGCCTGGTTGACGACAGGTACAATGAATTGAAAGTGATTCAAAATGAATGTGCATGATCAATTCAAATGAATCAATTAAAGAATAAAACAAAAACTAATATTACTAAAAACCTATAAAAACATGACATATGTTCGAATACATTTAGTACCAAACCTTTCTTATCAAATTCAAAAACCAGTAGTATCAATAAAGCAATCAATAAACTGAAGTTACTAGCCATTGATAATTCAGAAAATTCAAGATAATCAATAACATTTTCAAATAGTTATCAAAAGTACCATTCCTATAACCTATTACTTAAGACGCGCGTTTCGTCTACATAGGACTCATCAGTGATGCTCAGCTAAAAAAAAATATAAAGCCAAACAAGTGCCTATAAGAAAGCATTGTGATTCAAAAAACCCAAAAAATGTGAAAAATACGTTTAAGGTTATTCTATGCCTGGAATTAGAAAAATCGTAGAATTTCGAAAAATTCTACTTATGTAAACATGATTACTTATCTAAACATGAAATAAAAAAGAATGACTATAATTGATATTAATGTCTACAGCGAAGTGCTGACTACTGGGCTGAGAATACCATCGGCGACGAACGCCCTTAATCGACATTCAATTATCATCGACAAAAAAAAAGAAACATTACAATATGTATATTCAGTTTAGATTTTTGTCGATTTTTTTTTTTTTTTTTTGGATCCTAGAATAACTTAGACCTTTAATGAACATCATACATTGTTCAACCCATATCATAGAAAAACCAACAATTTTTGTAAAATTTCTACTTAGAAAAAGTATATAAAAATCATAGACACAAAAAGCATAATCACATTTCGACAGTCATTAATTTCAAACCTGGTATCTTTTATGTTTTTTTTGTTTTGTTCGGATCATTTATGCTAGACGAGTCTTTGTCCATTTCAGTTCAAATGAAGGTTACTAGTGTGTTCAAAGAACAACTCTTGTAAGAAGTCAAAGGGTAATTATAATCCAACCAACGTATACAAACAGCTTGATTAAAAAAAAAGAATATAAATATTCAGAGTCGGCTGATCGTTTCAACAATGACATCACACTTTAGTAGACTGTTTCTTGCTAATCTTTTTTTAACATTTTCATCTCCAATTATTTTCATGATAATCGACAAAAAAAGCAGTTAAGGGCAATTTCATCTTATAAGAATTTACAACCGCTACAGACAACAGTAGGCTCAGAAAACCATTGATTATCGCACCAAGACATACTTACAAATGATACATCTGCCCATGCTGTATTAAAATAAGCTGTGGTTATTTTGTTACTGTCATGATGAGCTAATATATTTCTGTACCATTTTATCCTGGCTAGATCAGATCCTATAGTTGTCTCCATTGATTGTGGTAATTTGTCGAATCCGTGTATTGGAGGAATGACATTTGTCAAGTTCCTGATTAAACAGATCATCAAGGTGACATCAAACGTTTTCGAATCTGGTACAACTAAAACAGCACAGTAAGTAATGGAACAGTTATGAAAGCTTTAGAATTGAAGAGATATGCGAAGCGCTCATCAGAAACCATAGAACATACATGTAAGTTAACAGTCATTTTATCTCACCATAAATTGTCATGAAAAGTACTTGTATTTAATTCTTAAATCATTGATGACAATTTAGGTTGATTTTTCCTACGGTTTGTTTTTGAACAAATATGCGTTTTTCCCTTTCAGTAGATGGGCGGTCTTATTTTAAATTCAAAGAGTTTATTGACAATTTGACAAAATGAAGTTGATATCATGCTTTTTTCAAAAATATGATAAAAAGTATGGGTTACCGTGCGTTTTGCCACGCTACGGGTTGAATAAAAATAGTCAGATTTTGTATAGATTATGTATGGAAAACCCTAATTTTGGGATAAAAAAAAACCACACAATAGAATTTTAAGACAAAATATGAGAATTTAGCTCGAATTATATGCTTTCAGATAAGAAAAAGAAATAATGGGTTCACGGCACTTGTTTCTTGCTACATAATCAACTGGTTAAATTCAAACACATACTATTACATATGTTACTTTATCGAGTTATCTTCCCCTTGTATCTTTTTTGTAAACTAAAGTCGTAAATATGATAAAACACATAATTTTTATATTTACGATGAAAAGTCTTAAACATGAATTATATACTATTCTCGAAATTTGCCTATTACATTAAAGATCTAAACCGGTTGTTATCTGCTTTTTCAAACACTAAGATGGAGGAAGACACTCTATCTACCTTAAACCTTGAAGCTTGAAGAACATTTTGAAAGTCTATTACATTATGTTATCAATGACACTGTTCAAGTATCACCCAGTTAGTTAAGCTTATGTATTCGTGTGTTTTGTGAAAGTAAGTTTGATAAAAACAAGGACCTATGAATATTTACCATCAAATGCTTTTATACATGTTTTCAAAGTAAATAAAACAATCGTCTTGTTTCTTTTAACCGTTTATTAAATTTAACAACATTATCACAATCCAGTATGCCTTGATTAACAGTTATACCATCTAATACTAAAAATAGTCTTACAGGGGTAAGTTTGCCTATCGCACAAACATTTATAGATTACAGGATGAAAAGAAGTGAAATTACTTACAAAAGGTAATTGTAAGGTTTCCGATAATGATTAAACGCCTTCAGTATCTAGGTTTCAGTCACGGCGAGTACTCTCTAAGATTGTTTTTTTTTTTTTTTTTTTTTTTTTTGTTAGTATGTGCATTTTATTATCCGACAAGCTAAGCCATTGTCAACTTACATTAACAGTGTGTTCTTGTGTCGTACTGTTACACAACTTTTCAGGGTTAGAGAGGGGTTTGGTGCTAGCCAACATTTGAATGTGCCTGTTCCAAGTATGGAGCCTGTAATTCAGTGGTTGTTGTTTGTTGTTGTATATAATTGGCTTTTTTTAATCAATCATAAATCAGGTCGTAAGTTTTCTTGTTTGAATTATTTGATATTTATCATTTTAGGGCCTTTTAAAACTGACTATTCTGTATGGGTTTTGCT
Source organism: Mytilus galloprovincialis (assembly GCF_965363235.1). NCBI lineage: Eukaryota > Metazoa > Mollusca > Bivalvia > Mytilida > Mytilidae > Mytilus > Mytilus galloprovincialis. The sequence goes on along the minus strand of NC_134847.1, from coordinate 10,492,416 downwards.
CATGTTATGGGTTAAGGACATACAGATAGAAATATAGGTGAGATGTTTAGCAATTAAAACAATGTCTTCTTAAAATAGAATATTTATATAACGCTTGGTAGGTTGTACGATCGAGTCCCGCAAGTCGCAGGTGTTTGACCTCAATCGTAATTTACGAGGATTGTCAGTTTCCTTTCCTTTTTATTTTCGACGCTCTTTTCCGGACCTAGCGTACTCTAACATGAGTTCCTGATAGAGGGTTGCTGTTTACGAGGAGGGTAATGAATAGTACAGTTAAATCGATCCGTTAGAAATTGTACTGACGTCATCGCGATTTGTTTTAAACATTGCTGAATATCAGTGTCAAAACCTCGTTGTGAACGAATGTTTATTTTCATGAGCAACACGAACTCCATTATCAATTATGGTTGACATCAGGTGCTTATGAAGGGTAAGAAGATCCTGCCCATCATGTGGCACCTGGCATATTGCTCATCGAACATAATCGCTATCATCTGTGAAAGGAATATTTTATAACGGTCAACCAACTCGTGGCGTCTTCCGATAAATTGACACAGGGATGATTTCAACTTTATCATTTGTGACTCTTGGTTTACTTGCTTCCTAGTGAGCAGCAACCTTCTTTCGGGGAAATCTTGATATGCATTACAAATCCGGGAGTATCGTATCAATTAGCAGATGTATACGCGTAATGCAGGTGCTGCTGGAATGATGCTACACAGAAATGGAAATTTCACGATCGGGAACCTAGAATCATCTCTTCTGTCGGAAATTTGTGTTTTTAACCTTATGGTTAGTTTTTAGATGTATGTCAAAATATGAGGCAAACTCAACTGTTTCTGTTGTATCAATTTTCTCGAGTTCGAAGGGATAGATGCGTTCAACATTGTCATAAAATTTTGAATTATTTAGTGAGAGAACATCATATAGTGGAAAGTAAAGTTTAATGATACTGTTAACTTCGTTACTTTCTTCCTGAAAGTTCTTGTATGAAATCAGCCTGATAAGAATAACGGAACAAGTCGACAAGAAGAGGGGCATAGTTAGTTCCGATGGGAATGTCAATAGTTTGTTGAAAAACATGTCCTTCAAACGTCATAAATATGTTGTAAATGTTATAAATGATACACTGTGTATCACCTGTCGAGTAACAAGTTCTGCCGAATTTCTTGCAAACAAAGTGGGTTATTTTACTCGAAGTCAGATCTCAAATCCTCATATACGGTTTACTTTGATGTTATTTCAGTTTTGAGGAAATAGAAGTTGAAGTTATTCAATTAAACAGAGACCATTACCAAATTTTAATATAAATCAAACAGAATCATAACTTTCATACCGATTAGTATAAAAAAGAAGATGTGGTATGATTGCCAATGAGACAACTATCCACAAAAGACCAAAATGACACAGACATTAACAACTATAGGTCACCGTACGGCCTTCAATAATGAGCAAAGCCCATACCGCATAGTGAGCCATAAAAGGCCCCGATAAGACAATGTAAAACAGTTCAAACGAGAAAACTAACGGCCTTATTTATGTAAATAAATGAACGAAAAACAAATATGTAATACATAAACAAACGACAACCACTGAATTACAGGCTCCTGACTCGGAACAGGCACATACATAAATAATGTGGCGGGGTTAAACATGTTAGCGGGATCCCAACCTTCCCCCTAACATGGGACAGTGGTATAACAGTACAACATAAGAACGAACTATAAAAATCAGTTGAAAAAGGCTTAACTCATTAGATGGACAAAAATACAAGTGGACGTGGCCCGGTACTTATGCATCCCGACACAAAAAGACACAATGAACAGATCTGAAAGTACTCGTACTAGTAGCATGCATAACTACAAAACTCTTGTAGAAACATAAAAAACATACTTTTCTTTGGGAACAAAAGATCCCACTGTACTTGATTCAAGATTCTCTTTAAATACAAGTCGTTGAGAGTATTGTAGTTTCTATTCAATATTGATGGTAGATAGGTTGGTGGAAATTCTTTGTCAAAGTTAGAACGAACTGCTCTCGGTGACACTCCTTTTAGTAGCAACGCTAATCGGACATAATTTTCTTCTTCCTCAGAGAGTGGTGCCATTATTCTCCAAACTCCCTGTTGTGCAATTAGATACTAAAGCATTCTTACTTCATGATTCTATATTTCTGTAAAATAAATGTATTCTATACACAGAAAGATAAGTACAGAGTTAAACTGAAGTCTTCATTTTGTAAAAAAAAAGACACTGCATTGTTAACAAGCCATAATGGTATAAGCTGGTACAATTTTGTGGAATTTCGACGATCGATATTCTTCAACTTCATAATTTATTGCCGTTTAACGATTTTGATTTGAGCCCACTGATCAATCTTGTGTGAGTGAAATGTTCAAACAATTAGCCCTGTTTCTTTGATGATGTTTACATATGTGGGACTACAGCTCTTGGATGGTGTAAACTTCCCAAAAAAGCGTGTATGGTGTAATGGTGTATGGCATATGGTGCAATGGTGTAAGGTATATGGTGCTATGGTGTATGGTGTAAGGGAGATGGTGTAATGGTGTATGAGGAATGATATGATTGTGTAACGTGCGATCGGGAATGGTGTAAATGATGGTGGACGACATTTCATTGGTTAAAAACGAAGTTCTTTTTATTCTATTTTTTTCAAATTGTAAACATAAACAATAATAATAATCTTACTATATGAAATTTAATTGCATTATGAGTAATTTTTGGATCTTGTAGATAGAATCGGAAATGGTGTATGGTACAAAGGTGTATGGTGTAATGGTGTATGGTGTTTGTGGGAAGTTTACACCATCCAAGGACTGTAAGGGGGCTGGGGCGTATTATTCAAAACCCATTGATTTTTTTTAATAATTTGTCATAATGTAGTTTTTATTTATATGCTTATTTAAAAAATAAAATAAAACATTTTGTCCCCGGAACTTTTTCGCGATACAGGCAAACATATTACAAAACCATAAGATTTTGAAAGAAAATTAGAAATATACCTAAAGTCTTTTATCATATTATACACAGATGACACGATGTTGTTGGCCGAAAGAGCACAGGATCTGAAGACGCAACTCAATGTTTTTCATGATTATTGTAAGGAACGGAAACTAAAAGTTAACGTTGATAAGATCTAAACGCTAGTGTTTGGTTTAGGACGTTTGCCGAAAAACCTCCAATTTACTTATAATGGCATACGTATTGAGATAGTAGAGCAGTGTAACTGTTTGGGTATTTGTTTTACAAAAACAGGAAACTTTAACATACTAAATATGTAAAAAGTAAAATCACAGAAATACTGAACTTAGAGGAAAATCTAATCGGAAAGTCCATAATCACACGGCAAAATCAAATAACAAAAACACATAAAAAACGAATGGACAAGAACTGTCATATTCCTGACTTGGTACAGGCCTTTTCAGATGTAGAAAATGGTGGATTTAACCTGGTTTTTATAGCATTTACCCTCTCACTATGATGACAGTATCATCAAATTCCGTTATATTTACAATGATGCGTGAACTAAACTAAGGCATTTAAAGCTATGTTCGAAGTCCTGAAAATGGGAAGGATTTATTAGCTTTCTGTAAAAATCAACTTGAACTTTTTGACAAAATGATCGATTCTGTTATATGGGTGGGAAGTATGGGCTTTCCCAACAATGATATCTTGAAAAGGTACATTTAAAATTTTGTAAAATTCTCTTGAACCTGAAATCATCAATGCTTGTATTTTATAGCATTTACCCTCTCACTTTGATGACAGTATCATCAAATTCCGTTATATTTACAATGATGCGTGAACTAAAATAAGGCATTTAAAGCCATGTACGAAGTCCTAAAAATGGGAAGGAATTATATGGTTACGGGGAGGTAGGTCGTCATCCGATAGAAATAAATATCAAAGTTAGTACTTTTCGGGGCATCCGGTAACAAGTTTGGAACAAGTTTGGAACAATGGAAATGTCGCAATACTTTTTCCAGGTGTATAGGGTCAATTTGTATTCGATGCAGTTCTTAATGTTTAATAGTATTTTCTCAAAAACTGTCTCCTTTGAATGTCCCTTTGGTATCTTTCGTCCCTCTTTTAAAAAAAATGCGTCTTCAAATTTACAGATATTACATTGCATGGCTGTTATTCAGACGAATTATATGAACAGAATGTGATTTCTGCCTCGTATCATCATGACTGGTGACCCGATTGATAAACTCTGTCGTAGAGTTGTCACTTGTTCAGACAGACTTATGTCATTTATTTATTGTGTACATGTATTGACTAATATTCAGACGTGATATATATATAATTTTCAGATCTAACATTTTTGGACGAATTATATGTGTACAAATAAAACAAAAATGGTAATCCTTACAGAATATATGTCAATCACATAAAAACATCGATATCAAAACTGAAGAATGTTCCATTTTTAAAAAGAAATCGTTGGACAGGTTTCTGCAATTGCATTGTCAGTTTCTCTTTAACTTATGAGTTTTGTGTGATCCTTTGATATCTTTCGCATTTTTTGTTCTCATGTCATTCGCATGCAGTTGCTGATCATTCATTAAAAGTTTGACATAATTACAAACGGGACAATAGAAATGAATACTTATGTATCTCACAAATGTCTGAAAAGAAAGTTTGACTCTAAAATTGGGTGTAATAATTTGTGTAGTAGGGATCAAGCGATACATTGTTTTTTTTTTCATTTTTGAAACGTTTGTTTTCCTTCTAAGGAATACACGTGTACAGTTTTAATCTTTTGCTTCTGCTTTCAAATGTTTTGAAAGCACATTAGGTTGGATTTTCCAGAAGGGGCTTTATGGCCAATATTGGCCTCAATTTCAAGAATTTTTCAAGTTTTACTTATTCTAGTGTGTATGGCTTTCTTTTTGCGTTGCACATATTCATTTTATGAAAAAAATGTTTGGTTTTTTTTGTAGTTATGACGTCACAATGCCGTGTTTTGAAATCACTTCACGTGCATATTTGCTGTCTTTTTGAAATTTTTTACTCATTTTCATTTAGTTATTTTAAGACAAAAGTACCAGCGCATTCTTGCTCTTACAAAATATTTTGTCAGAGCAATAATATCTACAAAAAGCATCTTATGTTATACTATGTTCATGGGGCAAAGCAGTGCTCATACTGAATTTTAATTATAAAAAAAACTTGCTCAAACCGACAAGTTGTGAACACAAATCTAAAATTATCGTCCATTTTCATATAACGTCACGGTACCCAAATTGCACATATTTAGCAAAAGTAGCAACGGACATCTTTCAAGACTTCTTATAAAGTAAACAATTTGTATTTTTGTTATATGATACTATGCACGTCTTTTATCATAGGTAAACATATTTTGATGTACACAAAACGTTCACAGTATTTTTCCTCAGATGACGTGTTATCTGAAAAAGTAAAATGTACGGAAACGTCGTCATGCAACGTCATCAAAACTCCATCCTTTTAAAATTAGCAAATACAATTTTTTGCAAATTTTGAAATAAAATTAACACATATATATTGAACAAAACCAGATTACAATGACATTGTTTACAAGTTGAATATATTTTGCAATTGTATGTACCGAATATAAATTGTATCCTCTTATGTCTTATTTTTAGAACGGACAACATAAGAAAGGGACGAAAAAATTAAAATTGTATATTGTGTGAAAACAGAACAAAACCCGGAAAAAGAAGAACTTTGTGTGGAGAAGCAAATAAAAATCTTCGCAATTTTCTCATTAACAGTTTCCTTGTTTTTCCTAATGATGATGACGTTATCTGTGAGACTTGTCGACGGAACTACTACAGAGAAGAGCAGGCGCAAATTAATACACCTACTGAACTAATAACTGATACAAATAGTAATGCTCCTGATTTTATGCCACCATCCGTACCTAAAAGAGCAAAATTAAGTTCTCCTTTATTTATATCGCTTTCTACAGAAAATGTATTTCTTCAACAATTAAAAGTCATGCACTATGTTGTCTTTGCAAAAAGCGTGGTCCAAAACTTATGGTGGTTCCCCAAGAAGCAAGTTTTTACACATTTTTTGAAAAGAATATAATTGTTCCTGCCGGATCACGGTGCTGTCATTGTCATTTATGTACTAAAGGATTTACAAAAGAAGCTAACGAAGACATAACAAGTGTGTATACTATTTCTTACTTTAATCGCAGCGGACTACTTGAATTGATAGATATAATAAGGGAACATGAATTAAAAAATAAAAACGCTAGAATTGATTTTGGTAAATCTTTTTCTTTCAATGACACAAACTCAACTACCAGCGGTACACGAGTACGAAGCATGAGACCATGCATTGGTATATTTTTTAAGAAACTTCGTTCGGGGATGTCTAATAATATATTATCAACTCTGTTTAATATAATCAAATAGTATATCATGCAAGCTATATCATCCGCAAGAGTTGCAGTTAAACAGCACTTTACACCAACCTTTTTAGGTTTTTATCATGTGTCCCGAGAAGGTGTTATACAAAATCGTCTGTCCACGGTCATAAACCCAACTGCTATACTCGGAATTCATGGTACTTATTATACAAACAACAGAATGGACAATTGTTAATCTCAACGTAGTACGTATATCATGCACAAATACCTCAACCAGATTATCAATACATTTTCATAAAATTCGTTAAAAAACAATCGTTTGAAATCGAACGTTTTCATCATCCCCTTTGATGTTTTGTCTACTACTTTTGCAAATTCACTGCAAATGTAACATTTTGAAATGTCTTTCAATCTTTCATAACGTAAAAATCTGAATTGTTTAGAACAACTGTCTAACACAAATATTCACGTACCTTGCAAATTGTAAATGACCCTACGGTAAAAAAGAGTTGATAATATTGGCAGGTTCTTTTTGTCACTATTAGATACCAATGGTATAGGGACACTAAACACAGTGAGTAGTTGATCTTGTATTGTTAACATATATGTAGCTCCTTAAGGATGCAAAGAAAAAGAGTAAAATCCCCAAAAAATCCGAGGAAAATTCATAACGGAAGGGTTCTAATCAAATGGCAACATTAAAAGCTCATACACATCAAACGAATGGATAACAACTGTCAGAATCCTTCCATATTCTTCATTAATTCACATGTTTTGTCAAATATATCGGTCTTTATTTAAGATATTGATATTTTGATAGTCCCAAAAGATCAATCGTTGATCTAGCAGCGTCGATTTGAAGTATACGTGCGTAAGAAAGGCATTCAAAGTTTCAGGAGGATAAGTTTTTATATTCATTGGGAAAATAACAAGATGATTGTAAAAATTTGGTATAGCTAGTTAAATCTTTATGAATGGACACCTATGAAAATAATATTTATAAAAGTTACTTCTATGAAGGATATTTAAAATAGCCTCGTTTACAAAATTACTTGTATAGTATTTTTTTTAAATAGTTGTTTTAGAAATGCCCCTGATTGACAATAGCACATTTGATACTGATTTCACTGATCATGAATATATTTCTTGTAAAGATGAAATATATGTTTTTGGTAAGACAATTGAAATTTCTGGTCCTCAATGCTCTTCAACTTTATACTTGTTTGGCATTTTAACTTTTTTGATCTGAGCGTCACTGATGAGTTTTATGTAGACGAAACTCACGTCTTGCGTATTAAAAAAATATAAGTCTGGAACCTTTGATAACTCTTCACATCACTGGGTCGATTCCACTGCTGGTGGCCGTTGTTTCGTCCCCGATGGTCAACTGTCAGAATCCTTCCATATTCTTCATTAAATCAATTGTTTTATCAAACATATCGGTCTTTATTCAAGATATTGATATTTAGCACAGCACTAATGTGTTGACATGATTATAAATTGTGGTCATTGCTTATAAATTTACTGTTTGCAAAAATATGAATTATTCGAAAAACTAAGGATTTTTTTAGCCCATGAATAGATTACTTTAGCCGTATGTGAAACAAATCTAAGAACATTTTGAGTCCTCAATGCTCTTCAACTTTGAACTTGTTTGACTTTCTTAATATTTGTCTGCGCGTCATCGATGAGTCTTATATAGTAGAAACGCGCATCTAGCGTATTAAAAAATGATAAGCCTTGTACTAATTTCACAACTTGGTCGACGCCACTGATGGTGGTCGTGTTGTCCCCGAGGGTTACCAGCCCAGTAGTCAGCACTTCGGTGTTGACATGAATATCAATTATATGGTCATTTCTAAAAATTTCCTGTTTGCAAAAATATGCATTATTCCAAATAGTAAGTATGTTCTTATACCAGGCAGCCATTACATTAGCCGTATGTGGCACAACGATTTGGAATTTAGGGTCATCAATGCTCTCTTCTTCTTATACTTGTTTTGCTTCCCACAATGTAACTATCATTGTTGATAAGACATTTATGATTCGTTAATTCTGAGTCAATGGTGCCAACATAACTTTTAGTAAATATTCATTTGTAACAAGAATCCTTAAATGCAGAGTTCCTGTTTACAATACTTTGGAATTACTGTACTAAACAAGTACAGTCCGTGTAACGTAAAAGTTAACAATACGAACGATGCCCGAACCATGTACGGACGATGCCCGAACCATGTACGTACGCTTACCGAACGGTGTACGAATGCAAACGAAACGCTGACCGAGCGTTGTACGGTCGCTGAACGAACGATGTACGAACGAAACCATGTACCATAAACTATTCCATAAACGATAACATAAGCGCCCTTTTATCGTATATCTTATGGTTTTGCGTAAATCGTTTCATTTAGCGTATACCGTATCGTTTAGCGTACATCGTTTCGTTTAGCGTACATCGTTTCGTTTAGCGTATATCGTATCGTTTAGCGTACATCGTTTCTTGGCGTGCATAGTTTCGTTTAGCGTATATGTTGTTTTTTTTTAAATATAAAACATGAATTGTGTTCTGTTAAATCTTTTTATATAGGTGATAATATGCGTAAAATTCGGATCACTCAACATTTTTTTGAAAATAGCCTAAGGTATCACCCTTTTTTTCCAAATGAACAATTCAAGTTATTTTAGATTGAAGTCGGAATTAATATAATGTTCTTACAAAAATATATTCGGGGTCTTAAGGTTGACTTTTTGTTCAAAAAGATTGTTAAATATTTGTTATGTATTCTCTTTTATAGCATGTATTTTAAAAACGACTGAATAGAAGTTTTATCTATTTGTCGTAATTAAACAATTAATTTTTTTATTATAGATTTGATTATTCATTTTAATATCAGACGAAAAAAAAACAAATATTCGAGAAATTTCAAACAAAAACAATTACTCATTATGTGCCTCATCAACCCCAAACATAATTCCCTACCAATGTACAAACGATTGTGTATTATTTTTACCTATAAATGCACTTTACTTTAAACAATCATCAACAATTGTCCGACAAAAACTAGACCATGTCCCTCTATTCTTGAATTTCTTATACCATTTTCCTTAATTTTCTTATACCATGTTCCTCTATTCTTTATTTTGCCCGTTATACTCTAATCTAATTTTGTATTTTTTTTCTTGATTTTCCTGTATTTATACCTTCTTAATTCGGAGCAACCCACACTAAATATATATATGATACACACGGTCTATAGGTCATCGCTTGTGCCGAAATACACATCTTTGCATAACACAGGATGTCCTTGTTCATATTTATTTTAAGTACTGAATGCTTTTTTTTGTAACTTTATTGGGGTGTAAAAGCGTTGACCGAAGTACATTTTGTAAGAAGCCCTTCATTCTAAAAATGTGCACACGGTCAAGGCTTTTACAACCCTATGAAGTTACAGAAAGAAGCATTCAATACTTATAAGGCAGCAACCATTTGATTTTCGGGGGGGGGGGGGGGGGGGCTATGGTTTTTTTTGGGAAAAAAAGTTTGTTTCCAGTTTTTGGAAGAAAAAAAAATTTGTTTTTGATTCTGAGAAAAAAAATTGTTTGTTTCACCCTCAGCTGCCACTATATGTAATGCTAAAATTGAAAGAAAAAAATTGTTTTCGACTTGTCGCGAAAAAAATAGATTGTCCAGAAAAAAAAAACCATAGCCCCCCCCCCCCCCCCCCCCCCCCCCCAGAAAATCAAATGGTTGCTGCCTAATATAAATACATTTTTTAGCTAGGATTATGAAAACACGATTTTTATCAAGTTCTTTTTTAATTTACCTGTGCACTCTATTGTGGGACCTCGTGTCATCTTGAATGATACATTTTATTGTGTAATGAAATTGATTAAGGAATAACGCAAAATTGCAGTGTAGCCAATCAGAATAACGTATTATAATTCAATTCAAATCTTTATTGCCATAAAACTACGTATTTATAGTATGTGACACAACATGTTACGGAAGCCGATAAGGGCCATTCAAAAAAATAAATTTATGTCGTAATTACGACATAACATGTCGTAATTTCGACATAACATGTCGTTATTACGACATTGCTTTGTCGTAATTTCGACATAGCATGTCGTTATAACGACATCGCTATGTCGTAATTTTGACTTATCATGTCGTAATAACGACATCCCTATGTCGTTATAACGACATAGCTATGTCGTAATAACGACATCGCTATATATAAAAAAATATGTATAATGATTGCCAAGAGACTAAATGACACAGAAATTAACAACTATAGGTCATCATAATGCCCCCAATAATTAGAAAAGCCCCCGCATAGTCAGCTATAAAAGAGGGAGGAAAGATACCAGAGAGAGAGTCCCCGAAATGCTTTGTGGCAGACAGTGTTTTTAATTATTTATTAGCTCCCTTGGTAAAACACCAAATTTCATATTTAATGTATCTCATTGTGAAATAATTTACATGAAGCTTAATAAGTATATATTTGTTAATTGCATAGATTTTGCTATTTTAATTCATTAGTTAAAGATATATTTATATTGTAAAGTTTAATATTTGCATCGTCGCAAAATCTTTGGTTACCTTCTTTGGATACCTTCAGTGAGAAACTTATATATTTTATAGATCCCATGTATTGTTCTATAAACCTTTAGGGTCTGTTATCTGTAAACCTGTAATATTCACCCCTTTCTTCTCTAATCTTCAAAAAATTAACACCTTTTTTCTCCAATCTTCAAAAAATTAACCCCTTTTTTCTCTAATCTTCACTTTTTTAGCCCGTTATTCTCTAATCTTCATTTTTTAAGGGCATTATTCTTTAATCATTTTAACCCTATCCAAACCCTCATATATTTGAAGAATAATATGTGGAATTATGTGAGGACTGACATTCAGTCCTACAAAGGCAAGCCAAGCTTTCCATCTCCCTATAAATAAGAGCAAACTACATGGCTTCTTGTAATAAGGGTGAATTGAAGTATTGATTGCTCTATTTCTACTTTCAAACGTTGGACACGATGTTCTTACAACCCCTAGGATATAAAACAGAATCTTCGAAATTTCATCCGCAAAACAAAATAAAAATGCTAGAAAACACGAACCAATATTAAAACAAATTCAATATATATATGTTTTAAATTATGTTTTTACAGCTCTTGATCATGTACTAAGTAATATCTAGTATATTTGAGGATTAAAATAAGAAAGCTATGTGAAAAAAATCCGGATGTCCAACGTTACATTTATGAAAAACTGTTGTTTTTTTTTTAAAAGTGATCCTATTTCTTATTCTCTGATCTTCTTGATTCTTGGCAGGAACAACGACATGTGTCGGTTCTTTGTGGCGTTAAAGCCGTTATTTTGCCTAATTTCATTTGACTCGGTGGCTGCATTTTAAGCTGGAATAAGAAAAATGTCCAACGACGTTTTTCATTAACTCAACGACTGAAAGTGAATTTTATAAGTAGATATAGCAGAAAATGAATAAAAAGAGTAAGACAATAATAATATCTAACAAAAGTACAAATATTTGCCTCATGTGAGTTCAAATATTGCTGATTCAATAAAAATCTTCTCTGCACAGTCATTTTTCAAACGGTAGCCATTTTGTCCAAGATGATATTTCATTTTTCAAAGCAGTTAACGCGTATTTTTTATAATTGATAAAAACAAAAGTTAGATACACGAAGAGTAAAAAATGCCAAGATTCTTTTCTTATTACCTACATATTTGGGTCTTAAAGGAATAAAATGCTTCCACACATTACAAAACGGTAGCCAATTTTTCCAAACGTCTGAAAACGTCTAAAATCCTAAAGACGCTAATTTCCGACGTTACGTTGATGAATTATGTGTTTACGAAAGTGACTTATTTATAAATTGATGTAAGCAATAACTTCATATAAATTATGAAGAGTTGTTTCCCCTTGGCCTTGAAAAATACTTTGTTTTAATAAATGTCTCTTTTTGGTCTGGAAGAGAAAGATTAATCTTTTGTAAGACTGTAACAAGAGATAAAAATGTATCAAAACTTTCAATTTGAATAAACAGCGACCCAACAGTATAGAAAAGACATATGGCCATTTAACAGGAAACAACAAAGTTTCGACAAAACAAAAATAAAGAATGTATGTTTGAGATGTACAAACTGTTGACAAAAACAAATATTTGTATGGAAAATTCCCAGTCTTTTATATGACAAGGCAAATTTTGTATGTTTACTGACAGACCAAAGGATACTGAAGGTTCTGCATATGAGGAAATTGTCAAAGAAAGTAAACTTTCCCTTAATTTAAATATATTTGTTTAGATGGACTGTTTTATTTTTTCATAATTGTTGACAGCATCATCAGAATGATGTTAAGTAGGAAATTAAATTGTTTACCCTTATTTTTGCTGTTAAATTATTTGAGCAAAATTTATAGACGAATTTTCATATTTTGAAACATGTCTAGTCTAAAATCTGTATGTAAATAAACAAATTTTATCAAACCTTGTGAAAATTATAAAGAAAAAAATGCCCAATATTCTCTACAGCTGCTGACATTTTCTACCAAAGTTAATTAAATCCAACGAAATTTTTATCATTGATACTTAAAAATTCAAACATTATTGGACATCACAGATGTTCCTGTAATTTAAAAATTTTGAGATATCACAAGAGTAAAATGACAAACATCAAAATGGGACTGCTTAAGGAGTAAGTGGATCAAACTGTTGCAATTGTCTTAGTCTGGGTCACAAAATGGAAGTTTGTTTGTATCTTTTTAATCTCAAATTGGTTTACAGTATAAATCTACCTTTACAAATAGATGGCCAGTTTATAATAATTAGTTTAAGAACTAGAATGATGTGAAAATATTATACAAAGCAATTTTGATTGTGTTATTTTTTCATCATGACTTTAATCTGTCTAGTTCTTTCATCTTTTTAATGACTGCTCTTTGAAAATAGTTCCCAATTCAATCATTCAAGAAAATTAGCTATATAGTTAATATATTACGGCATCTATTGGGAATACATTTAATGTACATTGTCAAACCAATTATGAAATTAATACAAATATTTATACATTAAAAAAAAATATAGGAGACAGCTGTGTCATGTGTACTGGTTCCAAGTTCAATTGGACTAAGTTATAGACACAAATATTCTTTAGACTGGAAAAAATGCAACACAAAACAGGTCAATTGGTCAAAATTAAATTTTGAGTATGACTTGGTTGCATCTCTCTTTTTGTCAAGGAAGAAGACTCCTGAAATCTTTCACATAAAGTGTTAATACATCTTAATTATTAAACAAATTAGCCACCATATATTTGTTTTGAGTATTAAAGCTGTGACATAAAGAGTTTTTTGTGTCAATTTTAAAGACATAAAAGATAATTCACCACTACTTAAAATTATTCCATTCAAACTAATATTTAAAAACACGACTGTCGGGACTTTTTTCAAACTGATGAATATTTTAATACATCTTTTATCTATTTTTTCAATCTTTAATTTTACATCTTCATATTAAACTGATGGATATTTTAAAGCATCTATTTATCTTATTTTTCATTCTTTATTTCTACATCTTCATATGGAAATGGTAATTAACACATGTTAAACAATGGGTTACTACCGCAGCTGCAGTTGTATTATAAAGACGTTAATGCAGATCTTTTATTTTTCACTTTATTTCTGTATTTCTTTAAACAAAGCCAAGAGGATGTTTATAACACAGAAATAGAGAATAATACCATGTTACAGGTGTGTTAAACATTTAAAACAAAAAATGACTACTTTTGTATAATCACAGCTGGTATACTTATCATAAATTTGACACTTAATCATTTAACTACAGATGTAGTGTTGTTTAAGGTGTATTTCAGAAACAAGGGGAAAATAAACTCATCATAGATATCAACATTGAAATTTTATATTAGGCTAGACAAGGGTTTGTCTACAAAAGACTCATAAGTGACACTCGATTCAAAAATTGTTAAAAAGGCCAAAAAAGGTATGAAGTTGAAAACAATGAGGCCCAAAAATTCCTAAAATGTTTGCCAAATACAGATATGGTAATCTATTCCTGAAGTAGAAAGGATTCAATTTAGGTCCATTTTGTGATATTATGATATTGTCAAAATTTTGAGATAAATACATTTTATAAAAACACTGTTTGATTGGCCTTGTTGAAAACTCAAATTAGAAGTCTTCATGTACTGAACCCAAATTGTACCCAGAGAGTGACTTCAGCATTTCCTTTCCCCCTCCAGAAGAAAAGTAATAGTTTCATATAATTAGTCTTGTACAAAAATACCGTCTGAAATAGCCTCTATTTACATTTAATTAATTGGAATGGGGATGTGATTAACAAGTTTATATGCATTCATTTGTTGCTGTGTAACATATTTGTTTTTCATTCATTATTTTGTACATAAGGTAGACTGTCAATTTCTAGTTTGTATTGTTTAAAATTTGTCATTTCCAGGGCCTTTTATTGCTAACTATGCGATATGGGCTTTACTCATTGTTGTTGGGTGTACAGGACGTATAGTTGTTAATTTCTGTTTTTTTTTACATAACAATTTTGATGTATTTTTTTTTTTAACAGAGAACAAATTTTCTATTTAAAGGCTTTATGCTGACTTTGCCAAAACCATTAAATATCTAAGAATATGCAATTTTCTACAATCCATGTAAATTGGTATCCACGTTAATCTACAGTATTCAATAGAAAATTAAAGGTCATTTCAGTGAAAAAAATCTTCCATCACATCTCAAAACAGAATGTTACTAGTTATAGTAAATGTATTTAGTCAAACAGGATAAACAAAAGTTTAAACATGTCTTATTTTTGGCTTTATTTATTGAGAATTTTAATGAAATTAAAGCATTCCATTTTCTTTCTCTGGTACAAACATTTTCCAGGAAGATGTCATCTGGTCCTAAAAATTAAAACTACAAGTTTAAAGGATTTTAACTTTTGTTTGTCTAAAATTGGGAAGTCCCATGATTTAAGGGTTCTGATGTACAACAAGAATTGAATTAAAGTAAGTCCATGTTAAAGTGAAGTTTAGTGAAGATTAGTATTAAACTTAGGCAAGGTTTTACTAAGTCTAATTTTTGGAAATTTTCGTTTTAGATTATGTTGGTCTGTAGAGATAATTTTTACATTCTGGACAGAAATGTTACAAGCCTGGGCTGTTGGACCTGTGGTTAAGCCTGAAGACTGATTGCTATGATTGTCATGAGATCATGTTACAGGTAATAAGTCTTACATTTTCTGACTATTGGCCAACTTGCCACAACATATAAAATTTAGAAATAAAGTACTATGAGTATTTTTATAAAAGTTTAAGGGCCCAACCCGAATTTCAGTAGCATTGGCCTCAATGGGCCCCCTGTTAATCTTTTCCCCTGTGTTAAAGTGACCTACACAGAGAGGTCATACTGATGGTAACCATTATTGTGTACTTCATTCTTACATTTATCTTCAGTGTTCTCTATCTTTACACTATCTCTCTCCTTCTGTCTTTACTTTATCTTCCGTTTCTGTTGATCGTCTTCATCTGAAATGTTTTACTCAGCCTCTGAAAAACATCACAAACAACATTTTACTCATCTAATTCAATATTTCAGAATCTAAACAGTTGTTGTAATTTCTTAAATCCTACACAATATTTAAATGATGTTGTTTGAATATTCACAATTCCTGAAGTTGTAATTGAATCAAAATTTATAGATACACACTTTTGAACATATTAATCTGATCGTTTAGATTCTGAAATATCAATTATTAGACAAAGCAGTCCTGCACAAAAGTTCATCACGGTACACGTAACAAAGTCTTATGTCATGATGCACTACACATGCCAAACACAGAAAACACAAGAACTGACGTATTGGTGTGAGTTTTTTATGTGTATGAATGTTGATTTTTTATGATTCAAAATTTTCCAAGATGTAACTGTAAAATGCAAACATGGCAAATCTCAGAAACGAGCTGGTATTTTAGTGGATATCTGATTTTCCCGGTTTTGCCAAAGTTTGCATACATTGTTTCAAAACAATTGTAATTTGTTGTACAGGAAAATTTGTGGTTCCCAGGTAATTTGTTGTACATGAAAATGTGTGGTTCCCAGGTAATTTGTTGTACAGGAAAATTTGTGGTTCCCAGGTAATTTGTTGTACATGAAAATGTGTGGTTCCCAGGTAATTTGTTGTACAGGAAAATTTGTGGTTCCCAGGTAATTTGTTGTACAGGAAAATTTGTGGTTCCCAGGTAATTTGTTGTACAGGAAAATTTGTGGTTCCCAGTTAACTATGAAATCCATGAAAATTGGTATCAAACGAAAATACTGAATCCATAATACAGTAATTATGTTCATACTACCTGGGGTGGTACTCCTTAATCCTTGACATCTACAATAGTCAAATAATACAGTTACAGTCGATACAATATATGTACTCTCATTTATAAATTACTAATGGTTCCAGATAATTATTTATTTGTTAACAGGCAGTTGGTGAGATGGATGTGAAAATGTATCACACAGTTTAGCATGTCAACATGAAGCTTGATACAAAATTTTCTGTAAGTATCTCAGAAAATGTGAAGAAATCGTATTCGATAGACTGACAGAGGTAAGGTATAAACCCACAATTGATATAAATATTTAACAGTAAAATCTGTCTTGACAGAACTTTTTCCTTTAACATAAACCTGAATATGATGTTAAGAGAGTTTTGTTTTTTTAACTCGGTCATCAGTCTAGACCATTAAAAAGGTTTTAAGTGTTTAAAGAACATATAGTTTTGACCATTATTTTAGCAGTTTTATTTATATTTGGAATTTCTTCCTGTGAGACAAAATATCTTCTGTATGGTGTTTTCCTTCAGACAAAAAAGATGACCATTGTCAATTAAAATATATCATGTACTTAACATATGAGAGTAATTTCTTCAAGCTACTTATTTCTGAGTGAGAAAATTGTTAAAATTGTTTACCTTTAAAAGATTTGAAGATCAGCAAAAACATATCAACATCATTGTTCTCTAATTCAAGGGACATAACTAATAAAAACCAATAACGATTGTCTCTCCTTGAAGTATTTTTCAAAAATGCAAACATTTCAAAAATTTGTTGTCAAGTAAAACTTTCAAGAAATTGAAAGCAGGAAACATAATAAATTGTAGAAGAATATCAACATTTATCTTGTTTATTTCAGAACACCAACTGGTATGAGGTAGGATTGTGATTCTGAAAGATTTTATGCAACATTGCTGAAACCAGTAGAATAATTGTAAAGAAAGTCAAAAAATCAATCCAAATGAGAGTTATTATTCTGTAAGATAGTTTAGTTTTACCTTCTTTGTTTTATAGAATGCAGTTTTTTTTCTGCATTTCACATTTTTAAAAGTAAGTTATCAAGATTGGTAAGATTTTCTAAATCCATATAGTAAATTACCTGTTTCCACTTCCAAACATAAAAATCTTGACTTCTACTGGCTTTCGATAATTTTCTGCAGTCAAATTCTAAAATAAAAAGGTAGAGTTGGTTAATTGAAAGTAAGACAGTTATAAACAATAAGTCCAGTGAAGAATGCAAAGAACTTCTCTTCTCCCAAAAAATATACAAATGAGAAATTTGTTGGCGGCCAAGACTAACAATTTGTTTTCTGCGCTTGCGTCAAATCCTTGCAGATCCAGTCGTGTTCCCCAAAACACATCTTTTTTAAAAATAAATTACCAAAATTCGTAAGACTTTCTTAATCCATTATGTAAATTACCTGTTTCCACTTCCAAACAGAAAAAAATCTTGACTTCAACTGGCTTTTGATAATTTCTCTGCAGTCAAATCTTAAAATAAAAAAAGTAGAGTTTGTTAATTGAAAGTAAAACAGTTATAAACAATAAGTCCAGTGAAGAATGCAAAGAACTTCTCTTCTTCCAAAAAATATATAAATGACAAATTTGTCGGCGGCCAAGACTAAAAATTTGTTTTCTGCGCTTGCGTCAAATCCTTGCTGATCCAGTCGTGTTCCCCAAAATGCATCTTTTTTAAACTAAATTACCAAAATTCGTAAGACTTTCTTAATCCATTATGTAAATTACCTGTTTCCACTTCTAAACAGAAAAGATTCTTGATTTTTGCAGAACATTTGACAATCTATTAGCAGACGTACACTTTCGTCATAATCCTAAAATAAAAAAACGGCACTGGTTAATTGAAAGAAATACATTTATAAACAACTAGTCCAGTGTAGAATGCAGTTAACTTCTCTTCTTCCAAAACTATTAATTAGAAATTGTCGGCGGCAAAGACTAACATTTTTTTCTGCGCTTGCGTGAAATCCATGCTGATCCAGTAGTGTTCCCCAAAATGCATCTTACAACATCATAGTTCATGTCCCGACTTTCTTAAATGCTCGGACGAGTGCGCAAGTGCAGATGACCCATAATGCATCGCGACATCATTAAAATTCCCAGACATTAAAGTTGAATTGAATTTTTTTTGGAAAATGTTGATGAAACCTAGGTTTTGAAGATTAATACTTCTTTAAATAAAATTTGGAAAAGATTTTGTATTAAAATAAGAAACAACAGAAGTCAAACCTGTGATGAAAACCTACAGACAGAGGCATTCGTTCACCTACAGACAGAAGCATTCGTTCACCAGTCTGTCTGAATTAAGTAAAACCAGTAATAGTTTGAGACAATTGCAATCTAAACAAAATCACATAGTCTTGCAATAAAAAATTAAAACATAAATTAACCGAGAACTAAAAATATGGCCGGATGATCCTGAAAAATATCTTTTCGTTACTTTCGACTATTTTTTTTAATTTCCAAACGAAATAAAATCCTTGAAAGTATGCGGCCGCATAGTTCCACAAATTAAATGATATCAACGCAAAATACCTTCATGTACATACCGTGTCCGTGGTCAACTATAGGTGTTCCCCAAACAACATCCCAGACATGCTTAAAGATGTTTTAAGATGACGCTATCAAGAAATTGTTAGACTTTTGAAGCAGTGCGCAAGCGTGCATACGTCGGCATAGAAAGAACTAAGAATTTTTTCACTTAAAAAAGATTCAAAACTGCAAAATTATTTAAACAGAAAACTGACGAAATAAAAGTTTAAATCTAAAAGAATATCCTATAACTATGGACACCTACTCCTAAGTTCAAAGATAAATCAGATGCGATGCGCAGACGCGTCACCTCTGTTAGCGAATATGTCCACCCCAACACTAAATATTTCTAAAATGTGAATCTTTATAGTAAAAATAATTAATAAACAAACTTACATCTATTATAATACATGTAACAATTATCCATAACACCTGTTAAGAATGTATATGTCAACATCATTAAGAAGGTCCAAGCAGTCACACAATCGAGACACTAGATATTTAGCCATGTCTGGAAAACGTGTCTTTGAAATGGGCGCATGCGTACTTAAAACACAAATGTCTTCCTTTGGTGTAGCGGAATGCACAAATTTGAAAATGAAAAAAAAAACAACAGTGTGCAAGTAAATTAATTCAATGACGCTATGAACGGTGCATGCGCATCACCTTTTATGACCTGAATTTTTTTCAAATTTTTTTGTTTTTTTAATTTAAAAAATATACAAGACGTAAATTATATAATACTTTACTATATCAAGATTTACCAATGCTCTCTTGAATTTTTTCATTTAAAATTCACTTATTTATTCCAAGTTTAAACAATAAGGCGTACAATACGAGATCGAGACAAAGTTGTCCGCCATTGCAGATTCTGTATCTATCACATCTTCTTTTTTTTTTTTTCTTTCCACTAAATACAAAAAAATACTAAAACTGAATATTTTAAACAATAATTTTTCTTACTTTCTATTCATAAAGAAGTTCCTTAATCCATTTCAGTACAACAGCTTATAACAACAGCAGATGACATGGCCAACTCGCACTTCCCCCAGACAACCAAGATGGCGACCATTGGTGACTACCGCCAGAATGAATGTGACCTTTGGCGAGAAAATACTGCAACTATCAACATCTTTTTTACCATACAATATCCTAAAAACAACAAGAAAAAAATGATAAAAAAAAACAAAATAGAAAAAAGATAGCATAAGTATTCTCAAAATCGACAAGTTTCGAAGATGATTTCAAAAAAAAAACCAAGATCATTGTAATTGGGGCAAAGTCGGATTGGATATCAATCATACAAATTGTTTTTAAAATTCTGTCTATATAATGCATAATATATACTAAGCTTGGTTACACTGTTTTAGAACAGTCACAATGTGTTTAAATATGCTGACTACTATAGACATACTTAGTGACGTATTTTAAAATAATGTCTGAACTGTCTTTATCTGGTCGATTCAAAGGCATGTTTTGTCTGTCTGGTTTAAATATAGTTATAAAACATGTAGAATATTTACCTATCGCTGTGCATACACACAAATGATACACTCCAGTGCTCACCAATGTGCATTCAATATGTGCAATCAAATGCAAATGACAGTGCATTTCCATACGAGACATTTACTGATTTTCACACGGTTTAAGGTGCATGCTCCAATCAGTTATTTAGTTTACATTGCTTGCTATTGCACTTGTCTAAAAAAAAGTTTCAATTATGACACTGGATCCTTGAACAAATGAAATGAAAAATATCTCGTCACAATGAGATATCTTAGTTCCTTGGTCATCAAGTAGACCTTCAAAAAAATCTACAGTACGTTCCCGCCCACTGTTTTTGCGCCAATATTATTGGGCTGTGTCGTGACACAGAAGCTATTTTCTCCTTGAAATATATACCCAAATTTGTGATGCACACGGTGCATATTCAGATGAACAAGATGCATAATGCGCATGCGCTTTTGTCATATATTCTAAAGAAATTTAAATTTTGCGTTTTAACTTCAATTTTAAAATTACAAATTTAACTAGGTTTGTAAGTATACTGTTAACATCAGGAAATTACACAGCCAGGTTTTACCAAGCTACACACGTTCACACAGTTTATCCGCCATATTGCTTTCTTTTTTCACATAATGTCTGTCCTGCCATTTTAAATTTTTTTCATTGGTTCTTTTTTAGCATAATGAAATGACTTTGCAAAACTCTTTAAAGATACGCAAAATAAGGTAAAATGCTGTTCTATATAAAAGTTGTTTATATCAAGCTGAACAAGCATGTTTCCTTCTATTTTAAAATTAAATCACAATGAATATGCAATGCTTCTGTGACGGAAAATAAGATTAAATTTCAGTAACTCTGTTTAAATAAGTTTTAACAACAGATGCAGAATTAAAGTAAGATAACTTATGATTAAATGTATCGTACTAAGACAGATATATTAACATGCACTAAATGTTTGTTCACCTTTTTGCAGGTTATGATCCTAAAGGGGAAACGACTCTTACCAGCTTGTAAAACACAGCACCATTGAAATAATATAGGGCGGGCTAACGCGAGTTAGTGTATGATGTCATAGCTTAGTCTATGTCTGGTTCATATGTAAAGTAGCAAGGAACTTTACCTATTTCATACTTGACAGAACACACATTGTACAAATAAATGCTATATATAAATTAAAACGGATGTTAGAATCATCGATCAGTATTATATAGAATAAAAACATACAGAAACAACATCTAGACAATAAAGAAAATAATAGATAAAAAAAATGCCTACCCTTTAACTGGCCTCAAAAATTGACACATTTAAAAGATATAAAGGTGATGCATAAAGTGTCTCGTCACTGTAATACACACTGGTGCACATACACATGTCCCGCCAGAACAAGTCTTAGGTCAGACTGCACAAGAAATAAAGGATTTTAAATCCATGGTTTCCATTGGAAGTTAAAAATGAGGCGGCACACCCATTCACAATAAATTCCTCCATTGGCTCATTTATATAAAAACAAATGCATCGTCAATATGACACCATGTTGTAGATAAAAAATAGGCAAACACTCAAATTAAAATGTGAGATTAACAAAAAGTTGATTGTCATGTACCATGCAGTGGATTATATCGAACCTTACAAATATTCTATGCCTACACACTCTACCAAAGACATCATGAACAACAATCTCTTTTTGAGCTTTCTGACCTCCTTGATAAAAGAGTTCATATCCAAGGGAAATTTTGCGTCGCACACTTTTTTGGCGGGAATTATTTTGGCACGAAAAATGAAAAAGTGAATAATTCATTTGTTGGATTTATTGTGATATCACATATATGTTTGGAAAATAATTAAAAAGTGTGTTTGTTTTATGAATTTGAATAGATTCAACAGATTGGAATTTTTCATTTTTCAATGGATTACAAGTAATTCCTGAATGGAAATTTCTTGGAATACCAGTATGTTTTCTGATCACACATATTAAAAGTCAAATTTATTTCTGATGTTATTAGTTTTTGTTTATTTCTATTGCAAAAATATTTTTTATTTCATAAGTTTGTGTTTATTTCAATTTCAAATATCTTCATAATTTGTTAAAAATTTTAAGTCTTAAGCTGATTTTAAAATGCACAGAACAGTCTTTATATACTTTCTTCAAAATGAAAAGAGGTAGTTTCATTTTCAAGGGATGTGTATATTTCCTTACATGTTTTCAATAAAAAGATGTGCACACAGATATGTGTATGTATATGTAATAATTTGTTTCTTAGTAACCTTACATGTTCTAAAGTTTCAATTAAATGTTCATGATAATTAAAACAAATCGTGTTATGAAATTTGGAAAAAGAGGTTGATGATTTCTGCAGAAAAAAAAGGAATAGTGCATGTTGCTATAGACTCCGCCCGGGGACATAGGTTCGACACAGGTTAAATTTTGCAATTTTTATTAATCGTTAACTTTATCAGTGTTTATAGCTTTTAACGATTTATTTAAAAGAATTGGGAAATTGGGAAAAAATCCCATTACATGAACTTCGTCCAACTTTTGCAAAGACAAATTGGAGACACCAAGACAGTGCTCTAAATGTAAAATGCGTCACTTCAGTAAGGTGCAATCACCAATATTAAAAGACTTAATACCAGTTCACGATATGTTTTACTTCGCGATTTGTCCTGCTATTCATGTTATAACTATCATGATGAAAGTAATTCCTGTACTAGCGAAGCCGGAACTTTTCGCCAATATAAACTTGTGCATGAAATGAAGGTAATTGAAAGACGAATCCCAAACAGCGACGAAAACCGTTTCAACGAATAAATAAAAACCCGGGATTATATTAGCCGTTTTCGCGGACGATCCAGTAGTAGATTACTATATTTTAAAATGTATATCAGAAGTTAAACGCTATAGATGACTTGGGAAATAATTCTCAAGCCAAGGTTCAAGTAATTGAAGGGGTGTATTTCGACAACTTATGTGCCAGGGAAAATACAATTCTATTCAAATTTAACCAAGGGTAAAAATGTTCGATTTACTTGCAGAGTGTCAGATATATTTGTATTCAACATTAAATTATTAAATCTCGAGGTAATTTTTGATAAAATGACATCACAAAACGAACAGAACCAGAATCAACCAACAATATAAAAAAACGAATAAAACTTGCAAAAATTAATCGAAGTCAAAAACCCTCTTCGACGCCACTTTTTTTAAGTGTAACGTCGTATTGTAGGAACATCGTGCCCAACGTTTGAGAGTAGAAATAGAGCAATCAATACTTCAGTTCACCCTCATTTCAAAAAGCCATGTAATTTGCGCTTATTTAAACGGAGTTGGAATGCTTGGCTTGTAATGTCAGTCCTCATATAATTCCACGTATTATTTAGTTTATATCAAACTTGTCTAGCTGTACAACTCTTCCACGGCCGGTAACTTATTAAACCTAAATGGGATCTAAAAAATATACAAGTTTCTCACTGAAGGTATCCAAAGAAGGTAACCAAAGATATTGCGACGATGCATATATTAAACTTTACAATATAAATAAAAATCTTTAACCAATAAATTCAAATAGCAAAAGCTATGCAAGTAACAAATATATATTATTAAGCTTCATGTAACTTTTTTAACAATGAAATACATTAAATATGAAATTTGGAGTTTTACCAAGGGAGCTAATAATTAATTAATAACACTGTCCGTCACACAGCATTTCGGGGACTCTCCCTCTGGTATCTTTCCTCGGCTCCCTCTTTTATGACCTATAATTGTTAATTTCTGTGTCATTTAGTCTCTTGGCAATCATAAAACATATTCTTTTATATATAGAGATGTCGTTCTTACGACATAGCTATGTCGTTATAACGACATAGTGATGTCGTTATTACGACATGATATGTCGAAATTACGACATAGCGATGTCGTTACAACGACATGTTATGTCGAAATTACGACATGCTATGTCGTAATTACGACATAATTATTTTTTTTGAATGGCCCTTATCGGCTTCCCTAACATGTAATGAAACATACATCTAATGTTATTATAACATTGTAAATGCCCTCCTAATGATACATCTAATAGTTGCCACTGGACATTAAACAACTTACTATAAATTCATCCGTCATATTCTTAGTTTTGTTATAATGTGAAAATCAAACAACATGATGATAAAATAATTATTGCAGATTTTCACTAGGGAAATAATGGGAAATAATTGTAAACAAAACCACTCACTCACATCCCTACGACACAAATTAAAGTCTAGCCTTTTTACATTAAAATACGATATTTTCATCTATTTCAATCTACATGTATTCTAAATGATTTTAAACAATTTCAAATCAAACGGTCATTTTTCTTATTTGCCATAAAAAAACAATTATTTTCATTTCTTATTTTAAACAGATCGATTGTTTTTCAATGGTCGGTGCCTGTCAGGATTTATAAAACCGTGTTTGCCAGAAAAAAAAAAGCTACATACATGTACAACAGGAAAATAACAATGTCTTAGAAATACTTCGATTCCCTACATGTATTTTCTAATTTCTGTTATTATGTGGTGTAATGCAAAGTGGTAATTCCTGAATACTGATTTGTACCCATCAAGCATCTGGGGTTAATAACTGTTACAAATCTATGGACAGTAGTCTGTTTCTTTACTCGAAAAGTATTCACCTAAATCATGTTTTATTTATGAAAATTGCTCATTGCTGGCGAATGCTAAACATTGATCTCTAGGTTTTCAATTGTTTAGTTGTTAGGTTACTGTCTGATCTCGCAAACCTGACATTTCATGGTCATTATTGTTTGCATCAAATTGCACCAATGCATTCAAAAGATATAAACGCGACACCGTACAAGAGTCGTTATTTTACATAAACTATTAGTAATTTTTTTTTCATTAACGAAAACGAAATACGAAACCACTTCTCGCAATTTCCTTTGGGGTTATTGTGCTTGTCTTTTGACAAAATAAAGCCTTGTTTCAAAAAATAAAACGTATAAGAGTAATATATATAACTGAACTAGAGTGAAGAGTTGAGAAATAGGAATTACAAATTTTAATTGAATGTTCTAAATCTTAGTGTATTTCTGATTATGATTGTACAGACTCAAAAATGTCTTTGTTTTGCTGAAATGAAAGGTCACCGTCGTCAGCCAATAAAAGCAAAATGGATATAGTAGATCTTTCTAATTTTGAAAACAATATTTCTCTTGCTCCGTTGATAAAAGGGCACTTACAAAATAGTGAATACTATCCTCACAAAGATGACCACAGCTGCTTGCGGGATTGGGTTTAATATTGATAATGTTTAAATCTGCATTTGAATAACGGCACCATATTACTCAACTGCACTGGTATTAAACTGATAACCGTAACTTGGCACAGGGCCGTAAGCAGGTGGCAGTTAGGTCCGCTGCTGTATGCCCTGAGGTAATCGATGCCCTGAGGTAATCGTGGTAATGCGTCATTGATTAAATACGCACGAAAATATAGTTCTTATTTAGATAGATCTTAATACCAAATTTTAATGTGACCAAATACCAAAGATGTCAACAAACTTCCCAAATGATTTTATTATTTGTATTCACCGATCATTCATTTTGTATGTACGTGTAGGGTGGGGATGCTATAATTGAAATGAAAGAAAAAAATGTTTTCGACCTGTCTCCAAAAAATATTGTCTTTCGCCGAAGGAAAAAAATCCATAGCCTCCCCCCCCCCCCCCCCCCCCCCCGAAAATCAAATGTTTGCTGCCTTAGGCATGTGTGGATTACTTTTATTCTTTAATAGTAAGTAATTATTTTAAGTCATTTACGTTTCACTAAATAAATATCTGTTCACGTTGCAATGATCACAAATAAACCAAATATTTGGATTTTTTTTCGTGAATTATTTGTCGTAACTTATTGTAAAAAAATGTATGTGTTCCTATTTTCTCCTATTTTTCGAACATATACTGTCAGTCGAAATAGAAAGTACAATGATGTATTTTTAGTTTATTTTATTTTTAGATCATGTAATTACTACGCATATGGGCACTATTGCCACGATTACCTGAGGGCACCGATTACCTGAGGGCACCGATTACCTCAGGGCATACAGCAGCGGACCTAACTGCCATCTGCGGGCCGTAACTACCTATGAGGCAGGGGAGGCAACCTCCCCTGAATTTTCTACACCATTTTTTTTTTTTTTTTTTGAAGTAATAAAATGAAATATTGACAATATGTACACGAAGAACTTGAATTTATATTATAAACAATACAAGTTTACAGTTTTCACAGTGTTATCATGATACGTGATATATCATGTGTCATTTTCCGGATTTTTTTTACCGAAAGTGAACCGTTTCAGTAATTATTTTTTTCGTGTGGCCGTTCGTCTGTTATTCAGTATTCGTACGAGAACACATATGAAACTTTACTTTCGACAATTTTGAATAAACCTTAACTATTCACATTTATTTAGGGGCTTCATTAAGCAGAGGAAGTTCCCTTTCATCTTTTATGATATCGGAAATTCGTTACCGGCTGAATCAGCTGTTGGGTCATTTTTTTAACGTCTCCCGGCCGATCATACGAGAACATTATGGTCAATGCCTTAGTAGTTAAACACTCCCATTCGTTGAAGTAGAGACTTTCTAATATAAGTATATACTAGTTTAGAAAGTCTCTGGTTGTAGTTATATACATGTCTGTTCAGCTTTCAACAATATTGAAATTCAAGGTCCTCGACAAAAAAAAATATCTTGCTTTCTATGATCTTGCTTTATATGTTTTTTTTAACATCTTCAAAAACAGATAATAATTGTTTGTATAAAAATTGCTTCAATGATACAGCAATACTGATGTTTCTCAAAGTAAGGAAATCGAAGGAAAGCAGGTGATTTTTAGCCACATTGAGAACTAAATCCGCGGTCACAATGTATTTAATGTTGATAACTATAGATCAAGGTACGGCCTTCAAGACGAAGCCTTGGGTCACCCCGAACAGCAATCTCAGTTTGTTTTTGCATAAAAATTACTTCCAGGTTCAAGCAATACTGATGTTTATTAAAGCAAGTAAATCGAAGGAAAACGGGTCATTTTTAGCCATTTTACTGCGAGAAAAAAAACGGCGGGGGGCTGCGCCCCCAATCCCCCTTTCTTTGGGGGCCTCAGTCTGCGACCCCCAAACCCCTGCCTCCCCTGAATTCGAACCCTAGTTACGGCCCTGCTTGAATTACGACTATCCCAATATGGCGACGGCAGATATATGTAAAATCTTTACAGCCATTTTTCTCAAATGTAGCATGTGTTTGTCAATAGTTAGTCAGCTGCAAGGTTTTTCTGTATCAATGAGTACATCGTATTTGAATCGTAACGGTGCACTGTAATAGTCTAAGCGCTTTGAAAATTCCCGTTGAAAAATTCTGCCAGGATCTGTTACAGAAAAAAGGTGTCAAAGTTGAGAAAAACGTTTGGTACTTTTATATACTTTGTGGAAAGATAGAAAAACACTATAATTTTCGTCAGAACTCAAAGATTCTTCGATATGTTCTATAATTGTCTTCTGGATATTTTTTAAGATGAAAAATTAAAATTTTTTATACCAAACATTTAAAATTTTACTCGGCGTTTATAAATAGCATTGAAAGTACAACATCTTATAATCGATAATCATTGATAAAATTGATGTAAATGAGCCACTCTTTCTCAGGTTGAGATGGAATATGTTCGTTATTTGATTTAACGAGTTTAACAATCGAAACCCCTGAAATATCGCCTTATGACAAGCACGAAAAATGGCTAAACTAAACTTCCAACAGCGGACAATTATTTATAATTATACGATATTCTTTCAATGGATGTTTTAAATATAATGCAGAACTTATCAATTAAGACATTTCTTATCCCTTTTCAAATATGAAGTCACATGCACGAAAAAGTTTGTCTGACAACATATTTCATCCTGGCCACAACTCCCCCACCCTTACCCTGTAAAAGTTTAATGGTATTTCCCTAGTGTTGATTTCGACAACGAGCTTTAATTGTAACCGCAGATAAATAGTCAATTGTAAGTCGGTGTGACTCTATCCACCACCAACACATAACCACAAGCTGAGTGAGGAGACTTTCTTGCTATAAGACGTCTAGAACTATTTTCAACCTTGTCGTCTTATTTCTTAAATTACGTTTTAACAAAATATTCGTTCCCGTGAAAACTAAGATTTGTTTAACTTTCAAATTTTATGGTGGTCTCTTCTCAGGATATAGCGGTTATCTGTTTGTTGGCTTTACAGCTAATTTCCTAATGCATGTAAAGCGAGACTTTAGTTAGCTTGCTTGCTTAGTTTGTATATTTTACAATTGTAATTGGGATAACCAATCAAATTTAAATATAATATATACAGATGAAAATATGCCTCTATATTGTTTGAAGTTGTCAATGTTATTTACAAAGCTTGAATCCATGTTTATACAAACAGAGCAAACAAGCCTATCAAAGTGTTACTCTACAAGCATTGGGAAATTAGCTGTAAAGTCGAGAAGATAACAGGTTTATGTATTCAAGTGAATTTAAGATTTGTTGCAATTCTAAAGTACAATGGTTAAATCAATCTTATCTTTGATGTGCCATATGGGCATCCCTATAAAATAAGACAGTCCATGCGTGACCCATGGCATTAGATATTATGCATGTCAGTGGATATTTTCTTTGTGAAGCTAGCACTAGTAAGTAAAATGTAAGCAAGTAAGTAAGTAGGTAAATTATTTATTATAGTGACATGTGGTTTCTTCACAAAATATTGTATTATCCAGTGAGATATAAAAACAATAATTAGAACACCCGACCCTTTGGGTCTATAAGTCACTTTAAACATAAATAAGAATGGTACGGCGAACAAAAATAAATAAATGTTATCGAAAATTTTAATATAAAAATCTTACGAATAACCTATATTATTTACGTGTCTGAAATATTTTGAAAAGTGAAATTAAACTCTTGAACAGACCATTTATGAACGTCGATTCACAGGCACTTGTCTCAAATTTTGTTTTCCTATATACCTTAATATTAAGGTATATAGGATTTTTTTATTGAGACAAGTGCCTGTGCGTCGTTTGTGTGAATTCGGGATTAACACGTATTAAACATGTTAAAACCTCTTCACTTTTCGGGATTCGAGGAAAAAGAATATTTAGCAAACACTCTTGAGAAACACAAATAAAAAAATAATTCTGTATCATAAATTTAATTTGTTAATATTTGCAACTCTTAAAACCAGCTGATATTTTTTTTCATTTCTTCGTGTTGAATAACCTAACAAATGGGGATACATGTATCCACGACTTCCCAAATTTAATCTAAAATTCAACTACGTTACCCAACACTTTTAATATTGAAACAATATTAATGCAAGATATAAATATATTTTTGTTTATCAAATTCGAATACTGGGAGCTATCTGAAGTCTGTTCATAGGATTTCAGTTTTAATATAGGCGTGGCAATCCATCACTTTTATCCAATCAACTGTCCTTAATAATAAAGATTGACGTGCAATTGTGTCTGTGTCAAGTTAGATAAATATATTCATATTTCTGGACGTACATATGTCAGAGTTTAGGCTTTTTCATTCGATAGTAGCAGATGAAAAAAAAGGATTTTCTGATATTCTATCTATAACTGAAAAAATGGCATTAAATCGTAGAGGCAGTCCCACTTTATGTGAAAAATAGACCGTATTCAGCTTTTTGGTTTTTCTTCTGTCCACTAGCAAATGTCTGCCTGTACCACTGAAAATATATATAACTTCTGGACTAGCGAACACAGGCAACCTAGTAACTAATCGTCCTGCTTCCAACTGAACGACATGTTCCAGATTGTTGTAATCTTGTTGAGTACAGTCATCCCATAACTCACGAGCATATTACATAATTGGTCTTATAAGTGTTAAGTTTATGTGAATAAGATAATTCCTAGTCAATACATATTTCAATTTTTTTTAGAAATTTAATCTTGTGCTTTCACACTTTGAAACGTTTTCTATATTGTATAGAATTTACCATTGAAATCAAAAGTAATACTTAAATGTTTATGACAGGAGACAATTCTACTACTTGATTTTGAAGTTCTATTTTAATATCATCTGGAGAAGTATTACAAGAGAATAGCATAATAGTCTTGTTCCGATTAAAAACAATAAACCAATCCTTAGACCATGCTAACATTTGTTCTAAGACATTTAAGACATTCGCTAATTTGTTAGGACTAGTACTTGAATAAGAAAGGGATTTTTCATCAGCACACAATCGAGTTAGACTTATCAAATTACCAGCTATGTCATATACATGAATAAGGAATAGTAGGGAACCTAATACAGAGCCTTGTGGAACTCCGGCAGTAGTATTCTCAAAAGGCAAATATGAACTTGAAACAGAAACGCATTTTGTATATTTGAAATATAACTAATCAAGTGATTAAATACGTTTTTAAATACATGTTTTTTTTCAAATATTTTCCTACTACTGATAATAATGAGATTGGTCTAAAATTGGAAATCAGTGATTTGTACCCGGTTTTGAAAATAAATAAATGCTGAAAGTCAACTCATTTTAAAGAAGTTTTGAAAATAAAATGGTCAAATGCATTTTTTTGTTTACATAAAGCACAAATAAATTTACATGTTACATTATGAGATCAAAATACCTTAAATAACCCAGTCCAGAGATATCGTGTATATTCGACTGAATATACCATATCGAGTATTTTACATTCATACTTGTTACGTAACAAGATCTGGGCCCAGGTAAAAAGATCCAGCAGGCGGTGTATATTCTAAAGTGTTTATCGCCTTCCATTATACATGCTGACGATGACATTTAGCTTTAGGGCCATTTTGTTTTCGCAAAGACAAACAAAAATTAAATAATTTTATATATAAAATATTCTGTTGAAAAATTATTTTTTTTTAAAATTAAAGGTAAACAGATAAGAATAATGTCTTCGCAATTTCTTGTTCAGATCCATGGACACAGATGTCAGAAGGAATAAGAAAACACTAAATTCTTAAACAAATATATTGTAAAATGGACACCAAACACATTTTGATAGAGTAGTGTACTGATAAATTTTCTTGTGTATTTTCTATGTTCTGGAAACTTCAACATCCCATCAACAATACTTAAATTAAAGTCCTAAGTTTAATAAAGTAAATATATATTTTTTTATAATATCATTTGCAAGGCTGCATGCCCTGCATGCCCATTGCATCTATCGTTTTCATATGTTTCTTTTCCGCCATTCATACGTTTAATCTTTACTTTGACTTTATTCTATATAATTATATAATTTGTTTCAGAGACCGATTTATGAACTTTATGCTTAAAATAATTAACCCACAATATATGTATATGGTATACGGCATTTTTTTTTGTATATATACATGTACATGCATAAATTAATAATAATCCCTTAGATATATTTTAGTTGATTGATTGTAAGTTGTTTTATGTCCAGTGAAAACTATGTCAAACATTTTTATGAAGAAAAGAGTTTCTAATTCGCAGGAAGAATTTACGTCATATTTTGCACAATGTAATTTAAAGTATTTCCTTGTTTCAAAGTAAAAATAATAAATATTATCATATTTAAAAAAAAACGTGGATTTGTTTTGTGATCAATAGAACTTACTGCGACCAATTAAATTGTATTTACAATGAGATTTATATTTAGGTGTGTGCCAAATAGGGAAACAATAAACTGGTAAGTTGGTGACCATTTAGACTTCGTTTAGATAACACACATCTTCAAAATTAATAGTTTAAAATAAAATTTTAGGGAGTTAAAAATTGAAAAGTGAAACGCTAAAATGTATATAGAAACCTATTCATCACTTTCCTCTGAGCAAGGAAAATATATATTGAAACTGTAGGAGATCATAGTGGGTTTAACGACAACGAGACAGCAATCAAACAACAAAAACACATAAGGACAGCTAGTGGGTAACATTATATAGTTTAGTTTAAACATATTTTATTTGCTGAATTAAAACAAAATGGATTAGACACAAGTAAATCATACTTATGAATTCTTCTCCATAATACAATATAAAGTTACAATAATAGTATAATATGATGGACATGCATATAAAACAAACAATATAATACTAGCTTTCATAGGTGAACAAAGAGGATAGAAAGTAAAAAGAGAAAAAGAAAGTTTGAAAAGTCGTATAATTCTGTGACGATGACTTGTGAATGGGTGCGTCTAAACACTGCTAAGGAGTCCTTAGTGCACTAAGGACTTATAACATGCCACTAAGGACTAGATGGGGTGCTGTTACATGTAATTTCTTTTCATATTATGGTAGAGAATGATATTTAATGCATAAATTTCAATTTTTGTTGAAAAATAATCATAGATAAATAAGATATTCAACAGTATTTAGACACGTGCCCGTATTTCTCTGGTGTGCCGAAAATCAATGAACCGTTTGACACGTGTCAAATTACATAACTGATTACATGGGAATCATGCTATTTGTTGTGTTTAATGGACAAGATTGGTAAAGTTGGATACTAATAAATGAATTGTTGTTGAAATACTATTAATGTGGGTTTTTTTTCAGAATAAAGAAGTATTTTTTCTCAAGTGTATTTTGTAATTATTTTTTGTAAATAATTTTGTCTCCAGAACAACATATTATATCTAATGAAGGTTGTTTAATTTGATGTTCATATTAATAAATGACAGAATATATATATTTCTTTTAAATATTTTAATTCACATTTATATATATATATGTATAAGACATTTCAGTTAAATGTTCAAAATAGCGGCTGTGCTCGAGCAACCCTAGGTCTTTTTGTCTAGCATGGTTTCTTGGCAAGTCTTTGGGGTAATGGCATAGTAAAGTCATACAGAGTATTTGTCACAGTTTTTTCTTTTTCTGCAGTCAATCTTGACTTGTCACTGTCTTTCATAAGTTTATGAAAAAGACGATCTTTTTGGTCAGCTGATTTTGTAAGCCAGCATTGATACAATAATTGGTGGCGCTTATAGTATCCAAACAGCAGGTAATTGCCTTGGCTGTACAGTGCTCGTCTTAAGTCGGCAAACTCCAGCTTGACTAGTTCGTGGAGAATTTTAAGAAGTTCTTGTACGCTTTTTGGTTTCCAGTTAATCGCCGTTTTGAACACATGATTTATTGATTCACAATTGTTATTTGTCCATAAATCAACATGCTGAAGCTGATTACGTGGTTTTAATACATATTCGTACAATCGCTCTTTAAGTTTTTGAAAGTACGTGTCGAAATTTGGGTAAGAGACAGATATGTTTGCTGCTTTTTCGTTGAACTCATCATGATCTTGGGCTGTGATAAGTCCAGTTGCACCGAAAATTGAATGTAATACTTCGTAGCGTTCTTTGTCGTTGGAACCAAAATGACACAGAAATTAATAACTATAAGTTACCCTACGGCCTTCAACAGTGAGTAATGCACATACGAGTAAAGCACATACCACATAGTCGTTATTTCATAAATTATTTCATACAATATGTTAAACAAATAATTTTGTAATAACAAATAATACAAATTGGATTCCCTTCTAACAAACAAGATCTTCTTAACGAAAACTGAATTAAAGAAATATTATTTGAAAATATTTCTGTTGGTCTTTTTCTTTTTTTTTTAATTTTCAAATCATGTGGTTAAGGCATATTTTCAAGGCATTTGTACAAAGCATTCTCTTTTTCTGTCAACATTATATCTTTTTTTTTATAAACCCCAAGGACGCCACATTATTTTTTTTTCTCAATTCAATCGTTATTCGTACTAGAACGTATAAAGCAGTATTAGAAAGTGGGAAAATAAAAATCATGATTTATAGGTTTTTTTTCGGAATTTACTCATGTTTTAGTGAAGCCATTTGTATATACACGCATCTTTGTCGGAACTAAAATAAAAACAAAAAAGTTATAAATATATATATTTATTTTGTCTTCATGTCTCTTACATAAACATTTTACCAAGCTGACCACACTCTTACTTATTACTTGGCGCACATCAAGGATAAAACCTATGGCAAATAACTTTGTCGGGAAATAAATAAAACAAAAGCAAAATTATTTGTCCTTTTAATAATTTTAAATAAAAACAACACATTTTCTTATGATAATCAAGTATTAATCTTTTCGATACAATTGTTAATTACTTAAATTAAAGAATATGATTGTTTAATCAGTTGTTATATTATTTGGCACGTGTCAACCGGTTCATTGATTTTCGGTATATCAAAGAAAAATAGGCACGTGCCTAGAAAAGGCACGTGCCTAGAAAATGTTGAATATCTTTTTTATTTATGATTATTTTTCTATAAAATTTGAAATTTATGCATTAAATATCAATCTCTAACATAATATGTGAAAATAACACGTATAACAGTAGTCCTTCTAGTCCTTAGTGGCATTGTATAGTCCTTAGTGCACTAAGGAGTCCTTAGCAGTGTTTAGACGTACCGCTTGTGAATTGATGGCAATGATGACGTGCAGTGTCAGTAATAATAACGCTCTATCAAGGCATAAGAAATCTGTTTGACCTTTTTATGAAATTTTGAACATGTTTGAAAATTTGAATATTTTGTTCGTTCGAAAGTTCCAAGTGTCCGCAAATTAATAGTTTTGTATCTAAAACAAAGTTTTCAGATAGCCAGTTAAGGTTATGGAATAAGGGTTTTCTACATAATGTGTATTTTGGGCAAACGAAGAAGTAATGGTAGACGGACCCACAATGGCAAGAAGGATCATCTATAATATTAGCTCTAAATAGGTCATTGTTTAAGAATGAAGCGGAACATCGCAATTATATTATAAAGTGTTCACCAATTATAGATATCATAGGTGTATATACAACATGCCAATTTCTAAATCATCCCTTATTTCTTTATCATTGTGAATAATTTATCCCGGAAAATTAAATACATGTACTACAAGTCTTTGATTTAACAAATGATAAAAGATCTGGCATAAAAACGTGATTCTCAATATAATTTAAAAACCTACAAGAAAACTTCATGAGAGCCGATGAGTAAATATCCACCTTAAGTTTCCGAAATGTTCATATATAATATTAATACGGCGTCAAGTGTTTAAACAGTTATCAAATCGTTATGCACGTTAAATAAATATTGAAAATGTCATATGAATAAATAAATGCTTAAAAAAATGATGCAATTATGTTATCAATCTAAAAATATTAATCATGAAATAATAAATATATATATATATGTATATATATATTAAATGACTGAAGCAATTAAAATTCTTAAGGATATTGTTTCAATATTGCCGAAAACTGAGACTGCTATAACTGTTATACAATGTACATGTAGTAGTCTCAGCCGAAAACAATACGTAATATTGATAATATAAGCAAGTGTGACAAACCAATCAAAAATTTATTGTTGTTTGGGACTATTCATGGTTGACTAGTTCTATATTAACTAGTGACACTAGTCCTAATTTTTAAGAAAAGGGACAGAAAAAGTATGAAAAAAAAATAACCGGTTTTTCAAAACTATATTTTCAAAATGCACTGCATAATTTGAACCGTTTTAAAGTGTTTCATTTTATTTTATGTTTGTGCGTATACGAAAAATTGATAGCAAGTTAAACTTCAATGTTCATAATGTTAATGTCTGTGTCATTTTGGTCTTTTGTGGATAGTTGTCTCATTGGCAATCATACCACATCTTCTTTTTTATATGACTTACGAGTATTATATTTCTTGTGAAATCGATAGATGAGCGGTTTTTTTCACAAATACCGAACAAAAGAATATAGCGTAAACGTCAATTATTGAACAAGCAACCCAACGAGAAAAATAAAACTTAAGAGGCATCTACATGTACATGTATAACTAGTTTTGAATTAGAGAAATCATTCAATGCCATATGATTCTATTCAAATTTGTGCGTTTTTCGATTAACGAATAATTCAATAAGATAAAAAAAGTAATTGAAGCAACAACAAAAAAAAAAGATACATGAAATAACGAATTAACATAAGTTTACAAATACATACCTAGGTGCATTTAATAAAACAACATTTGAACTTATTAATACATTTTTTCAATTGTAATTTTATGTTTATGTACCCGATATGGTGTTCTTCTAAAAATAAAAATCACTTGAATGGGTATTTATGGTGTATATACATGTATCACACGTGCTATCTACATGTACAATATACGGAAATGACATGGCTGGGTATTGTAAAGTTACTGAATGAAGATTACTGTCAGGTGTATATCACCGGGCGAAGAATTTACTGGTTTGTCAAAACGGTTAGGTGTAATTTGTCATATTGTAAAGGTTTGAATCGCGCTCATCTCTTCTTTTTTATAATATGAATTGCGCCAATAAATGGAACTTGACACATTCCCATTTCCATTCTCAATTTTATTAATTGTGTCATATTAACCTCGAAACGATTAACCTATTTACACGTACATGTAACATTAAAATACTGACTTCAACTGTTAAATAACTAAAATTACTAAAATTTGAAATTATGTACTTCTCCTTCCGTATGCCATGTTTTTTGTGTCAATTTTATCTTTCCATCAGGTCCTAGTGCACTATTTTGTTCTAAGTGCACTAAGGAGGCCCTTGCGGTATCTGTACCTGAAAATACCGGAAAGGACCTCGTCAGTGCACTAAGAACAGTCAAACATTTGAAAACAAGTCTATAATGTTTGCGCAATTAAATGATTGTTTTATTGGCACAAATAAATGCTGCAGTTTTTACAATAAAGTGATGCAAAAAAGAATTGGCTCAAATTAATTCTTTTTTTTAGAGAAACTGGATATCGGCCTTCAAAACATGGTGTGTACACAAACAAAACAGTATTCATCTTTTACGCAGTCTAGCCGGAGAATAAAAGTTTTTGCAATTTGTGTAGGATTTTAATTTTAGAATGTAATGAACAAGTAAGAAGATCGTTAGAAACCTTAAGTGAATCGGAAAATGAGCTATGCACGATGAAACGGAAAAGTTTGGTGCGTCGATAACAAATTTCATAGATGCATGTGATAATCGTAAACATGGTAAAATTTCAAGTCTTTAAATAACATCCATTTGTAGAACTGATTATTTCGATCCTTCAAATATGTGTAGAATAATAATAAAAAAATATATTATTTAGTCTCTTTCATATAAATACTGTAGATTTGTATTTTATCATCGATTGCAAACATAACGTTCAGTGAGAAATATTTCATGTATTCGTACAAATCAATTTC
The DNA here is from genome assembly GCF_965363235.1 of Mytilus galloprovincialis. Taxonomy (NCBI): domain Eukaryota; kingdom Metazoa; phylum Mollusca; class Bivalvia; order Mytilida; family Mytilidae; genus Mytilus; species Mytilus galloprovincialis. Next base: position 10,454,315 of record NC_134847.1, on the reverse strand, counting down.
TTTTAGAATACAATTGATTGGTTATTTAAGGTAAATGATTTGCGACAGAATAAGTGAAACTTGGCCAGAAGCTTACCTCTAAAATAAAGAAATATAAAAAAGGAAGAGTTATTTTTAAATTCTGTATTTTACTCATACATGGACTTAAGCACTTTTTACAGTAAAAAAAAAAACAACAGTTTTAACACCAACAGCAGGAATCACAAACGACACTGGTTCCATAGATATCTTTAACGAATTTTTATATATCTCTGACAGTTTTCGGTTTATATCAGACTCTGACATTGAGGAGTACAAATACCATAGATGTGTTGTATTTTTTTAATACATTTAAATATAAAACATGTACTTCATATAAAGCCTCATTTGTAGAACATTCTTTATAATTTATTGTGTCAAGGAAATATTTGGATCAGAGAAATGTTTGGCGGAGGAGAGAGAGAGACATAGAGAGTCTGACTTATATCACGGTATTTGGTCTCATGTTATTCATGTCAAAATGTGATGGAAGAAACGTTTCCTATTCGTTTTATATATATTCAATAATGATATTAGTTAGAGATTTAATCCAATTCAAACTAATATTTTTTTTTTTTTTTATCCCGCATCTTTTTATATTAAATCATTTTAACTCAAAACTATAATAATTGAAATAACTTTATAAAATAAAACCAAAACAAACGTGTATATCAGACGCTTAACAAAACGATATACCATACGATTGATGAAACGCTAAACGATAGCACATACCATACGATAAACGAAACGCTAAACGCTAAACGCTAAACGCTAAACGCTAAACCATACCATAAACCATACGACAAATAAAACGATTAACGATACCATGAACCATACGTTATAACAAAACCCTCAACGGTGATATTTACAATACGATGAACGAACGATGAACGAACGCTGACCGAACGTTGTACGGACGATATACGAATGATGTACGAACGATGACCGAACTCTATACGAACGATTACCGAACGCTAAGACGTTACGCACGATATTGCGTCCCAATTGGTAACGTCAAAATTTGACGTTTTACGTCGGTAATCGAGTATACTTTGTTCCTTTTGTTTGTAATCATTGTTGATCGATATGGATACTTCAAAGTCTTGAATATGTATGAAATATGTCCTACTGGTAGTTACGCAAGCAAAAATAAACAATACAAAATAGGTATTTGGTTGAGAAAATAGTGCATATTAATAGTATATTATATAATGAGTTGGTCACCCTTTTAAATTTAAGAAAATAGGGAAGGGAGGAAGCAATTCATGTTGCTTAAATAACATAGTTTTTATGTTTTGTGCTTTCATCTTTTATTTTTTTTTTAGATGTTGTTTTTTTTTTTTGTGTGTTTTTTGGGGGAGAGGGGGAGGGGTGTGTGTGATGATAAGTTAAAAGATTTTAATGAAAAAGTTTATTGTTTACAACGGAGTAATTAAATCAAGAAAGAAAATGATTGCGTAAAAAATAATTATATTCATCTGATATGTTTACAAGCTTTGTATAATATCGAGGTGTAACTCCTCAGGTACAACCATTTTACTGACCCCTTCAATTTCAGCACAAATAAATCGTATTGCAGATGAATAGCAAATCGCAGTTCTACGCTTTACAAGTTTGAAAATAAACGGTTGATCTTTTATCCTCTAGTAATATAGCCCTTTCTCAACTTTAGAATCTTTGTTAAATGAACAACCCAGTCATCTGAAATATTTTACCTATTTATTGACAAATTACCATATGTTTTTTTTTCTTTTCATTTAAGATCATTATTCATTTTCTATTTGATTATAACTACTAATATATATTACAGTTCTTATCGTGGTTTCTATGATTCTATCTATTTTCAAAATTTGTAATTTTGTTATTTTGTTTTGTCCTCTGATCTGAAAACATGAAATCGAACAGTACTTGTTATTTAAAAACAATGAAATATCGTTCATACAACATATGATATTACGAACTGCTTTCAATTTCGATGGCCAAGGAGGGTGATTGGCATAATGAGTTAATATAAAGTTATAAAAAGCCTGCGGCGATTTTAAGATACGCTCGTGGCGATATTTGTTCGACTCCGATCCTAATCGACAGTTATTGCAAATATTTTAACTAAAGCTCGCCTGATGTCCGGCTTCTCCTACCTATGATGACAATAAAATACAACAAATGTCGCTTATACGTGTAGCGGTGTTTAACACCAAAACAAAGAACAAACTTTTAGAAATAATTTGAAAACACATATATGTATTAGCGTCCCGAATCGAAAACGTTCAAAACGTAAGAAAATTGTTCAGTGGACAAACTTGCAAGACATTTGATTTGTTAAAAAACGAAGTCATTTCGACTTCACAGCTTATCAAAATGTATGTTATCGTATTGTGGGGTGAAAGCACAATTACGCAAAAGCACTATTTTGTATGCTACAAATTTAATATTTAATATAATGACGTTGAAACTGACAGTGTTTTGGTAAAAAGCGTCGAAATTCGACATTGGACAATCTTGCAAGACATTTTCCCGAAGCCAATGCGTTTTTATTTGTGGTGCGAGTGCTGTAAAATTCCGGATTTTAATTGGTCTATCTAAGCACTTTTGTAGGAATAATTTATGAAAACAAAATTTTATATCTTCTGATATTTTAAAAAGCGGTAACTTTTGATAACTTACCATTTTCCAAAACCTGACCATGGCAAGGATTATTCATTTTTGAAAAAATCACGTTTGACCGTTCCATCAACACAGAAAACAGCAATGACTTCATAAATTATATATGACGTTTATCATTCATGCGAATTTTCGCAGATTTTAAACTCTTTTTTAGACCACAAAAATTCCTGCAAAAGTTATTTAGCGAATAATTTGTTACGTCTGACACGCATATTTTTGACGTTTTGGCAATATTTGTATCATTATTTGAAACTATTATGAAAAGTTAAAGAATATTTTTTTATATTTTTGGAAACAGTAATACCTGCCTAATCAATGGATATAAATTTCATAAAGCTGAACTATTTAGATTTCATAGAAGAGCTATTTATCAAATTGCTCTGTCGTATTTCACGGCATTGACGCAATAACGTGCTTAACGTCATTACGTACGATTCCCGAACGAAAAAAGTGTTAACTTTTACGTTACAGGGACTGTATATGTTTTCATCTTTGGCAAGAGATTTGAAATTCAGTGAAGTTAAACAACAACTTCCAAATAGCTATATTGAATCGTTTGAAAAAAAATCCTTGTTACTGGTATATATTTTAGATTTGTACATGTATTGTTAAATAACTCTTAAACACAGTAGGTATATTAAACAAACAAACAACACATTACAGAATAACGCAAAACAAGTCCGTGGATTTGATTGTTATGTTTAAAGTGATTCTGAAAAGGAATAATAGTATATTTGTAACACTCCCAAACGTGTCCTTCCCCCCAAACGTGTCCGATTCCCCCAAACGTGTCTTTTCTCCCTAAACGTGTTCGAAATGTACAATATTCCCCAAACGTGTCCAAATTCATAACCCCAAACGTGTCCGATAAATGTTATTCACCAAAACGTGTCCAATATTTAACGCCAGAACGTCTCATGTCTTTTAGCGTTGATACATGTATCG